>NW_022436943.1:43059425-43269204 GCF_009761245.1 Sapajus apella
CTGTACTAAAAATACAAAAATTAGCTGGGCATGGTGGCGCACGCCTGTAGTCCCAGCTAATTTTTGTATTTTTAGTACAGACGGGGTTTCACCATGTTGACCAGGATGGTCTCGATCTCTTGACCTTGTGATCCACCCGCCTCGGCCTCCCAAAGTGCTGGGATTACAGGCGTGAGCCACCGCGCCATATTTTTTAATGTCTGAGCTGAATGAAATATGGGGACATTTCTAACCATTCCTTTCCCACCTTCTGAATTTGAAATTATACTGGATGCTACCTTACAGATTGTCTTCCATGATGATGGCTGAGTGTTTGATACAAAGTATGTCACCCTCAGCCGGGCACAGTGGCTCACGCCTGTAATCCCAGCACTTGGGAGGCCAAGGCGGGTAGATCATCTGAGGTATCTGAGGTCAGGAGTTCGAGACCAGCCTGGCCAACATGGTGGAACCCTATCTCTACTAAAAGAACAAAAATTAACCAGGCATGGTGGTATGTGTCTGTAATCGCAGCTACTCAGGAGGCTGAGACAGAAGAATCGCTTGAACTTGGGAGGTGGAAGTTGCAGTGATCCAAGACCACATCACTGCACTCCAGCCTGAGCGATAGAACAAGACTCTGTCTCAAAAAAAAAAAAAAAAAAAAAATCACCTTGCTCTACTAAGCAGATTCATTCAGCAGCATAGTTCTCTTGATAATTTGTCACTTTGGGGAGGGGGGATGCATATGTTCATATGTTGAGTGTGGTGACAATTTCACAGTATATAATACCTATTCCAAAATGTATTAAATTAAAAAGGGTCCATTGCTATAACTTATGCCAAGTTGATTGTATTATATCTAGTACGGTTATTGAGGCTGCTTAGCTGATCTACCCTCTCTAAACTGCCTAATCATTTTAAGGGCGCTGAAATTCATTTACAATGTTTTGTATCGCAGCTTTCATCTCAAGATTTTTTTTCCACTCTGTTCCCAAATGCCAACCCTTCCTGATCGTTCATCCTCCACCTGACACCCACAAGGCTAGAATATACCCCATTTCCTGTTAACATCAAGTTTAGGATATATGAATATTTAAATATCAAAGCAATCTGTAAGGAAGCCCCTGTAAGAAAAACAGGTAGGTCTACGATTTTAAAAAAGTATTTTTAGCCTTGTAGTTATTTGATTTTGCATAAACCTTGTAGATACAAACATCCATACAGACTTGATACAAATCCTGAAATAAGGTCAGTCGGTCAGGTAGGCCAGGGTCACAGGTTCTTCTCAGGCAGATGCTAAACCACTAACCTCAGGGCCGAAAGGGCCATATTTGTGTCCAGAGAAATCAGGTTGTTCAGAATAGAAGGCATAGACCGAAGGCCTGTAAGAAAACGGGAAGGTTCAGAATCTCCACACGTAACAAAATACATCACATATCTTTAAAACCGCATTTAAAAAATATTCTCAAGTTAATTTATCCCTCAACTACTATTTGTATTGCCATGGAAAACTTTCTTTTTCTATTGCTTCTGTGACCACTACCCCATCTGTGGTAACTGTCTGGAACCATCCTTAGGACTCAAAAGTCACAAACGAAAACTTGAACTTGTACTCGGGTCCTTGACCCTCAAGATAACAGAGGCTGGTAATTCACATGGGCTATGCAATCTGCTGCCTGAAAGAACAACTAACTCCATTACAGAGAAGCGTCTCTCATGATACTTCTGTAATCCTTGGGATGCTGCTGGTTCATTTATCACAGTCAGAAACTCCCTTCAGCTCTGCTGGGTAGTGGACAGGATTAATAGCTGCAGTAATCCAAGTAATTAAACGGTCCCAATAACCAAAGTCTATTATATCCTTCTTAAGGAAGTAACACTTAAGGCTAAGAACCACAAAACTTTTAATTCCAAACATTGGCTGTGCTTCTATTCCACAGTCTAGTGTTTGACACAATTCTAAGCTAAGATGGAAATATCCTGAAGAAAGAAGAAAGACAGAAACAAATACCTCTCATTGTCTGGCAGGGTGAGCCACTGCAATATGGTTAATATTCTCCGCTCGTGAGGGATGACACTGGAGGGCAAACGCAAGCAGAGCATGTCATTAGGTTACATTTCCACAAACTCAAGCCTGATAAGTACGTGCTCTTGCACCCAGGCCAAATGCTCTCTATTTACCACCATCTGTTTTCACTTCATCTGTAGTAAAAGGCCCTCTTTCGAGTTAGCGTTTAAACTACTATTTGCAACATATTATGTTGCTCAACCTTTTCCACAGAAGGCTGCACTGGAAACTCTGATTCACAGTCAAAATGAGGAACCTGCCTCACTAATCAGTAACTCTATTACAAGCAGAAAGGACCTTGGCTTCAGAATCAATGCCATTTATTCTGTCAAGCCTTTAGCTGTGGCCATAAAGGGATCAGTACTTATATCCCCAGTCTGCCCCTTGCTGGCAGTGTGACCCCTCTTGACCTCTCGGCCTCAGTTTACTCATTGGTAAGATAAAGCCAACAGCAAAAGACACTGTACAGCTTGGTTGTAAGGATGAAATGAAACAAGACAAGGAGAGGGCATGTCTAGTACCTAAGACACAGTAATTTCTTTAAAACCCTATTTTTTTATTAATGATCATAATTAGTCATCATTCTGCATCTAAATAGCTATATGAATGTAGAAACCTTATCTAACCTGAAACTTTAAGTTCCTCCTCTATAAAATAATGGTTTAGAAAAGGTTTTCTTGCCATTTTCTTCCAGCCCTATAAAAATCTACCAATAACAGGCTGGGTGTGGTGGCTCCCGCCTGTAATCCAGCACTTTGGGAGGCCAATACGGGCAGATCACCTGAGGTCAGCAGTTCAAGACCAGCCTGACCAACATGGCGAAACCTAGTCTCTACTAAAAATACAAAATTAGCCAGGCGTAGTGGCACATGCCTGTCATCCCAGCTACTTGGGAAGCCGAGGCAGGAGAATCACTTGAACCCAGGAGGCAGAGGTTGCAGTGAGCCAAGATTGCGCCATTACACTCCAGCCTGGGCAACAAGAGTGAAACTCTGTCTCAAAAAAAAAAAAAAAAAAAAAAGAATAGGCACATATAATTAAGAGACTGACAAAAAGGGTATAATCTTCATCCACAATGACTTCTGTGTTTAAGTCTCTTTCCTCTGTTGAAATATAATTATCCTAAGTCTGGCACTAGCTGTAAGAGCTCTGAGGGTTCATGGCTAACATGACAATACTGCATCCCAGGCTGAGTTACATTAAGGTGCTCACAAGCTGAGTGATATCTTCATTCAGGGAAAATTCACCACTCTTTCCCAACAAGGAGTACAAAATATGTTTTTGCTCCCCCATCTGAGACCAGGCATTAGAGGCAGGTTCATGTTGAATTCACACTAAAGCTTAATTGTGGTCAGGAAAAATTATTGTGGAACATTGGTGAGCCATTTAAACTTTTACTGTCGATGGACATGAGCAGTGAGAGAGCCAGGAGGATAAATCTGAGGCAGGGGCTCCCATCAAGTGGCCTCTCTCCCTCCCCTCCCCTGTCACCATCCATGTCACATCACAGGATGTCCTTCCCCAGGCATGCTCTTTCTCTGGGGCTATCATACCAGACCAGAAAATCATGTGTACCATAAAATGAGTCCAAATTTAAACATATTCCAAGGCTACTGGATAAATGTGACCCTGTTCATTATATCCTATAATTGAATTAGAAAGAGGCAGAGCAAAGCCAGGTTAATCACTTAAGGAATTTAATTCTTCAGCCTTAGAAATCCTTTGTATCTGAGCAAAATAATTGCATATTTTGAATTCTTTCCTAACTTAAAAAAAAAAAAAAAGCGAATGCTGGAGCCTTTTCAGTTTACCTTATTTCACTACCTGCCTAAAAGCTGCTTTATTTTATGTAATTGGTGTTAAGCTGCAGAAATGGGCCCTAATGAACACACTTTTAATGCTATGGGAAAACACAAACTAACAGAATCTGTGTCAAGCTCAGAATGCTCACTCTTGAAGGCCCTCGTTGGATGGGGTACTTGAACAATGGTAGACAGGGAATTAAAAACACCAGCTGTGAGGCCAGAGTGCTTGGTTTCAATCCTGACTCTAACAAATGCTGGTGATAAGACTTGGCAAGTTATCTAAACATTTCATGCTTCTAGAAAACGAGGACAATAATAGTATCCATCTCATAAAGTTATTGTAAAGATGAAAAGAGAATACATGTAAAGCATTTAGGATAGTGCTAGGCACATAGAAAGGGTTTAGAAAAATGTTAGCTTTTATTGTTATTACTAAATTTATAGGTCTACAGAGATGATATATTCATTCACAAAATATTTGTTAAGAGTATATTAGGTTTAAGGCATTTGTGTACACATAAATAAAGATATTCTTACCAAAAAGACTATTATGGAGGAGTCTCCATTTTCTTTGGAGGAAAGATAAGCAAGTGATTCTTATTTTGTGGACAAGTGCTGATTGTGTGTATGAGAATGAGGACTCTGGAGAATAAAATGAGGACTCTGGAGGTCTCAGTAGCCATCCTACCTCTGATCTTAGGTGCAACATTTAACATCTCTATGTCTTAATGTTCTAATATCCCTTTTTTTTTCTTTTGAGACAGAGTCTCACTCTGTTGACTAGGCTAAAGTACAGCGGCATGATCTCAGCTCATTGCAACCTCCATCTCCCAGGTTCAAGTGATTCTCCTGCCTCAGTCTCCTGAGTAGCTGGGGTTAAAGGTGCCCGCCACCACACCTGGCTAATTTTTGTATTTTTAGTAGAGACGGTTTTCACCATGTTGGTCAGGCTGATTTTGAACTCCTGACCTCAAGTGATCCACCCACCTCGGCCTCCCAAAGTGCTGGGATTACAGGTGTAAGCCACCACAAACGGCCTCTAATCTCTTAAATGAGGAGTTGGACCAGGTTGTCTCTAAGTTTCCTAGGTGTTCTAGGTTATCCTTATGAAATAACCTCAGAGACCAAAAAGACATGGCCCTTAGCCATTAGTGTTTCAATATTCAATATTCAGTATTCAAATATAATGCACAGACTACACAAATAAATCTGACCAAGAAAGAGTAGATATCCAAGCAGAAAAAGAAATGGGGTACGTGTTGCTGTCTTCACCATCACTGATTGGTGGAGAATTTATCATGAAACCAAGTATATTAGACATGGTAAAAAATAAAAAGGAAAGAAAAACTAGATGAAGTATTTAATGGTAAAGAGAAGCAAATTACCTTAAGACATATATAGCCCTTGTCTAGTCAATATTGAAAGAGAGAATATGAGTAAGAAAACAAACAGTATTAATTAGTTGTTCTCTATGTACCAAGTACCCTAATAAGCATTTTATTTTATTTTATTTTATTTTATTTTATTTTATTTTATTTTTAAGACAGGGTCTCACTGTCGCCCAGGCTGAGGTATAGTGATGCCACCTTGGCTCACTGCAGCCTCAACCTCCTCGGGCCTGGTGATCCTCCCACCTCAGCCTCCATAATAGTCTTTTTGGTAGGAGTATCTTTATTTATGTTTACATAAGTGCCTTAAACTACTATGCCCTATAGTAGCTGGGACTATAGGCATGTGCCACCATGCCTGGCTAATTTTCATATTTTTTGCAGAGACAGGGTTTTGCCATATTGCCCAGTTTGGTCTCAAACTCCTGGGCTCAAGCAATCCACCTGCCTCGGCCTTCCAAAGTGTTGAGACTACAGGCATGAATCACCATGCCTGGTCATAAGTATTTTAAATATGTTAGCTCATTGCATCTTTGTAGCATCCCATGATGAAGATACTATAATTTTTATTTAAAGATGAGGACGTTGATTTGTTAAGAGATTAAATCACTAGTCCGAGGTCACCAATCTAATAAGCAGCAAAGCTGGGATGAGAATCAATCTAAATAGTCATGCATCATGGGAATTACTGTCTTTGAACATGAATTGGCACAAAAGAATGGAGCATCAGCTGATTATTTCAGAATGAAATACTATCATTTAAAAAGCAAGAATAGTTTTAGGTTACAGTACAGAACCATGTTAAAAAGAATGCCTTCAAAGTCTAAGTCTATGGTTTGAATTTGGTTCTAAATTTTTTTAAGTTTTCGGAATATACACTGTGTAGATTTCCTTGACCTTTATATTCTCTTAACTAACTGAAAGTATGATCCTATTTTTAAAATTATAAAATGCTTCAAAAAAAAAAAAAGGAAAGAAAAAATGAATCCAAGTCACTTTCAGGATAAGGAGATAAAATAATAGTCTGAGAAGCAAATGAAAACTACAGACATCTTTGGAGCATATAAAAGCCACCTTCTTATAAGTGGTTTCAAATGGGTGGAGAAAATTACCATTCAAACCAGAACACTGAGCCTTTTCAAAGAGGCTTTGCAGCAGTTTCAGGGGGGCAAAGGTGGGGACTCAGTATTAATTATATTGTTGGCGCCTCTCCATTCTGCCAGGCAAATATGTTATAGAGCAGAAAAAAATCACTTCTGTAAGCATCTATGACAGTCAAGAGTTAAAGAAATGTCATGCATAGGATAAAACTGGTAAATCAACATGCCATTTACAACTCGGAAACTTCTTAAAGAAAAAACAGAAAGAAATCTTTTAAAGGGATGCTCTATGCTAGATTCAAATCATCAAACCCAATTTCAATTTAGCCCTTCAAATCTGAAAGAAAAAAAAAAAAAGCTACTTTTATTTCTGATTTTAGAGAATACAGACAGTATCATTCTGGATTAATTTGAGCCTGTGATGGCTCTCAGCACACTGCTATTATAGAATAGTCAGATTTTTGTTAGGCATAGAGGCAAACATAAAAACAGCTTTAGGTGGTTTAAAGAAAAAAAAAAAAGATGGAAAGAACATCTCAGTGGGAACAAAATCCCCGTGAAAGTAGAAACAGATTCCTCATTCCTCTTCTTACTAAGGAACCTTAAAAATCATCAGCATGTTGATACTTTTATTAGGTAGATTCATCTTAAGGTTTATGAACATTAACTGTTTATTCCCCATCACTTCTTTGGGGATAGGAAGAAGCCCCATTTTCTTATTAGAAAAATCCTGGCGTTCAGGGAAAATGAAGTGAAAATAGAGGCTTCCCTTTGTCTCCTGTCTGGAACTTTCAATCTCTAGCCCACTCCATTGGCTCCACAGATACTTGAGACCACCTAGATTTTTTTAAGTTCTGAACCAAAATAAATATAGTATGTTGTTACATATTGATAGAATATGATAATGGAAGCCACAGCCATAAATAGTCTAAGAGAAATATACATTTCCTAAGTAGCAAGTTACCAAAAACCTACAAACTGGAATAGAAAAATCTAAAGGACATCAGGAAGGAGAGACCATCTTACTTACATTCTGTTAAGAGAGGATGAACAAAGGAGAACTGGTGGAGAAAGAGAAGGAGGGATGAGGCAGAGAGGGAGGCCCTCAGGGAAAAAATACCTGGGGGGTTATTTTGAATTAGTAAATATTCAAAAGTTCCATACTTTCACATTTAACTGAAACAAAATAAAAATTAAATTGATGTTTTAAAAATTGAATCATAGCTGTCATTTTATAAATATTAACAAAATAAAGGTAACTTACACAGACCAAAAGAATGTCCCAGCGTTCACCCCTTGCTTGGTGGCTGTAATCCATAGCTAATGAGGAAATATAAGCGGCTTAAAATGTGTTCTGAGTTTTGGTCAAAGAATAAAAAGTTTTAAAAACACATTAGATCAGATATCTTATGCTCTACTCACACCCCAGCATAAATTTCACATTATTCGTAACCATTTATTTTCACATCTGGAAGTCAGAATCATGATTTCCACAAATGCTATTTAATGCATTCTCTACAAAAGCTCTCAAAAGCGCCTGCTATGATTCTAGTGACATATTTTTTAAATTCTTATTTTATCTCAAAAGCCTCTCTCTTCTGTACCTGTCTTTTCTGATCATTGCTTCGAATGTTTCACTTATGCAGCAGAATTCTGCTCATCAAAGGACCCAAGAGTGAACCATATGTTTCCTTCACTATTGAAAGCCTCACGGAGGAGTGCCCTAATTTGGTACCCAGATGTCAGAATTTTGGAACCCAGCTTGTCCTGTTTTAGTTTAAACTAGATGAATGAGAAGGGGGAAAAGGCTAATTTTCAATCTAGATTTTTCCTATATCTTTTGCCTAGCCTTTTAGTAAATGTTATTTTAGAGGAAGGTTCCTAGCATAAGTTAAATGAACCAAGCATTTCATTAAGGTTTTTAAAATATTCTTTACAGCGTGTGCTACTGGGGAAGCGTAAGATATAGGAGTTTAGAACCTGGGCTCTGCAACCAGGCAGCTTGGATTTTTAAGGCTTGCTTTTGTCACTTACCAGCCATGTAGTCCTTTGGCGAGTTATTTAACATCTTTGTGTTTCTGTTTCCTTTGCAATGATATTATCTAGCACATAGGATTATTCTAAGCTTTAATGAGTTAATACATTAAAATCCTTAAACCAATGTTTTAACATCTGGCAAACATTGGATAAATTTCCATCTTTATTATTATGCAATAATGGAAATAAATAATCCAGTTATTCTAGTAACATTAAAAACAGCTTAAGATGGCAAGTATCCCAAGTCTATGAGAAGAAACCCCCTCACTTAGGGAAAGAGATCGGAAGCAAATAAGAGAGAAAATTACAGTCTGCCTAAGACCAAAACAAAAATGATCTGGGAATTGTAGCTAGCCCCTTTTCTGGTTTCATTGTGACCAGACTTTGAGAGTATCCTTGGCCGGGTGTGGTAGCTCACACCTGTAATCCCAGCACTTTGGGAGGCCGAGGTGGGAGAACCACAAAGTCAAGAGATTGAGACCATTCTGGCCAACAGGGTGAAATCCCGTCTCTACTAAAAACACAAACAAAATTAGCTGGGCATGGTGGCGCGTGCCCGTAGTCCCAGCTACTAGGGAGGCCGAGGTGGGAGAATCGCTTGAACCCGGGAGGTGGGGGTTGCAGTGAGCCAGGACCGCACCATTGCACTCCATCCTGGCGGCAGAGCAAGACTCTGTCTCAGAAAAAAACAAAAAAAAACAAAAAACAGTATCCTTAAAGAGGGACAACTTATTTTTTAAGGAAATGGGTAATTTCGAGGTGGAGAACTTCCAGGACCTTAACCATTGTTTCAAAATGATCTGGAATGCCTGCCCTGGGAAAACTTGAAAAGGGCCCCAGGCCCCTTGGGGCCTCTAGAAATCCTCAGCCCAAAACTCACAGCTAATCACTGGCAAATGAGGGATGGGGCAGGAAAACACACAGCATACTCTTCAGTCTGTGGGTTCTGAGCTGCCAGAGGATTTCGTGGCTCTGAGGGACTAGACCTTCTTGGCCAGACTTTTGGTTCCCTGCGATGTTTGGGGACATAAGAATCTCAGATTGTTCTGAGAGCCATTCACTCCATTTAATCCAAAGCTCTTTCTACTCTAAAGACAAATTTGGGCATCCTACAGTAACCCCAGCCCAACCAGGGTTCTTCAAAATGTGTCCTGGACTTTCATTCATTCTTGTTTCGGCACCTCCACCAGCAAGATCAGCTCAAATGAAGTGCTGGACACACTGTAAAACCATGCCAGTTCCCAAAAAGGCCAGTTTTATAGTAAGGGATCTATTTTCATACTTATTTTAATTGCACACAATCTTAGCACATCCAAAATCTAAACAACTTCCTAGAAGATATACTGCCTTGCTATTTCCAAGGAGATTGTACTAGGCAATATTTGGCATCTATGAAATTTAAGATTAATATGGAGCTTCATAAAGGAAAACAAATTTTTAATACAAATTTGTCAAATAATGTCCCTGCACTTTCAAAAAGTATATTGCAGAATATATGCTGATGTTGGCATTATCTGGGCAACAGGAAGTCCTAAGAATAATTTAGCTCAGTAACCCTTAGGGAAAAAAGATCACTGGAGGGCCGGGCGCGGTGGCTCACACCTGTAATCCCAGCACTTTGGGAGGCCGAGGTGGGTGGATCACAAGGTCAAGAGATCGAGACCATCCTGGTCAACATGGTGAAACCCCGTCTCTACTAAAACTACAAAAAATTAGCTGGGCATGGTGGCGCGTGTCTGTAGTCCCAGCTACTCAGGAGGCTGAGGCAGGAGAATTGCCTGAACCCAGGAGGCAGAGGTTGCGGTGAGCCGAGATTGCGCCATTGCACTCCAGCCTGGGTAACAAGAGCGAAACTCCATCTCAAAAAAAAAAAAACTAAAAAAAAAAAAGATCACTGGAAGAGGTCTTCACAGTTTCAAAAGGAAGGAGCATGCAGCATGAAAATGACACAGTATGTTAAAATTATTAAGATGGCAAAGTTTGTTCTTTCTATTTTTCTGCACTTTCCAACAGTTTTACAGTGACAATTAGCTTATTTGTAATCAGAAAAAACAATTAATCAATTTTAAAAAGCATTATGTCTTAGAAGGATACCGTATAAACTATGGAGACAAATTAAAGGTAAAATTTGTATTTCTTCTAAAAAAAAATCAAAAAGCAGAAAAATTCTGCCTGTTTCTTGGTAAAAGTCAAGTTGACCACATTTTCAAAAAGAAAATTGAGAGCATGATCAGAAAAGTACAAAAACTGAACAAAAAAGATAAAATACTTAAAATGAAAAGCACATTCAAAAACCTGAAACAAAAGAATCCTAGCAGTATAGAAGCAGATGGGTCAAGGTTCAGCAAATGGTGCCAGACTGAACGTAAAGTTCTTATAAGTTATATCAGGAGCTGCTTTAAACATCCCTTTGCAGGTCATATGTCTATATTTCAGGCCTCAGAAGTAAATCTAGAAATTCCCAAGGGGAAAAAAAGTCACTAAAATATTGGTCCAGAAGAAGAAAAGTACGTACAAACCTACAAGTTTATAAAAGAGAGAGAGAGAAGCTTGCCAGTTCTTTGTTAATGTAAGTGTTAAAATTTCTCTGAATTTGAATGCAATATAAATTTCTTCAGAGGGTGATTTAAAAAAGAAAAATCAGGCCGGTCACCGTAGCTCACACCTGTAATGCCAACACATTGGAGGGCCAAGGCAGAGAAATCACCTGAGCTCACGAGTTCGAGACCAGCCTGGCCAACAAAAACCCAGTCTCTACTAAAAATACAATAATCAGCCAGATGTGGTGGCAGGCACCTGTAATCCCAGCTACTCAGGAGGCTGAGGCAGGAAAATTGCTTAAACGCAGGAGGTGGAGGTTGCAGTGAGCTGAGATTGCACCATTGCACTCCAACCTAGACAATAGAGCGAGATTGTGTCTCAAAAAAAAAAAAAAAAAGAAAAAGAAAGAAAACAACTAAAAAAAATAAACTTAAGTAAACCCTAGGTTTGAGCTTTCTTCCTTTAATCCCCAGATTCCCTGCATTGCTTTCCTTTATCTGGAGGCCCAGCTTTTAACATTTGTGTCCTAGATGCTGCTTTGTGAAAAGGGGACAAATGGGAACGATATTGAATCTTGTGATATGTTATTTATTAGGAATCAGAAAGGCTTCCCCCACAGGAACCAAGTGGGTTAAATATGAAACTCAACACTTTCTCAAATTCAGCATGTAGCTTTGGGTGAAAAGAAAAAGTTTTAAAAAAGAAATATATTAGCCAAAAACATTTTTTCAAAAAACATAAACTACTAGTGTAGTCTTTCTAGCAGTTCTTTGAAGGGAAGTCATTCCTTTGCATTCAAAAGCATTGGGCTAGGATAAACAGAGTTCGAGGAGACCAGGGGATGGGTGGGCACTTGCTTCAGCAGATCAGTTGATGAGAATCAGAACAAGTTAAGGATGTGAGGCTTGGGGGAAAGCAGCAGAATAGACTGGGGCCATATGCAGCTGCTTTTCATGTGATTAGGGCCAGAAGGAGGTGAGTGAGGAAGCTGCTGGCATGTGGCCTGGAGCTGTCAAGGCTGAGATAGAGTGTTGTCCTACGGCCCTCTACCCTAGAGGAAGCACGGGCAAAACATGTCCCCGAAGGAAGCAAAGAACAGGTCCATCCAAAACACAATAGCAGAGCTAGGCTCTGGATTGGGTCTTCAAAACAGAAATAAACCAAGTCCCTACCTGCATGGGATTCACAGTGTGAAGCAGATGTGTGAATAACCAACTTCAAAAGGAGGTGGTCAGGCCAGGCATGGTATCTGACATCTGTAATCCCAGCACTTTGGGAGGCCAAAGCAGGTGGATCAGTTGAGATCAAGAGTTTGAGACCAGCCTGGCTAACCTAGTGAACCCCATCTCTAATAAAAATACAAAAAAAAACTTAAGCTGGGCATGGAGGCAGGTGCCTGTAATCCCAGCTACTTGGGAGGCTGAGATTCGAGAATCGCTTGAACCTGGGAGGCAGAGGTTGCTGTGAGCCAAGACTGCACCACTGCCCTCCACCCTGGTCAACAGAGCAAAACTCTGCCTCAAAAAAATAAAAATAAAAATAAGTGGCCAAATTTATGATGGAAAAGATATAAAAGCCCAAAGGAGAGCTTTCCCTTAGCCAGAGCTGGAAATGCTGAAGAAAGGAAGGCCTCCTGGGGACAGACACTTCAGATGAAATTTGGAAGATCAATAAGAGGCTCCTAAGCAAAGGTGCCAGGTGAGCAGACCTTACCCTAACTAGGTACATTAGGACAGAGTACAAAGAGAAAAACACTGCAGGTCTACAGGAGTATATGGAAAAGAAACAACAGAATAAAGAAGACGTTAAATGTTCCTGAAAAGAAATATTGTTTATTAGGATAATAAAACAGGCAAAAAGAGGTTAGCAATGACTCGTACTTTCCAGCTAGTCAATCCCTTTTGGCCTGGAAAGTCACCCCTATTCTGTGCCATTCTTCTTCTCCTTGCTGTCTCTGTCTTAAACACGCATTTCTTGCAATTTTACACTGCAGCCATTCACTAAAATGGTTTCTGTACCAACTCATTGTATCACTGACACTGGCAGAGAGCAATTCTACATCAAGCAACTTAAGTGATAAGAACGCATCTGCTTAACAATTGTAGTTGGGATCACACCTATAATCCCAAAACTTTAGGGGCTGAGGCAGAGCTTGAGCTCAGAAGGTGGAAACAATCCTGGGCAACAAGCTGAAACACTGTCTCTACAAAAAATATGGAAATTAGCCTGGCGAGGTGGTGTGCGCCTATAGTCCCAGCTACTCAGGAGGCTGAGGTGGGAGGATTGCTTGAGCCTAGGACGCTGAGACTGCAGTGAGCCAAGATCATGCTACTGCACTCCAGCCTAGGAAACAGAGTGAGACCTTGTCTCATTAAAAATAATAATAATAATAATAATAATTAAAAAATAATAATTTGCTCCTCTTAGAAACACCTTACTCCAGAAATGCTGACTTCAGAGGACTTGGATCATAATGGGGTATTAGACTTGTTTCTCAAATCTCCACATTTAGTCAACCCCTAGAAATCCCATTCATTCCTCCCATTGCTGAGAATCTAGGTTTAAACAGAACAGGGAACAACCCAATGGAAGTATCTCTCTACTAGATATTGCAGGACCATAGCAGAGAGAATTTCCAAAGAAACCAACCCATTTAAGGAACTCCATTAAACTATTATGAGAAAGTAGGGTCCTACAGCAAATGACTGCTTCTAGTAGTTTGTGCTGAGGATTAGCAAATTAAAAGCAGACTAGATTTTGCTTAACTCTTATCAAGCCTTAAAAAAAAAAAAGAGAGAATTAAATTATAAAAGATTACATTAAATTATTTTTCGAAGACACCTGGTGAGATTCAAATTTTCAAATGGCCATTGTACAAATGCCTCATCCCATCTACTAGGTTTTATGCTAGCACAAGAAGTAGCTCTTGTTCACCATGTCATCTGACCTCTATGCCATTAGCTAAATGCTGCGCATGGTTTAGTCCCTCAGTAAAAATAAATTGAGTTTATTTTAACTACCAGTATAAGATGTGTATAAATATTTTCTCTTATAAATGTATAACAATTTATAAGACTTTTATAAATATTTTTTCACTGGTGACTTTAAAATGTAGAAGCCTCTGAGAGGATGACATAAATGCTTGCAGAATATTCATTAATTTTTTTCTTATAGTACTGTTAGTTTCTTATATTCATATATTTTGACTAAAGTTTATTTTTAATTAATTGCTTTTTATATATAACTGACATATAATAATTGTGCATATTTATGGGATACAGTGTGATGTTTCAATGCATGTGTACATTGTATAATGATCAAATCAGGGTAATTACCATATCCATCACTTTAAAGATTTGTCATTTCTTTTGGTGACAACATTCAAAATCTTCTATCTTAAATACACTCCATTGTTATTTGCTCTAGTCACCCTACTGTATAATAGAACACCCTACTCCATAATAGAATAGAAAAATACTTTCTGTCTCTGTGTTTTTTCAGGATGCCAAATTTCAATAAAATGTGTTTTTAAATTGTAGTTACTATGCTCCTGGAATTTTTTTTTTTTTTTTTTTTTTTTGAGACAGTCTCGCACTGTCACCTAGGCTGGAGTACGATGGCACGATCTCAGCTCACTGCAACCTCTGCCTCCCAGGTGCAAGCGATTCTCCTGCCTCAGCCTCCCGAGTAGCTAGGATTACAGGCGCCTGCCACCACACCCAGCTAATTCTTTGTATTTTTAGTAGAGATGGGGTTTCACTATGTTGGCCATGCTGGTCTGGAACTCCTGACCTTGTAATCCACCCACCATGGACTCCCAAAGTGCTGCGATTACAGGCGTGAGCCACCACACTCGGCCACTCCTGGGAATTCTTATGGTGGCCATCTTGTCCAAGATGACAGAAACACAAGTCAGTTTCACCACAAATCTTGGTCAGCATGAGGAGAGAACTAAACTTGGTCAAATGCGTCAACTTTAAGAGTTAGTGAGGAAACAGGTAAACAGAGTTGAAACAGAGACTTCACTTCATGGAGCAGGTTAACAGCATTTCCCTTGCTCTTCTTTTACAGAAGTTAATGAATATGTGGCCTCGTCTTCTGAGTCATCCTAACCCAGAGGGAACCTAATGTCAACACTTGGTGTAAGGTGATCCAATTTGATAAAATTAGTATTTATCTCTAATCCTTTAAGATTCTTCAGGTAAGTTTGCTTCCATGATCAAATTAATATAAAAGATCAACTAGTAAAAGCTTAATGGAGCTCTAATTGCAATCATTTTGTTTACTCATAAAATATTCCCCTATCATAAACTTTGAAAAATCCACCCTGTCAACAAATTTCACTATGATCACAACCCAGGCCACTGCGGACTTCTGGGAGTCCAGCCTGAATAAAGACAGCAGAATCAGAACATCTACTATAAAGAAATTTTCTGCAGATGTACGAGTCTTCCAACGTTTATTTTTTTACAATAAAAAGCTCATATTTATCCTTGCATATTGATTTACCTGTTATGCAATAGGAATATTTTGATCACAAATAACCTTTTCTTAAAGCGAGATACGTTAAGAAAAATGTCTATTTATAGTTCTTATTTTGTCCATAAATGGCAGCAAACATTTACAGGTACAAGATCATTGAGGCATGGTGGATACATGGATATGTGCAGACACTGCCCACCAGTCATGCCACGGCTGAGTGCACAAAGGTCTCCCAGTTCTCCTCCCTAACTAGTGCTCCAGGAAGCCACTGTCTCCAGTCAGAATTGGCATGAGATGGAACCACTTGCCATCCTTCTTCTACATGTTTCTGATTGCCTGTGTGCCCTGAGACATGTTCCTTGATGATTCTGATCCTTCTGGCCAGAAGCTTGTGCACTTTAGCCCAGCTCTGCACATTCAACAACTGTGGCTTTATGCTGCTTTGCTCATGTCTGACCAAAGCAAGTTGCCTAGTCATACACATGGTCACAGGAAAAACATTAGGTAGAAAGCCACCTACAACCCTTTTTATTTTCTGCCCAGTCATTTGATCTGAAGTAAACAGGGTGACTTCTTTTCAAAGTATTAATTTGCTATTTCAGTATCGAGGTAGGATTCTGCTTTTCATATTTAACTTTCATGATTTTTAAAAAATAGATTAAATAAAATAATTCATGAATTTGCTATGTATTTCAGTGAGTTCCCTTTTTTCCAGCAAGTTTCCCTGTTTCCATTATTATTACGTGAGGGCTAAAATATTGGGGAAGTCATAGTCATACATTTCTCTTTTTTATTATGCCCCTAAATCTGGGAAATCAATGAGATCTGACTATTTCTTGTTTAAAATGGTTCTGAAATTCACCTCATCATGATTGTCACCACCATAATCCTCGGGAAGACACTCATCATCTTACACTGTTTAATCATAGCCTCACACACACACATACATATATATGCAGAGACACATACACATATGTATACATACATGTATATTACATGTGTACATATGTATATATGCATAAATATATGATATATATACTTATATCCAGATACATATATACATATATGATGCATATACACACATATTTCATGTTTATATGCATATTAAAAGTATCCAAAGACAGAAACATTTCCATGTATGAAGAAATTATATGCATGTTTTTCCACATCTAACAAATTTGGGGATGAAATGTTTCAAAACACGGGCACACACAAACGCACACACACAATAAATGCAAACTTACCGGTTGGCCTCCCCACCATCTATGATTAAATTTCTCTCGCCCCCGCAGATGAAAAGTGGCATCAAATACAGGATCATACATTGAATTGCCAACAATTCCATGTGATTCTGGATATAGCCCCTTTTTGTAAAAGCAAATTTATTGTTAAAATAATAATATAATAATCCACATATGTAAGTGCTAGTATAAATTTTCTTAGCACATAAGGTTTTATAGCAATACTTAATTTCCAAAATTATATAAGACATATATAACCTTCACTGTGTATCAATTTGAGCAAACATAAATAATACCTATGGGATGAATTATAAGCCATCTGAGAAACTTGATATAAGAAATTTAATATTTTTTTTTACTGCTGTAATTTAATAAGATGACGATAATTTTCATTACGATAAATTAACCTTCAGTTTGAAATTTATACATGTGCCTCCAAAGAAGCTTTTATTTCTAAATACACTTTTCCTTCTTTCTAAATTCTATTCCTCCCCAAAACTATTTTTAAAAAAAGAAATAAATTATGTTTTAAAGAAGAAAGAGTGGTAGAATTTGAAGTACCTGAAAATTAAAATATAGCCCTGAAGTCGTCATTTTTATTTGCAAATTCAGAAAATAAACAATAGACCCTTTGGTATTTGAGAGAACTTTAATGTATGTGTTCAAACAGAACTGCACCTGAAAAAAGTTTTCGGCTTTAAAGTTAGAATGAAGTTCAATCACCCACAAAGTTGTAAAAGGCATTTGCTGTGAACAAGTGACCCAGATAAGATGGAAAACAGAGAGATTTTCTTTGAACACTAAGGAACACATTTTAAAAGTAAAGTCTCCCTTTTAAAAGTCATTCCAGGATGAAATCAGCCCATTGAATATATATCATTTGAAAAAATACTTACAGTGGCCAAAGTGTATAAGTTAGGAAAGGTTTTAGTCGGGTACACCGGTCTCATGTAGGGAGAATGTGTGCCGCAAGACCCTGGAAAGAGAATTGCAAATATCAGAACAAGAGAACCAACGGAACTGCTTATAGAAAATCCATTTATAAACACTCAGATACCTGTTGCCTTCACTTTTGTATTTCAAGTAATAAAACACATTTGAAACTACGTGCCCAGAGAGCTCAAAGCCCACAGCCCACTAGTTAATTTGGAGATCCTGGATTACAGATGAGAACACAGAGTATGGAAATTACTTACTTAGTTTTTCAATGTTAGGCATGACCTTGCTGCCTTTCTTCATGTATGATGCGCGGAAACCATCCACAGAGAAGATGATTAATGGAGGGCGAACAAACCTTAAACAGTAACACATCAAGCTTTTAGAAACATTATTGCCACAGAGTTGCCATTGCACCTAGTGATTCTCAATAACGGGAGCAATAATTTCCAAGAAGAAACTTCGACCAGGCACGGTGGCTCATGCCTGTAATCCCAGCACTTTGGGAGGCCGAGGCGGGCAGATCACCTGAGGTCAGGAGTTTGAGACCAGCCTGGCCAACACGGTGAAACCTTGTCTCTACTAAAAACACAAAAATTAGACAGGCGTGGTGGCATATGCCTGTAATCCCAGCTACACAGGAGGTGAAAGCAGGAGAATCGATTGAACCTGGGAGGATGGGGCTGCAATGAGTCAAGATCGTGCCCCTGCACTCAGGCCTGGGCAACAGAGCAATACATGAAGTCCAGCATTAAAGAACAAGGTCACAAAAATGGCCTGAGAAGAGGCTTCAGATTTCCTTTAATGTACTTCCTCCATTACTGGCTTTCACCTTGCAAACAGGTTATTCACAATGAAAAGAAACATGACGTGTTTTCCCATTTGCCACCTGGAAAGCTCCTATTCATTCCTTAAAACTCAGTTCACAGTTTCCTCTTCTAAATTGTCCATTGCTCACACTTCTGAATTCCTTCAAGACACTAATTCATATCTTTCATCCTTCCTATGTGGCTCATTTTACTTCACATCATAATGATCTGTTAATGTTTATCTTCCTCACTAGTTTCAAAGTAGTTTGTGTCTTATTCACTTTTCTGTTTTATAGACCCATAGTAGGGCTCCAATAAATATTTCTCAAATGCATTAATGAGCAACTGAACATGAAATTAATAACATAGATCTAAGCACTTATTGAAAACAATTGCTTTATGTTTTAATACAAAATAATTTCAAAAATAATTTACATTATTGACGATCTCTAAAAAGTATAACAATAATGGGCTGGACTACCAATCTATCCAGATCAGGATCTAATTTTAAAAACAGCTTTGTATTATATTTTAAAGATATAATTGTTCAACCAGAGTTGAGCATACTGAAATATGTGGAAAGTTATTTCTAATCATTTGAAGCTAACTGAGCATATAGGCTTGAGTTTATTTGAAGCCATGTAAGAAATAAGACATTTTAAATGAGTCACATATAAAGTACTTAGAACAATACTCTGCAAGGGTTCACTATAATCATTAGTATCTTATAGTCACTTAAAAGGACCCTTACTGGCAGAGTGCAGTGGCTCATGTCTGTAACCATAACACTTTGGGGGACTGAAGTGGGAGGATCTCTTGAGTTCAGGAATTCAAGACCAGCCTGGCCAACATGTTGAAACCCCATCTCTATTAAAAATACAAAAATTAGCTGGGCATGGTGGCTACTTGGGAGGCTGAGGCAAGAGAATCACTTGAACCAGGAAGACGGATGTTGCAGTGAGCCAAGATCGTGCCATTGCACTCCAGCCCGGGCAAAAAGAGCGAGACTCCATCTCAAAAACAACAACAACAAAACCCTCAAAAAACCAAACATATTCATTTACCTACAAGCCAGTCGTGGTTACATTGGGACTGCCCAACAAAAATATTCTGTCAGTCATTCACGATCTGAATTTTTATATATGAAATCTATTAAGTTATGGTACAAATTTAAAAGTCATAAAACATTTCTGTTTTGTAACAAATAACACAGTGACCAGTAATTACTCATTGGTAACTTTTTTGAAATGAGCTATCAAGCCTGCCCTGTCTGCCTTGTTCTTCATGTCTGCGAAGATTATTTTTGTTCCAGGAATGTGCTTTTTGGGATTCTCCAAATAATCCATGAGTGTCTCCTCTCCCCAGCTGGTGCCTTTGTTCTGATGGGCTTCTGTGTAAGAGAATCCAATGGCTTGATCTGTCTTCTGCCCCAAAAGACCATTGACATTTGACCCAGTCTTGAGCTTGCCTCCCTTTCCAACAGTGTGGAACTGAGCACACTTCTGAACAAAAATCCTGTTGCCTTTTTCAACATCACCCATATTTAATTCTCTTTTCCGTCACTGGTGCTATAAAGGTTCCCATTTGGAAGACGGATATCGCACTGTCTTGAATGACTTTTTTTTTTTTTTTGAGATGAGGGTCTCACTTTTTCACCCAGGCTAGAGTGCAGTGGTACAATCTCAGCTCACTGCAACCTCCACCTCCTAGGTTCAAGCAATTCTCATGCCTCAGCCTCCCGAGTAGCTGGAATTACAGGTATGCTCCAGCATGCCTGGCTAATTTTTTGTATTTTTTTTTTTAATAGAGACGGGGTGTTGCCATGTTAGCCAGGCTGGTCTCAAACTCCTGACCTCAAGTGATTCGCTGATTTCAACCTCCCAAAGTGCTGGGATTACAGATGTGTAATCAATAAGTAATCAATGGATTACTTATTGGATGACATAGTCTTAAAAGTTCTCTAGTCTTCCTCTTCTTTTTTTTTTTTTTTGAGACGGAGTTTCGCTCTTGTTACCCAGGCTGGAGTGCAATGGCCCGATCTCAGCTCACTGCAACCTCCACCTCCTGGGTTCAGGCAATTCTCCTGCCTCAGCCTCCTGAGTAGCTGGGATTACAGGCATGCGCCACCATGCCCAGCTAGTTTTTTGTATTTTTAGTAGAGACGGGGTTTCACCATGTTGACCAGGATGGTCTCGATAACTTGACCTCGTCATCCACCCGCCTCGGCCTCCCAAAGTGCTGGGATTACAGGCTTGAGCCACCGCGCCTGGCCTAGTCTTCCTCTTTCACTCCCCACTCCCCCCAAAATAGTCAAAACAAGAACTCCAGAAAAAAATACTGAAAAAAGTCATAGCCACAAATGTATCCTTCTAAGGTGATATTCAGATGCACTTTGTAAAATCTTCAGCTGAGGTGGAATATAGGGGATGTTCAGACCCCAGTATGTGCAGAGGTGATTGGAGAAAACTGGGGAAAAAAATCTATCCCTATTTCGAGATGTTATCTTCAACCTTTTGACTGATAATTACTCCTAAGTACTCATAAGTTGGCCTGCATAAGATGATTTCAGTTTCACATTGTTTCTAAACACTTCTCTTTTCGTTTCCTGTGAGAGTTTATCAGCTACTACATAAACTTCAAAATATTCACAAAATACACTTACCCTGCCGGGCATTCTGGAGCCTTTATTTCTTCGCAGTCATCATCAACCCAATGGGACTCTCCTATAATGAAAAGCACGTAAATGTATTGTTGAATCTAATTACAAGTGCCATGCCTTGAGGCTCGCAATTCCAGGATGTGTCCTGTTTGATACTTTCTTTATGGGATATCACCAAAAAAGAAATTCTTAAGTAAAATCTAGTGTCTGGTTTGGCTTTCCCATACATGATGGGAAAGCTAAGATTTAATAACCGCAAGTGGTGTGGTGTTTATTTGAGCCTTCCGAGTCTAAATGGTTTGTAGATTCAAAAAACCAGTGGCGTCAGTGAAAAAAATTTCATGTTTGTATCCCTCCAGAAATAAACTGTTTGGTCATTAGATGGAACATTCTTTTCTCCACCACTGAAGATCTCAAAGCCATAGAAAGCATGGCAAAACTTCCCTTTAGAGACTAAATAAAAAAGCCTTAGAATCTACGGAGACAATAAATGGAAAATTACAATAGAAAGATTATTTGCCAATAAATCTGCATACAGCCCTTGAATTTAGAAAGAAAAACACCACTAAATTTCACTTTTATCTTCCACCAAGATCTAAGAGCATAAACCTGTCTTTCCTGAGTTACCACTATCAAGAATAGAGAACAGAAAAGGACTCCGATAAAAAATAAGCTTTCCTTTGAAGAAAATAAAAATTATCAAAAAGAATTTGCCTTAAAGTATTTTAAGACAAACAAAAGTTACACGTCCTGAACAGAAGTAAAATTTGTAACCAACACATTGGAGAAACTGCTCCCATGGAAAGAGCACTGGAAATCCCTGGTCAATAAGACTTTAACTACTAGACAATGGGGTAAGTAACTACTATGCTTCCTTAAAATAAAGAAGATTTACTACACATGTAGTAAGCCAGAGCACACACATGGGCCTCACAAAAGTACTGAAACTAGAATTTTAAACCAGTAAAAACCAATGCTTAATGCTTCAATGATCAATGACACCTAGGGCTTCTTTTTTAAAAAAAAAAAATATTTTTAATATTCTTTGTGGCTTCCTGGTACACTTGCTTCACATGAAAATTAAAAAGGAAAGGGAAATAAATTCTCAACCAATTCAATGCTTGAAAATAAAAGCATAATTGTTTGGGTAGGGCAAATTAACAATACAATAATTGTTTGGGTATGGGGAAATTCTTCGAATTTAATATAACACCCTCTTGGCACAACTAAACACCTTACATATTTCAGAACTGACTTGACTTCTTTCCTGAAATCTCTCAATAGAACTTCTTAAATGTTCCACATCAAAGGTAATGAAAAGGGCTTGAATTCGAAATTTTAAAAGTGACTTACAAACTATAGATAAAGATTCTTGGATCTTCCCATGAACTTCTATAAGTGGGAAGCATGTCAACTTAAACCCTTTAAAGAGAGTAACTGCATCTTTGATATTTTTTGTAGTCCACTGACTATTGTTAATTATTAGAATAAAAGCATCATAACCCACAATCAACCAGACAAAGCCAACACTCATGCATGTATGGCTTTAGGGTATAACAGGAAATGCCGATCCCCTAGTCCCCTTTACTGGAAGTACCCCATCCCTGGGCAGTTGCCAGTGCCTTGGTGAACAGCTTTCATCCAATATATAAAAAAACTCCTGGCCCCTTGCCTCGAGAGTAGCAACTTGGATTTACTTTTCAGAGCAAGCAGTGGAGGGAGGTGAAGCAATATGAGAGTACGTCCTCCCTTCCCTCCCCCAACTCCTACTGCCCTAACCTGCCTCCCTTTCCCCCAACATGGTTTTCCTGTAGTACATCCATTCCCTCAATAAACTGAATAAACAGAAATTCTGGTTTCTATCCTTGTTACTTCAGATCAATGAAATGCAGAGTAGCAAAGCTAATGAAGAAACATGAGAATTAAAAAGCACAATTCACCTTCCTCCCAAACTCATATCCAGGCTCGTCTTGTCCTAACATCCAGGATCTCCTGAAGCACCTCCAGTTTTAATTCTTTTAAAGCTCAGGCCAATTTAAAGAAACACGTACCTTTGCAAACCACTTGGTAATTGGTACAGCAGTCTCCCCTGGCCAAGCAGTCCTCCGAGCAGTGGCAGGCATTTTCTTCATTTCTGACTTCTCCACATCTGTCCTTAGTACACTCCCAGCCACGAGCTAAAATCATCCCAATAAAACATTTTCATTGCTGTGTACCAACCAAATGAAAGAAGCCACAATTGCTTACAGGATTTCCAATGAAGAGAGCTAAAATCTCACATCATTTACTCTGCTTGTGAAATTTGAGTTGGCTTGAGGCCCAGAGGACATTTGGAGACCTTACAGATAAGATGGATTTCTAAGTTTTCAAATCAGAGAACAACATCAAAATGCAGTTGGGTTCCTTTGGAAGAATGAGACCCTGAAAGGCAAGCAAAGGTCCCCACTATCCTCCAATAGTTCTAAAGGACCCGACAAATTTATGGCATCGAAGTTTTGTGATCGGTCTATCTATTGCAGGGATGGCCTCTGTAGCTTGGCTCTTTTACCTTCTGAAGTAGGTGTGCTTAGCTTTATTTTTATTTTATTTATTTATTTATTTATTTATTTTGACAGAGTCTTGCTCTGTTGCCCAGTCTGGAGTGCAGTGGAGCAATCTGGCTCACTGCAAATTCCACATCCCTGGTTCAAGCGATTATCCCGCCTCAGCTTCCTGAGTAGCTGAGATTACAAACATATGCCACCACGCCTGGCTAATTTTTGTATTTTTAGTAGAGACGGGTTTCACCATGTTGGCCAAGCTCATTTCAAACTCCTAGCCTCAAGTGATCCTCACGCCTTGGCCTTCCAATGTGTTGGGATTACAGGAGCCACTGCCCCCCTAGCCTAAACTAGCTGTGCTTAGCGTTAACCAGCGTGGTTTAAACTCAAGTAACAGGATGACTATATGGTCTCTATCTGCACCTGGAGGTTAAAGTCCTAAATAAGATATGAAGAGTATAAAGGGGGCATTACAACATTTTCTCAAGGTTCTAAGCGCTGACCAAGTGTGGCCCTACCTACAATGACAAGTCAGAGTTTCTACTTTCAACAAGCCAAGTAAATGGGTTACAGATTTCCCTCTGAGCATACCTGATAGAGAGCTCACTGCTTAATTCCTACATTCAGAAAAATAACCTTTCCATTTTAAAAGGAGTGCTGTGTTTTTTTTACTTTTTCATCTGCTAGAATGTAAATTCCATGGCAGGAAAAACACCACCCCTCTCTTCACTCTTCCATTTCCAGTGGTAGGCTGTAAGGTTGGGAGACTGTGCCTGGCACATGATAGGTGTTCGATGAATATTTATTAAATTGAATTGGAAATGACCATGAGATAAAATATAACTCTTTAAATTCAGGACTACTGTATTGAGAACGTTTATAGTTAATCATTTACTCATTGACTCCGATGTTTTCCATGTACTCAGTGCTAGGATATCATAAAGAACAGAAGAGACTAGGTCTGTCTTCATGGAGCTGACATTCCAATTGCAAAAGACAGATCATAAGCAAGTAAACCAAGAAGCAAGATCATTTCAGCTTGTGTCAAGTGTTGTAAAGGAAGTAACAGGTAGCATTGATAGAAAAAGGGTGAAAATGCTGCTTCAAGAGGCAGAATGGTCAAGAAAGGTATCACTGAGCTAAAGTGCATATGAACACTTCAGGTCTTTCCTCTCTTAAAATATGTCATAAGTGGAAAGAAGGGAATGATTCTGAAAGCAATGCTGCCTCTTAGCAATATTCTACCAAGAGAAACGATTATTAGGTGAATACATTATTAAAGAGATATTAGTTGTTAGGCATAAGCTAATTTTTGTATTTTTAGTAGGGACAGGGTTTCACCATGTTGGCCAGGCTGGTCTCGAACTCCTGACCTCAAGTGATCCGCCCGCCTTGGTTTCCCAAAGCGCTGAGATTATAGGCATGAGCCACCACGCCCAGCCATTCTGGTTTTTAATATCCCGTTGCCATTCCCTTCTCTTTTCGAGCAGATTAAGTGCTTAGAATTGCTATTTAAAAGGATGATGAATATAAAGATTTATCAATACAGATACTTGCCCACACATGCGTACACACATACACAGCTGGAAACATATACATACATATGCACATAAATACATACTGAAAACATACATACATGCTGAAAACACACACACACACACAGAGTAATCAAAGTTTCATTAAACACTGGTTGTTTCTAGGCAGTACTCCCTCAGCAAAGGAGACTTTTGTTTTTCTCTTCATCCTTTTATTGATGTTTGGCCCCTTCACATTCAGGATATGTTATCTTTGTACACAGGGAAATGGACTATAAGATATTATCATATCCCATCTTCAATAAACCAAGAAAGGCATAAACTACATTCAGATAGAGAGCTAAGCTAGAGTCAGGGGATCCATTAAATTTTGCAAAGAATTCTAAGACCAGGAACCCAGAAATTTGATATGACATGCCAGAGACAAGACATTCAAGGTAGGAAGGAAACATAAAACTTTAGTAAATTCCTTAGTGCCAAGCAAACACAGATTGCTGGCTTGAAATAATGTTTTAGAGCCAAAAATCTTTGCTGGAACATCTGTTCCATCTATACATTCAGCTTACAATAGTCTCTCCAATTTAGTTTGCAGACCCACAACTAAAAGAAGCCGGGAGAAGTTCCAAAGGAAAGCAACCTCCCAAAAAGTGGTTAAATGTTTGGAAAATGTATTCTAAAAAAAAAACAAAAAACAAAAACAGCCTAATGAAGCTCTTCTTACTGTAGGGATGCAGGAGGAAAACAAATGAGAACTAGTAAGGAAGTTCATGTTGAATTTTCTTATAAATCAAGAGCTACCACTTAAGCAAAACACAATAATAACTGTTTCTAATGATGACATTTGAAAGATCAAACTAACAGCAATGATAGTAAGAGTCAGGTTTTTGAAAGAATTGTCTAAGCATAGAAGTCCAAAGATAAGAAATTACTGGTCAAGAAAACTGTGGAAACTGCTTCTGGTGATGTCAAGAGCAGAACTGACTCTTGTCTTTCTTGGATAGTGTGGGTATGGTGTTGTCCAGGAGCATGATGGATAGCCTACAAGGTATCTCAAAAATCCTATCTGAAATATTGGGCTTTGAAAACAGCGTAGGTGGGATGGCAGAAGTCCCCCGAAGTGTTTTTCTCAATTCATATGCATTCATCCAGAAGCTTGTATATCCTAATTATTCCAGTACAAAAGAAATGTAAAGAAAGTCACAAAAATGTGGAAGATTTTTAGAGCTACCCAGAGTGTGAGACTCCAAATAGAATTCCATAACAATTTTCCATTTGCACAGACATCATGGAATAACAGGCAAACTAACTATTACTATATGATGAGATGAAGTAAAACAAAGGCTAGAAACTGGGTAAGCAAGAAAAAAAAAATTTTTTTAAGAATGTACACAATTAGGCCATGCACAGTGGCTCACTCCTATAATCCTAGCCCTTTGGGAGGCCGAGGTGAGAAGATTGCTTGAAGGCAGGAGTTCAAGACCATCCTGACCAACACAGTGAGACGTTGTTGAAAAAAAGAAAGAGAGAGAAAAAAAGGAAGGAAGAAAGGAAGGAAGGAAAGGAAAGAAGGAAGAAAGAAAGACAGAAAGATAAGAAGAAAGAAAAGAAAGAAAGAAGGAAGGAAAGAAAGAAAGAAAAAGAAAGGAAGGAAGGAAGGAAAGAAGGAAAAAAAAAAGACAAGAAGAAAGAAAAGAAAGAAGGAAAGGAAGGAAGGAAGGAAGGAAGGAAGAGAGAGAGACTGAGGGAGGGAGGGAGGAGAGAGTGAGGGAGGGAGAAAGAAAAGAAAAAAGGAAACAAATTAAGCTGACATGCCCTAGCAGTGAATGTGGGAACTGAGAGCAAGAGATAGAAATGATAAAAGTGAAGAAACAAAAATGAAAATAAAAAACATTTCCAAAATCAGCACATCACGACTGCAGCTGCAAAGAACCTTCCTCTGCTGGATCTTGTGTGGAAACAATGGTCATTGACACAGGGTATACTCTTCATACAACCAATAATCATTCAACAAACAAAACTAAAATCCACAATTTGGATAGACCAAAACAGGTGGCCACTCCAGGATGTGTACAATAGCAGGCAGTCTTCAAGCTGTCTACTTGAAGCTGGAGAAGACTCGTAAGTTACATACCTGTCTTCAAACAGAGCTCATCAAAGTCATGGCAGCAACTGGTGTAGCTCTTACACAAGTTGTCACAGCGACAATCAGGAGGTCCAACCTCTTGAAGTTCAAAGCACCTGCCCTTGCAAGATCCGGAGATGTTGGTCCAGGGGGAGTCTGATAGCACTGCAAAGAATGAGAGGCAAAGACAACGGATTGGAGCGTGATTGTGTCACCATGGAGAGGTGCACTGGGAGGCTGTGCAGTGTGAGGCTGCCGTAGACTCTGGAGAAGACTGGCTCCATTACTTGCTACCCAGGTACCCCGCACAGGTTGCTGAACTTCCTTGTTCTATGATTTCCTAATCTGTAAAGTGGGGGACTCATAAAAGTAACATGTTGAAATGAGAATTAAATGAATCAATCCATAAAAAAAGACTTAGCAGCATATCAGGCATATAGAAGTGCTGGCGATTGGTTTGATTACTATTTATAATTATCATTACTCCAAATCTGTGATGGTTAGCGTCCCTGTAGGTGCTAATAAGGACTACAGAGAACAGTACCTTGACCTATATCCTTAGAAACAAGACAGCATGTCCCTATTTAAAATTCCAAAATTTTTGCAAGGAAAATTTAGTCCAAATGTTCCAAGAACAGACCTAATATATGAGATTGGAATAGAAGACTTTTACAATTCCAACTAGTGTTTTATAAATACAAGCTCTGTAATCTCGGCTTCTCAAAAAAAAATCCTCCATCAATATTTTCACATGATATAAGTATGTATCAGAAATCAAAAGAATCAACTAAAATTTTGGGGAAAAAAAGAATTCAGTGAGATAAAAATTCCAGAAATTTGTAATATGCACATAATATAGTTTCAAAATTAAATGGAAGTTTCATTTCACAGTAGTACCTAAATTATAAAATAGGTATTTTATTTGGTATAAATTTAATAATATGTATGTAGAACCTATATGAAGAACATCAGAAAACTCTACCAAAAAATTTTTTTAAGATCTAATTAAGACCGGGCGAGGTGGCTCATGCCTGTAATCCCAGCACTTTGGGAGGCCGAGCTGGGTAGATCATGTGAGGTCAGGAGTCTGAGACTAGCCTGGCCAACACAGTGAAACTCTGTCTCTACTAAAAGTACAAAACTTAGCCCAGCATGATGGAGGTGTCTGTAATCCCAGCTACGCAGGAAGTTGAGGCAGGAGAACTGCCTGAACCTGGGAGGTGGAGGTTGCAGTGAGCTGAGATTGCACCATTGCATTCCAGCCTGTGTAACAATAGCAAGACTCTGACTCAAAAAATAAATAAATAAATAAATAAAGATCTAATTAAACCTGAAGACTCAATTCAATCACAGCAAAAAATATCAGGAGTTCATGAAAGTTGAAAGAATATTAAATAAAATAAATATTTTAAAATAGAAAACCTCTGAAAAGAAAAGCCTAGATAGCAAAATATATACTTAAATAATCAAAGTATTTTGATACTGGAAAATAAGTAGATTAATGTTGTGGGTAGGGCCCAATCAGTAAGTAGTGACTAGAAATAATTAAATTTGATTCCCATCCCAATATACAAAATAGTTTCTGATGAATGGAAAATATAAACAGTCTCATGACTGTTTCTAGGAATGAAATTTTTCGTAAAGTAGAATGTAATTTAGAAAGATCTATCAACATTGTTAAATGCTTATAAATGTTTCAGCCAGAAATTTTATTATTAGAAATTTGTTATTTACCCATATTTGCAAAAGTTTGCCAAGCTACATGTACAAAAAAATGTCCATTGTTCATTGCAGTCCTTTCGTTATAGATGAAGAGACCCTGAAGTCAACCAAAGTTGTTTTTCCCATCAAGAAAGAAAGAATCACTACAGCCATAAGTGGACTATTGCACACCCCTGAAAAAGAATGAGTCAGATCTCTGTATGCTAATATGGAAAGATCTACAAAATATATAAATAAGCGTTTTAAAGAATAAAAATAGGGTAGAATGTGATATATTAGACTTTGTGTTTAAAAATAGAGATAAAGAGGGCAGTAAGGATAGAAATAAAGATAGAAAGAAAAACAGAGCCAGAACTACAAACAAGTAAAAGACAGGGTAGGGCAGAGGAAAAATGCAAACGTTCAAGTTTGCATCAGTTTTTTAAAATACAGGTGTGAATAAACGTCTTCCTTCTGTCAGAAACAGTTTACGGAATTACATTTGGGGGAAATGGTTGAGAAAGAGAGAGGAAGAAGATTTTTACCTTTCTGTTGTTTGAAATTTCTAACATTTTACAGTTTCACAGGTAGTTGCCTGGTCTTTTTGTTTGCTTACTTACTTTCTCTTTCCTTCTCTCTCATATACATACATACCATACAATATATGTGTGTGTGGGTATGTATATATATGTACAAAATATATACCATATATGTGTATGGGGATATGTGTATACGTATGCACAAAATATATACCACATAATATATGTATGTATGGGTATATGTATATATGTTTAAAATATATACCATATGATATATGTAAATATCCTAACAAATATTATTGACATGCAATTTCTAAATTTTCTTATTTACATGTTTATTAATTTTTCATTTTTTATAATTCATATGTCTTACTTTCAAAATCAAGGAAAAGAAGCAGGAAGAGAACAGATGTTAAATGTCATTTCTAGTTTTGCCCAAGCCATTTATCTGAACATTCTGCTCATCCCTTAGTCCTTTGTCCTCAAAGTCAGAGTCATCCAATCCCAGTCTTTATGGCATCAGATAGGTTCAACTAAGGCAAACAGATTTACCAGACCATGAGATGTGAAACACTTTTGCATGGTTGATCCTAGGATGTTGAAAGACATATAAACCATACCAGTCCAGTTTAGGAAAGAACACTTGTTTCCAACGCATGGTCCGTAAACCCATATTTTTCTATTGACTTTGGCCAACCTATCAATAGTGCATGCTGAACCATACAAAACCATGGAGGCAGGAGGGGTTGAGAAACACCAAAAAAAAGAAAAAGAAAGAAAAAAAAAAAATACAGAAAGTCCTACAGTTAAAATAAATATAAGGAAAATACTTTCAATTGAATATTCCTTGAGGGTACTGCTTAGATAAGACTCATCTCAACAGTCATCTTGTAAATTTTCCGTAGAATTCAATAACTCGAGCTGCTTACATAAATAAACTTAGCTGGCCGGGTGCGGTGGCTCACGCCTGTAATCCCAGCACTTTTGGAGGCCGAGGCACACGGATCACAAGATCAGGAATTCAAGACCACCCTGGCCAATATGGTGAAACCCCATCTCTACTAAAAATACAAAAACATTAGCCAGGTGTGGTGGTGCGTGCCTGTAGTCCCAGCTACTAGGGAGGCTGAGGCAAGGGAATCACTTGAACCTGGGAGGCGAAGGTTGCAGTGAGCCGAGATCGCACCACTGCACTCCAGCCTGGCCGACAGAGCAACACTCTGTCTCAAAAAAACTTAGCTACACTGGTAGCTGACATACTTCAAAGAGATCTAAAGGTAATTTGTTTACAGATGTGTGGTGTTCCTGCATGCATTTGAAATTGTCCTTCAACCATGCACCTTGCTTTCTTGTCATCATAATCTCTTCCCTATTTATTTTATTGTTTTTTGTTTGTTTATTTGTTTGTTTTACAATAGAGTTTCGCTCTTTTTGCCCAGGCTGGAGTACAATCTTGGCTCACTGCAACCTCTGCCTCCCAGGTTGAAATGATTCTCCTGCCTCAGCCTCTCGAATAGCTGGGATTACAGGCACCCACCACAACACCCAGCTAATTATTGTATTTTTAGTAGAAACGGGGTTTTACCATTTTGGTCAGGTTAGTCCCAATCTCCTGACCTCAGTTGATCCACCTGCCTCGGCCTCCCAAAGTGCTGGGATTACAAACTTGAGCCACTGTGCCTGGCCTATTTCTTTCTTTACTTTCAGAATATCTGTGCGAATTTTTAGCCACATTTAATCTTTCTTCACTCATTCTGTCAAGCTGATTTTTACCATTTTCTTGCAACCTTAATCATTCTCTAAATTTGTTCCTTGCTTTGTTTCTGAAAAATAATTGAATCTCACCTAATAGTCGGTCCCTATCAGTTACAGTCCTTGCCAAACCTAAAGACACACAAAATTAAAGACAACTTCGTTAAGAGTTAGCCTTACACTCATAATGCAAAGATGTATCTCAAAAGAAGTACTGTACTTAAGATTAAGTTATTAACAGCTTCAAATTAGAGTAAATTCCTAGGCCTGGGCAGATTAGGATATACCTGTGTCAAAATTCATTCTTGAATGACTTGAATTTAGCTGAGAATGACAGGAAGAGAAAAAGGAAGGTAGTTTGAACCATATAGAATCTCTTATAAACCAATAACCCCAAGAAATTAGAGCTGCTATCTTTTTTTTTTTTTTTCTTAAATGGAGTTTTGCTCATGTCACCCAGGCTGGAGTGCAATGGCGTAATCTCAGCTTACTGCAACCACACTCTCCCAGGTTAAAGCGATTCTCCTGCCCCAGCCTCTCAAGTAACTGGGATAAAGGTGCCCACCATGCCCAGCTAATTTTTTGTATTTTTAGTAGAGATGGGGTTTCACCATGTTGGTCAGGCTGGTCTTGAACTCCTGACCTCAGGTGATCTGCCCACCTCGGCCTCCCAAAGTGGTGGAAGTACAGGTGTGAGCCACTGGGCTGGGCCGAGCTGCTATCTCTCTTAAATAAAAGAGAGTGAGTGTATGACAAGGCCTCGGTAATGCCACAGACTCCTGTGTGCAATGGAAACAACAGTCTTGAGTTGAGTGTACAAAACATAAATCAAATGATTAAAGTAACAAATAAACAATAGAACGGGTAATTCGCTTTGCCTTTCCAGGGTCTGTTCCAGCCCAGCCATCTTCTTTCATGACACGCTCTAGCCCCAGTTGTTTTCCTAGGGGTTCTGCAATTCACCTTCATATTCTTTTTTTAATCATTTTTTATGGATGAATAATAGAAATACCTCACTTGGAGGTGATAATACATTCATGTAGTTGGTAAAAATCAAGTCAGTGTACTTGGGGTCTCCACGTTCCCTGTCCTCCTCTCTACACTGAGCCTAAGGTGTTTAAAATCAAGGAAACGCAAGAAGCAGGAAGAGAACGATGTTAAATGTCATTTCTAGGTTTGCCCAAGCCATGTATCTGAACACTTTACTCATCCTTCAGTCCTTTGTCCCTGCAGGCATTTGAAATTTTTAGGACTTCTCTCTTCATTGTGCCTGATGTAATGTCAAATAGGGAAAGATTCTCTGATTTATCAGAAGTCTGAGTTTTAAAATATGCTGTCTTCCTTTACTTGACCCAAATCAAAGGATCATTGACGTGAACACTTCAGATGTATAACTTATTGAGAGGTGGGATGAAAACTGAAACATCAATGAACTTGTGGTATCCTAAATTTTCATCATTACCGAGATCATCATAAAAGTGCAGAAAACATTTGAGACTAGCAAACAGAAAGTACTCTCAAATGTTTCAAGGCAGAAATATGTGATAAGTATGACAGAGGCTTTGAATTTCTTTTTTCTTTTCTTTTTTTTTTTAGACAGAGTCTTGCTCTGTTGCCCAGGTTAAAAGGCAGTGGCACTATCTGGACTCACTGCAACCTCTGCCTCCTCTGTTCAACCGATTCTCCTGCCCCAGTCTCCCGAGCAGCTTGGATTACAGGCATCCACTACCATGCCTGGCCAATTTGTATATTTTTAATAGAGATAAAGTTTCACCATCTTGGCCTGGCTGGTCTCAAACTCCTGACCTTGTGATCCACCTGCCTCGGTCTCCCAAAGTGCTGAGATTACAGACGTAAGCCACTGCACCCAGCCAAGGCTTAGAATTTCTTATGAGGCATTTGCTAATACCTTTATGAGATTCAAATTCTATTGTTGCCTTTTAAATTACATATTCAAATGATATTATTTTACTTCAAAGATACAAGTCAGTTCCAGAATCTTGAAAAACAAATGTTCATAGTTTTACAGTGTTCTTTTTAAAATAGAGTCCTCACATTTTAAAATATACATATGTACATATATGATATGTATAACAATGCTATGTATTCCTTATTTTTCACAGAAGAATAATTTCATGATTTAAAGAAACATCAATGTAAAATGTAATTTATTTCATTGAAATTCATAATTCTGATAGAAACAGGTACAATTACTTTTACTTAGGTCAACTGTATGTCTAAAATATTCCATCTTACGATATGTATAAAGAGTTAAGGTTGTAGAATTCTAGTGCCGGCCAGGTGCAGTGACTCATGCCTGTAATCCCAGCACTTTGGGAGGCCGAGGCAGGCGGATCACCTGAGGTTGGGAGTTTGAGACCAACCTGACCAACATGGAGAAACCCCGTCTCTACTAAAAATACAAAATTAGCCAGACGTGCTGGCGCATTCCTGCAATCTCAGCTATTCGGGAGGCTGAGGGAGGAGAATCACTTGAACCGGGAGGCAGAAGTTGTGATAAGCCAAGATTGCGCCATTGCACTCCAGCCTGGGCAACTCTTAAAAAAAAAAAAAAAAAAAAATCTAGTGTCATTTATTCCATAATATACCAAATCAAAAATTTGATTATTTAATTAACTTATTGGAAGGAGCCTAACTGATGACAAAGTTGTGGCCAAAACATTACTTCATCTTAGGCTCCCGATCATATTTCCCTCTAAATCCCCCCCCCCATAAGACGAAAATGTTCAAATCTGGATGATAGCCAATAGAAGAGACAGTATTTACATTTGGAAATATTTAGCTTAGCCTAAAGCTGGAAGGTTCTTCTGAGCTTTGTCTGGTCCTGTTTATGATACTGCTCTCTATGTGTTCCTCCCATTCTCCTTGGTTCTTAGCCCAGGTGTTTCCTGAAAGTGAGAGTAAAGCCTTAAAAAGTGTTACCAGCTGTGGTTACACCACCCTTAAGAGCGTTAAACAGGGAGGTTCCCCTGCGTCTGCTGCCCTGTTTGAAGTGTAACCCACAGGGCAAGGCAGAGGACAGTGTGCATGGCATTCAAGATACTGCCCAAACTGCCCAACTTTGGAATTTAATACTGTATTACCTCTCCTGGAGTATATGGTTCATTCTTTAGGGTCATACTTCTTTTGTATTGAAGTTGCCATTTTTTTTTAATGCTTCTGACTTCATTCCTTAGTAAATGGAACTTACACACAGGCCTACATGTCAATATCTTTGCTCCCTAAATATATCACTTTTTATAAATATCCATTACTGCAACATCACTGTTATCTCCTCTTCACAGCTGCTAGGCCAGATTTCATAAACCTTTTTTCTTAATAAATAGGTCCACCTTGGAAGTTTTTAAACATCTGTGCTTTCAAAACTTTTATACATACAATGTCCTGCTCGGGCGCGGTGGCTCATGTCTGTAATCCCAGCATTTTGGGAGGTCAAGGCCAGTGCATCACCTGAGGTCAGGATTTCAAGACCAGCCTGGCTAACATGGTGAAACTCCATCTCTACTAAAAATACAAAAATGAGCCAGATGTGGTGGTGGGCACCTGTAATCTCAGCTACTCAGGAGGCTGAGTCAGGAGAATCACTTATACCTAGGAGGTGGAGGTTGCAATGAGCTGAGATCACAGCAGTGCACTCCAGTCTGAGACATAGTGAGTCTCTCTGTCTCTCTCTCTCAATCAATCAATAGAATGTCCTTATATAGAGCTCACAAACCACACACACACACACACAAAAAAAACAGATTTCTATTTTACTGAAACTAAAAGTTAAAAACTTTAATTCAACATCTAAACCACTTAAATAGTATTTAATGGCCATCAGTAGCATAATCTAATGATTTGCACATCTGCTACCAAACAATGAAATGTTGTCAATTAAAATTAAAGGTATTGTTAACTCCATAAGTATAAATTTATACACTGGCCTTCAAACCTAATTGAAGATAAATTAAATGCATTATCATATACTTAGCGCCTTACAGTTCTCATCAGCCTTAAACACATTTTCAAAACCTTTTTCAGATCAATAAAAGCAAATTTATCCCCATTTTCCTAGTTGGAAAATTAGATTTCTAGGCCTCGTATGAGTTAGCAAAGGCCTGGATAAAATTTTAGATCATGTCACTGCAACTATTTTTTTCATCAACAAAAGGTTTTTCAAATTTCGTACATAGGTTTCAAATTCTAGAAGTTCTTTTCAAAATATAATTTTGAGGAAGATTTGCTGACTTTATTGATTCAAAAATCTAGGCTGAACTTCACGGAAGACTGAGGTTTCTGAGTATGTAAACAAGATAGAGGATTCCCTACAGTTTTCAGATAAATGAAAAATCAATACACTACAGCCCCGTTTAACAAAGAACTGAAAAATCTGTACCCTCCTTAGCTTCCAGTTCAGATAATTTCATTCCATTGACTTAAACTCCCCAGTTTCTACCTGAAATTATACATAAAGCCCCATGACAGGATATTCCTCATGAGAGAGTTTTGCTCACAGAGCAAATGGCTGGTCTATGTCAGCTTTACAGTTTCCTACATTCTACTATGCCAATATTTAAATAGCTTTTCATTGTAGAACATTTCTAAAATTATCAAATGAACATAAACCTTCTCACTTCTAGTACCATTTTCTGATTTCCCGGTGATTCTCAAAGAAAAGCTTTACTGATAAAGTTGTTAGTGAGAGTCTACATTTCATATGAACCTATGAATTTCATTCACATACTTTTCAACTTTCTTTTCAAGCCACTAAAAACAAAGATGAATTAAACTGATCTTTTAAGTCTCTGTTAGCCAGATATTCACAAGCCCACAAATTTCCCTTTGTCTTTTAAGAATTAAATTACTTACACATCAAAGAGGATACTCTATTTTTACTTGGAGACAGAGTTTCTAAATCACAAGTCTCAATAAAAGAGACGCCTGGATAACACCACAAACATACACACTGCAAGCGCACATGAGTGCACAGACACCTGCAGACATATAAACTACCTTGCAGTCTTAAAGGCAAAGCAAGTGGACCACATCAGACATATGAAACAAAGATGTCAAACTAAATCACTCTTATGATTTATATTTTCTTTGAAAATTTATTCCAGCCATTTCACCATCTTACTAACCTGAATGCCCATTATATTTACCCAACAGAATTATAAGTAGCTTTTCTCATTTCGTATCTCCTAATAAATCTATAAATCTCTTATGACCTGGTATAAGAAACCTTGTTCAGCCATTACTTCCTATCCTAACAATAAATCCAGGTAACAAGTGTGCTAGTTAATTAATTATAACAGTCTGTTTGCACTGCCACAGACTTGAAACTAACACCCCAGTCCATAGTACAGCAGCGAGGGCTTCTATGTGTGCAGAACATTCTCAGCTATTCTTGAGGACTCTGAGAAGCTGTGGTTACTGAACAACTGCCTGCTTTTGAATGGTGGATCTCACCCTGATCAATCCGAAGCTAGCCATATATCAATACACTTTGTGTTCCTTCTATTTGTTGAAGCATCCTTGGAGCACTGAGCTTCCCAGGATTTCTTTGGCGCCAAAAGTATTGTTGGAAATTGACATAGCTGCCTCCCCTCCTAGTGTCTTATTCTCACAAGTTTATAAAATTTACCCAGTGTTTTCTGATGGGAAGGCTTTTCAAATCATAGAATAACCAGTCACATGTATCAATTGACAGAGATCCTTTCTAAGCATAGGCAGCATTTAAAAACATAAAAATATTTACACTGTCTACAGTATGCTTTTGCCCAGTTTACTAAGTACATCTTTGATTTTCATCCAGGAGAGAAATCAACCACAGTTCCTAAAAAGCAGATAAGCTATATCAAAAGAAAAATTAAAAAGGGTGCAGGCATACCCAAACCATAAAATTCAGAGTTCAGTTGCATTGTATTCTAAGACTAAGATTCATGTGGTTAGAAGTTTTAACTAATACATTATTTTAGATGATATCATAAAGTCCTAAAATAACCGATGACTTAATTAAATAATTAAAGGAGCAAATTTGTGTAGCAATCTTATGACCATTTAGGTTTACAAATTACAATATAGACTATACTGTTTTTCTAGAAGTGGCATTTATTCATTAGTTCGTATAGCTATTCTTATAACATATGGAAATAATTTGCTATACACAAAATATTTTCAAAGACTAACAAATCTAATCTATATGTTTCAAGTTTTCCAGTAGTGAGCACACAAATTCAAGAAGCAATGAAACAGAATGATTCCTGGGATTTTTTTTTTTAATCCAGCAAGAAAAGTAGAAATCATCCAAGTCTGCTTCTCATTGTACAGCTAAGGGAACAGACTTCACAAGTGACTTGCCCAACACCACACAGCAAGTTACAGGAATCCAGGGTACCAGCTAGGATTTTCATGACTATTTTTCCAAAGAAGTCAACTTTAAAAATAATGAGTGACTCGTTTTTACATTCTTTAAGGAAACAGCATTTACTGCTTTCAATATCAGTTTTCACCAAAGTAATATATTAAGATGAAACAGAAAAAAAAAGTTCCTTTTAGTGTTCATTGAAAAGAACCAGCAGTTGGCTCTCAAGTTGCTAGCTTTCCCACACAACCATGCTAAGGATTTGATTCCCCTGGCTGTTCAGTCACAGTCAGTATTAATGGGAGTGAAAAAGAGGCCTTTGAAGAGAGCATTTGCTACTAATAAAAACAGCATTCTCTAGCTCAGTGATCCACTGTCCTCTCCCTCCCCAACAGAAGACGACTCATTTTGTCCATTTGGCTCCCTGGGGCTGCAATTTTTATGATCTACTTTCTCTTCACCCCAGCCACACCCCACTTCAATTCACTAACTCACTTCTAATATTATTCTTTCAGCCTTCTAGCATGATTTGAAAGTAACTTAATTGACTTAAGATTTAGTATTCCATCAATGTATGTATTGATTAATAAGAAACTTGATTAATAATAAAATTTCATGCTGGCTAAACAGAGGGAAGTGATGGTCTTTTATAGCAGTCAGATCAAAAGTACAGGGAAACACAAAATTCAGAGGAAGACAGACAAACATGCTTGAATGTCAGGAAAAGTCCAGAAAATATTGTTCCCTAGAGTGCCCATTACTTAAAATGTAATTTTTTTTTATTTCTAAAACCATCAGCAGCTCCAATTTCCAGGAAATTAACCAACTCATTGCTTAAGACCTGGTCAGTTAAGCCCCCTCTGTCTGCACAAGGAGCTCCTTTATAAGAATTCCCACACTGCTTATGGCACAGTGTATTGTAAAAAGAAACTCTTTCACTTTGGTTCTGTTGGTTAAGTCAAGGTACGCTATTAAAACTTACCTTTCCTTTGCCAACAGAAAACACAATGAGTACAAATCAATCCTGAAAACTCTTCGAGCACCTCCTCTCTTTTATGTTTTTCCAATTTTAAGTAAATCTTAAAGTTCTAAATTTCTGAAGTTGCATAAAGATAGTTCATTTGCCTTTTTTACTTTTATTCTTTTTTCCTACATCAGAACTTTCTAGTGGCAAATACTACATCCTACATCATGTGACAGCAAATCAGATTTGTGTAGCTCCGATATTCAACCAACACCTGTTCTCAGCACCTCTACTTTAGCCTTGTCTATGAACAAGAGTTTCAATTGTATCTTAACATTTACAAATCTAAGTACAAAAATTGAAATAGCCAGTTATGAAACAATCATAAATGTTCTCTAATGAAAACCACACTCTCCCACCTGAATTAGATACATAGGTGGTTTTACCCAGAGAAATTTAGGACTTAGTTATACTGCAAGATCGTATTAAAGATAAATGTCTTAATAAGCTTACATCAATTCCTGCTATGTAATATTTTTAAAGAATTGAAAACGCAAATCCTTTCGACACTTACCTGTAGGAGGACCTTCCTCCCATCCTTCTGCTCTCTTAATTCGATGTGCAGTGAATCCTAAGCAGATATTGACTCCAATGGCAAAAGTGAACAGGGATGTTATCTAAGAGAATAAAGAGACCACGTTGTCAAATACAGCTGAACAAATACAGCTGGACTAAATCAAATTACACAAAGGCAATTCAAATGGCTTCAATATCACCACCAATCCTACCACTTCCAAGATGCATAATAAGGAGCTATCTTAATTTGCACAACAAAGAGGAAAATGCCAATCAGTCACTGATTCTGAAGATCAAGCCTGTCCCCTGTCATTCCTCCCTTCTCCCACCTGGCACGGCTAGAACGAGCTCCTCCTTACCATGTCGAGGATTCTTGGAAAGCCTTTTGCAGCGTGTTCTCTTTGCCTTCACGAAGTGCACTGCTTTTGGGGCTCCGGGTTTAATTAACTACAAGCAATCCCACCTGGGAGGTTGACAGACTCCTGTGATTTGCCCAGAGCTTCATTACATCACAGGGCGTCCGCAAATCGCAGCTCTGAGCCTGAGAGGCTTAAGCTATCATCCCCGTTATATCCCCGCCCCCTTCCAGGTCCCTCCCCTAACCCACAAGACACTTTCATGTGGTAGCGCTGGCAACAGGAGGGTTTCTTACATTGCGGTGGCCAGTAACAGCGCATGTTCATTTTCCTTTCCTCACAAAAACATGGTTTGTCAAAAAGAAACCAAATGCATTTCATCCGATAAAAATGAAACAGGGCTGTGCAAGGGCTTCTACCAGCTTGAAGCTTTTAAGGTTTACAATGCAGTCATTCAATGGCGTCAACCTCACGACTTTATTTTTCTAAGCAAGGAAAGTTCTATCATTTGTAAACCTAATAGCGTTCCTGTCTTTCCCATGGATTTATTTTCCAGGCAGTTTGAGCGACCCTGTCCCTAGTAATACATTCTCAGCTACTTCTGCCTCCTTGAAAGTTTCTCATGATGAAATCTCACCAAATTGTAACTAATATGAGAGATAACATTATTTTCCCCATGCTGTTGTTCAAGTTTAGAGAAGTAACGTTTATCGAAATACTGGAAATGCCTGTCACAGCATAAAGTCCTTCTGCCCTGTAAGGACAAACAAAATAACTTCACTCTCTGCCTCTTCTTCCCGAAAAGACTGTCAGCTTGTTTTGGGGGCTTTTTTGAGAGGCGGGTGGGTGGGGGAAGTGGATGGCATGGGAAGCTTTATTAGCAATTGAATTTAGGAAGGAAATCTCAATGACAGCAAGAGTTGAGATGTAAACAATTGTTTCCCTAGTTATTTCTCAGTTACATTTGCACGTAGCCACCAAATACTGTGTCCGTTGAGGCTACTGTGGGTACTAAAGTTTCTTTACTGAGCAATTTGGCAAACAGCAAACTTTCGAAAGAAGAAATCGTCGCCTCTAAATCTGAAAGTTGTTTAAATATTACATGCCTTCAGGATTCAAATGAGGGAAGATTTGTTTTGGGGGTCTTTCTCACCAGGTCCAGTGACCATCTTTCTTGCATAGCACATGTGTTCGTGTGTAAACAAATACAAGGCTTACCATGCAACGAATTACTAACAGAGTAGTGGCTCTGCTCAAATAAAACCTGATAGCACAAAAGCAAAACCTTGTTTATAGGGGCTTGTATAGTAGGCCTGGGTTTGATTACAGATTCTTAGAATCTAGTAATACCTAATTGAAAAAAAGAAAATATATATACTACCAAACTCTGAGTTGTCTTTCTAAAATCCTTTTAGTTTTGTGCTCTAGGACAGGCGTATAAATGTTTCTATGTAAGTCTCAGCTTTTGTCTGTATGCCATACTGAACAAATTTGGAGAAGGGTATTTAGCAAGGCGTATAAAAGATGTCAACTCCAAGTAAGATTTTTCTATAATTTATGTTAAATTTCAAGATACAAGCCTGCTATGATAGAGGAAAATAATAAACCCAAAAGAAAAATATCAAGGCAATCCTGTTATTTCATTATATGCCACAGTGCGCTAAATGTTCTAAAAACAAAAACAGCCTCTTCTTTTGCCTTGCCAGAGCCTAACAACTTTCGACATTGTCTGATATTTGATTGTATAAACCTAGCTAGATGACAGTGAGGTTTCCCTTGGAAAAAAATTAGAGTTCAGCAGCTGAACACTGCCCATTAATTTGTCTCTTATATGCAGACTAGCTGTACAGGGGAAAAGCTGTAATAGCTAAGTGGATCCACTTGTTACCCATTATCCAAAAGAGTTGAGCTCAGCCACTATTTCTTTTTTCTTTCTTGACACGGAGTTTCACTCTTGTTGCCCACACTGAGTGCAATGGCACCATCTCAGCTCACTGCAACCTCCGCCTCCCTGGTTTAAGCGATTCTCCTGTCTCAGCCTCTGGAGTAGCTGGGATTACAGGTGCCTGCCACCAGACCCAACTAATTTTTGGCATTTTTAATACAGATGGGGTTTCATCATATTGGTCAGGCTGGTCTCGAACTCCTGACCTCAAGTGATCCACCCACCTCGTCCTCCCAAAGTGCTGGGATTACAGGCATGAGCCACTGTACCCGGCCCTCAGCCACTATTTCTGTTAACCATTCTGCCAAAAAACTTTGTCTTTTATCAGCTTATCGTGCATAAGGAGCTTGTTAACATACACACACACACAAGCACACATGGGCACACCTACATCATCTTGCCACAATTAAACAGATTTTTACTACAAGATTGTCGTTGTAAATTAGCTTTCAGGAGGATAACCAGGATGACCAAAGTCCCTACCTCGGGGATCAAATTAACTACAAAATAAAATTATCCCTCATTACCCAAAGCTGAAAACAACCAAAAAGCCCGATAATGTATAAAGTAGGTCGAGAAATTCAACTAAAATGACTGGAATTTGTCTAAAACCTTCCCTAAGAAAACTAAATTAAGAGAAGTTCACTTGCTGTGGTGTTTAAGGCTTTGTAATAAGGTCACCTGCGGCTGGCTCTGTAAACAAGAAGTGCATAAGACTGAAAAGTTAACTTCCAACATGGTTTATTAACCCAGCCATATTTCAAAGAACACTGCCTCCTGGCAGAAAAAAAAACCTAGAACTATAAACAGATCTTTCAACAGTCTCAGTGCCTAGAAATCATTCTGTGGTTTTCAAACTTTATTGGGCATCAGAATCACCCTGGAGGCTTATTTAAAATGCTGATGTTTATGCCCTGCTTATCAAGACCCTGATTCATTAGGTGTAGCCAGTGGAGAGACGGGAGAGGAGTTTAGAGGCCGGATAAGAACTGGCACAATAGGTTATCTTGAAGAAAGTCAGATAAGAACCACATTTATGGAGATAAGGCCTGGTTCCTGCAGCAGATATGACTGCCTGGCTTTAATAATTGTGGTCTGGCAGGAAAATTCAACCTAAGAATAAACAAAAGCTATGCTTCCCAGATAGGAAACACTGATGGCTAGAAGATCTTATCCACTGAAAGGAGGAGCTTGCAGTTAGATCATTTGAAGTCCTCCTGATTTCAGACATCCAGGCAGCAGCACATAATATAGAGCTTTAATTTTAAGCCATACCCCATCTGATACCTTAAACTATTTATAATTGGATGATGATCTGAGACTTTTAGGAAGCCTAGAAGTTGTGCTTCTCAATTTCTCCATTACTTCCTTCTTTGGGGTTTAAATGATTTTTTGGTATACTCTTTTGAATACCCATTTTCAAGCTCACCACTTCTTTCTTCTGCCTGCTCAAATGTACTATTAAATCACTCTAGTAAATTTTTTTATTTAAATTAGTGTACTTTTCTGTTCCAGAATTTCTATTTGATTATTTTTTGAATTTCTATTTGTTTACTGATATACTTTGTTTAGGGAAATATTGTTCACTTCATTTGCTTTACTTTTGTTCATGTTTTTATTTTTAGCTTTCTTATGCTAATGATGGTTGATGTAAAGCCTCTGTCTAATAAATAAAACATCGGTGTTTCCTCAAAAAAATGATAAATACCTCATTTAGAGAAGCAGAGCATTATAATAAACTACTCTGAATTAATTTATTTATGCTCTTCATGTTGAATTGCTTGGCCTAATTCATAGTGGAATTTTAATATGTTATTAATAGCATTCACAATTAATTGGACATTAAAGTTTACATCTCTTAAAGAAAAACTATGGCTCTTCCTCCAGGGAACTCATCTCCAGACTATAAGAAGGAGAGCGCTATTTTATTGACTTTGCTGGTGACACAAAGCAGCAGTGTGTGTGTTGCTTAATTGCAATACAGTAGTCACATTTATATAAATGCACAGTTTATCTTTTCACGAAATTATTATATGAATCCTTGTTCCCTAGCCCTGATTAAGATAAGAGGGCTTGAGGTTAACAGTAAGAGTTGAAAGATAAGTGATTGAGGGTTTTCATTCTTGGTTCTTGAAGTGATCAATTGCCATGAACTGACTGAAATGGTATCTACATCCAGAATTTCTCATTACGCAGAATTTACATGACTTGATTTAACATGATTCCCAGAATGATCCTAAGATTATGTATGATGTTAGATAATTATTAACCATGCGATTTTCTGTAGAATCCTTTAGCAGTAACTATAGCACATACACAACAAAAGTAAGAAAACACCATGTATATTCTTCTTATTCTATCTGAAAACTCTGAGTGTTCTTGTTTTCGAGTTTTTCTGTGGTTGAGTGCTATTAGAAAATTCAGAATAAAAGCTGGACAACAATCTTTGCAAAAGGATTTGCTAGTCTAAACCGAGCAGAAAATTTTGATGGCTCATGAAACAAGCTGGCTCAATTGCTCCCACAATCCAGGGCTGCAGATTTGTATAAAGTAGATAACCACTTACAATTCTAAACCACTGGAGCAACGTTTCATAGGTAGTCTGTGGTTCCACAGGATTCTCCAGTGGAAAAATAGCATATACCTGTTCAGGTGCAAACTAGGCTTGTGCTATGAATTATTAAACAACCGAAAGCTGACATCAACACTGTTGCATCTTTCAATGACTTTAACTTATGGCATAAATTGTATGCATTACATTTACTCCCTATGGAATCTAGCCATGAGTCCCGACACCAGAGCAATCTCTGTCCTGTATGAATATTGCACAAATATTCATTAGCTCCTACAATGTACCAAGCACTCTTCTGGACACCCTTCAGCTACGTAAGAAGCTGACCCACGCATAGCTCCTGCTCTCCACATTAATCAAGTAGACACAGAAATAAATGTAAATGCAACTGTGAAAAATGAAGAAATATAGAGGTAAATTGTGATTTGAGCACGTATCATTCAGATTACCTAGTCAAGGGGGTCAGAGAAGAATTTGTGGAGTAAGTGTTCACCGAGTTGTGATTTGAAGGATGTGTGGGAGTGAGTAACTAGGTTAAGAAAGGAGGAAATAATTCTAGACAGAGGAGACAGAACGTGCAAAGATTCTGTGTAAGATGGAGATACGGCACATTCACGAGACAAAAAGGCAGCCAGTTTTAGTGCAGGGAGAGCAAAAGTGAAGATAAAGAGGAGACTGCAGAGGTTAACAGAGGCTGGTCATGTGAGACCTCGGAGGTCATGTTGGGTGGTACTGCCTTTACTGTAAAGGCAACACAAAGCCCTTAAAAGGCTTAAGCAGGAGGAGGCTTAAGCAGATTTTGAAGCATTAATCTCTGTACGGTGTAAATATGAATTAGAGAGAGTCAAGAATGGATATAGTAGATCAGTTTGGAAACTTTGGCAGTAAGCCAGACTAAAGATCATGACGGCTTGCACCAGGGAGGCTATGGTGCAAAGCTATGGAGAGGGAGACAAGTGGGGGGGTTAGAAAAAAAGACGTGTTAATGAACTGGATATGGGAGTTGAGGGGCAGGAAGGCATTAAGTGTGACTCCTGAATTAATAGATACTTAATAATTACAATGACCATACATATATACTCAGTGAAGTCACTTCTTTTTAATTAGATCATAAGAAAGATATGGAGATAGGTATCCATTTGCTGACACCCTAGAATTAAATAGCTAAAATAAGGGATAGAGCTAACAGCTTTAAAACAGTTTCTGCCATGATTGGAGATTACCAAAAAATAAATAAATAAATAAATCCTGGACTTTAAACACTACAAATCCATCTATTCATAATTGAAGTTTTAAAAAGCATTCCCCATAGGAAATAACTCAGCTTTGTTCCTAACTCTAGCTCATTAATAAAACATTTTAAAACTCAATGTAACTATTTCTTTTCAACTATTATAAAGCCTGCATGCTCAATGCCCAGATGAATGGAGAAAATTTCCCCCTTGCAGAAGAGCTCAGTCGCCAGCATGCATGTAAGCCAAGTGAAGATTTTCTTTTTTTTTTTTTTTTGAGACGGAGTTTCGCTCTTGTTACCCAGGCTGGAGTGCAATGGCGCGATCTCGGCTCACCGCAACCTCCGCCTCCTGGGTTCAGGCAATTCTCCTGCCTCAGCCTCCTGAGTAGGTGGGATTACAGGCACGCGCCACCAAGCCCAGCTAATTTTTTGTATTTTTAGTAGAGACGGGGTTTCACCATGTTGACCAGGATGGTCTTGATCTCTTGACCTCGTGATCCACCCGCCTCCTCGTGATCCACCCGCCTCCTTGTGATCCACCCGCCTGTGTCTACTCTGCAATGTGACTGTGTGATATATGAGCACAAAGGAGTAAGGGGATAATTAGGAAAAACAACTGTTTTACCAAAAGTTTTACCCTAAGATCGACGACTCCCATATTTTACCCACCAGTCTCAGTCACATAGGCAAGCTGCAAACTCCACTTGCAGATAAAGAAATGGAGGCTCAAAGAGTATGGGGCATCTCCAAAACAGTCAAATAATTGACTGAGTCAGTTCTAAAAGCCAGGTGTCCTGTGCCAGCTCAGTCCTTTTTCCACTGCAGCGTGGCGCCTCTCTGCTACACCACACGAGGGCCACCACTCAACACGTCCCAAATGAAGCTACCTCCACAACCAGTTCACCCTCCCAATTCCATTTCTTTTCAGGAAAATCTTAAATTCAACTCACTTTCTGTTCACTTCAATCCTTTCCTCTCCTGCTTTTTGCCAGACAGGATGTCTATAGAGTCTAGTTAATACAACAACTACTGCTTCTGTTATCAGGGGCCGTTAGTTCCTAAATTATCTTCCTATGCCATCTCCCTTAGGGTCATTCCTTTGGCTTCATGTTTCTGGGCACGCATTAGACAGTCCTCTCATAACTGCTCTTCCTGTTTGTACTCTCTGTCCCCTCTGACCATCATTTCACTAAGTTCTCTTTTATAATTCATTCCCATTCATTACCCAGAAATCCCTAAACCATATGCAAATCTGATGATTTTCCTCCCAAACTTAAAACTTTTTTGTTTGGCTTCCTATCAAAGCGGTTGTCAAAGTATGGTCCCTGGACCAGCGGGGAGGAAACCTGTTAGAAGTGCTTGGAGCCTACCTCATACCTACTGAATCAGAAACTCAGGAAGGGAAAGCCCAGAATCTACGTTTTCACAACTCCACCAGGTGCTTCTGATGTGAGTTTGAGGACACAGACCTGGAGGATAAGCTCAAACTGCTTCAAAAGGCCCATAAGACCCTAAATCCAAAACTCAATTCCCTGAATTCAAATCCCAGTTCGACCACAGTTTAACTGTGAGACCTTATATGATGCTTAGGCAAACTATTTCTCCATCCTAAAACTCAGTTTTCTTGTCTGTATCCATCTCGTGGATTCTTGAGAGTATTACATGAAATAATCCATGTAAATCACCTAGCACAATGCCTGGCACGGAATAATGGTTAATACATGTTAACTTTTCTTAATTAGAGAGCTGTTTTCCATTCCTTGATTAATTTGTGCTCTTTCACACCTCCATTCCTTAACACACATTGTTGCTTTGGCCTAGAATGCCCCCTCCACCTAATCTCCCTGGCAAACACCGACATATTTATGAAAATTCAAGTCAGGTGTTCCCCTGCTGTGAGCCTCCCCAGTTTTGCCCTCCTCTTCACAGAGAACAACAATGGGCTGTGTTACCATATTGCCTGCGATCTCTTTTAAGGCAGCTCTATCCCCTGTGATCTCTCCAAATGCAGGGACCAGTTATCCTTGCACTTCACAGAACTTTGCTTCCTGCCTGGAATATAGGAAGACAATAAATACTTCCCAAATGAACTACTTGGAACAAAGAAATGTGACATGTAGTCCTTCCTCTGTTACTCACCAGCTTTGTCATTGCAAACCCAAGCCTCTTCACTTGTAGAGGTATCAGGCTAAGTGGCTTTCTAGCCATTGTTTTTTAAGAGTAAAACTTTGTTTCCAAATAAAATCTTAAAATGAATACCAACATCTAAATTTGGAGTTACTCTGTTTAAGGTGGAAGTAGGGAACCAGGATCTCAACTAACAGCGACCTCTTCTCTATGGCGCCTTCTCAGAAACCTGGATATTCAAGGAGCAAAATTTATACAACTTGTAAAAACAAACAAGCAAATAAAAATCAATAACTAGGCCAGGCACAGTGGCTTATGCCTGTAATCCCAGCCCTTTGGTAGGCCGAGGCAGGTGGATTGCTTGAGCCCATGAGTTGGAACCCAGCCTGGGCAACGTGGGGTAACCCCATTTCTACTAAAAATACAAAAATTAGCTGGGCATGGTGGTGCACCCTGTAGTCCTTGTTAGTCAGGAGGCTTAGATGGAAGGATGGCTTGAGCGCAAAAGGCAGACATTGCAGTGAGCCATGATCATGCTACTGCACTCCAGCCTGGGCAAGAGTGATGAATAAATAAATAAATAAAATCAATAACCAAGTTAATTCCATTGTTTAAATATTGTTCTAAATCCTGTGCTTTCATTGTAGTATTCAGATACACACACACCCCAAAAACTGAGCCTCACAGGCCTGACCTTTCATTGAATAGTGACAGAAACTCTCACCCCAGGCAAGCCCTTCCAAGAAGGAGTCCAAGCTCATTTCTGCATCCACACTTCCACTCATGCTGTTTCCTCATCCAGAAGTCTTCCTCTTTCCTTCGTGTTCATCCAAATCGTAGTCAATCCATAGCCTTCCCTAAGTCTCAGCAACTTCTCAAAAATCTCCCTCAACACTGCAACACCCACTGCACCACCCTCATTTCAAGAACCTAGAGATTCTACTCAACACATTTATCACTTTTCTCTATTAGAGTTCCCTGTTTTTTGAGTATTTCTTGTCTCAGCAATAAGAATATAAATTCCAGCAGGAGGAAAAAGCAACATGCTATAGAGGGTAAGAGTTTGGATTCTTTGGCCAAGCGCAGTGACTCACACCTGTAATCTTAGCACTTTGGGAGTCCGAGGAGGGTGAATCACCTAAGGTCAGGAGTTTGAGACCAGCCTGGCCAACATGGTAAAACCCTGTCTCTACTAAAAATTAAAAAAAAAAAAAGAAAAATTAGCCAGCCATGGTGGTGAGTACCTGTAATCCCGGCTACTTGGGAGGTTGAGGCAGGAGAATCACTTGAACCCAGGAGGCAGAGGTTACAGTAAGCCGAGATCGTGCCATTGCACTCCAGCCTGAGCAACAAGAATGAAACTTTGTCTCAAAAGAAAAAAAAAAGTTTGGATTCTGGAGTCCAACCAACTTGATTCTGCCACTTTCAAGCATGAGGTCTTACTCAACTTCTCTAAAACATGAGTTTCTTTTTCTTTTTCTTTTTCTCTTTTTTTTTTTTTGAGACAGAGTCTCACTCTGTCACCCAAGCTGGAGTGAGTCTCGCTCTGTCGCCCAGGTTGGAGTGCAGTGGCCTGATCTTGGCTCACTGCAACCTCTGCCTCCCAGGTTCAAGTGATTCTCCTTCCTCAGCCTCCCAAGTAGCTGGGATTGCAGGCATGCATCATCACGCCCAGCTAATTTTTGTATTATGAGGAGAGATGGGGTTTTACCATATTGGCCAGGCTGGTCTCGAGCTCCTGACCTTGTGATCCACCTGCCTCGGCTTCCCAAAGTGCTAGGATTACAGGCATGAGCCACCATGCCTGGCCGAGTTTCTTTTAAAAAGTAATAATTGTTCTTATCACACAGGGTTGATATGAAGACCAAATGATGTAATGCATGTTAAGCAAGTACCTGAGTGCCAAAACACACAAATACTCCCCTTTACTCTATATATAAGAGAATAAGGTCTGCATCATCTGCTATCATGCTGTCAGCATCTTTCAAAGTGCTGAGCTTAGTAGTGACATAGGTTCTAAGAATATCCCTTTATTTATAGAGATATTATATGTAAGTAAAGTTAATAATGCTTCAGTCTACCTTTTTCACATTCTTTTTAACCTCATTAGAAAATGAGCAGTTCTTATTTGGCAAAGAGTGGGGTGATTCTGGAAGGACAGCTTTGAAGGACACATTTCTACCATAATAATAAAGCCCCTCTATTTGGATTGGAAAGCCCCAAAAAGTTGAGCTTTAACTCAATAAATGTGTTTGGATTCAAACTTAAAAGGAAGTTTACACTTGCCACTGCAAAGGTGTAATTACGTGCTTACCAGCACAACGGGACTCTCTCAGGGAGGAAGCAAAACTGCCGTTTCTGTGATTCCCCTTGCAATCATACAACAGTGAAGACATTCAACAAACTAGGAATGGAAGACAACTTCCTGATAAAAAGGCTTCTACAAAAAATCCAGAGCTAACATCATCATATTTAATGATGAAAGACTGAATGCTTTCTGCTAAGATCAGGAGCAAGACAAGAAAGTCTCCTTTTACCACTTCTAGTCAACTTTGTACTTCCAGCCTGAGGAATAAGGCAAATAAGTAATAAATGCCATCCAAATTGGGAAGGAAGAAATAAAGCTATCTCTATTCACAGATGACATGATCTTGCATATAGAAAATCTTGATGAATCTACCAAAAAAGAGGTGAAACTAATAAAAATGAGCTTATGAATGTTGCTTAAGACAAAAATACAAAAATCAGTTGTATTTTCATATACTAACAATAGAAAATCTAAAAGTTAAGAAGAAAATTGCATTTATAATAGTATCAAAGGTCTAAAATACTTAGAAATCAATTTGACAAAATAAGTGAGATTTGTACACTAACCATTAGAGAGAATCATTTAAATATATTAAAGAATATCTACATTTGGAAAGATCTTTTTCATGGTTGGAAGACATCATTGTCAATCTGGTAAGAAAGTGAAAAGATGACCTACAAGATGGGAGAAAATACTTACAAATCATATAACTCATCATGTTCAAATAGCGGGAACATATCATGAACCCTTACAACTCAGCAATAAAAAAAGATATATAATCCAATTTTTAAAAAATGATCAATGGGTTAGAATAGACATCTATCCAAAGAAGATATACAAATGGACAATAAGCACATGAAAATTTGTTCAACATCATTAGTCATTAGGAAAATGCAAGTCAAAACTGTGAGATACCACTTTACACACACTGGGATGCTAAAATTTAAAAGGTAGTTAATAAAAACTACTAGAAAGGATGTGGAAAAATGAACTGTAAAATGGTGCAGTCCTAACCCTAACCCTAACTCTGCCCCTAACCCTTTGGAAAGCAGTTTGCCAAGCAGTATGGCAGTTCCTTAAAATGTTAAATATAGAGTTACCCATATAACTGAAAAGTTCCACTCTTGTATATGCCCAAGAGAAAGTAAACATACTACCACACAAAACATGAACACCAGCGATCACAGCAGCATGGCCAGCTGATGAATGGATAAGCAAAATGGGGTAGATCCATATGGTGAAATATTACTCAGCAATAAAAAGGAATGAAGCCCTTATATGTGCTTCAATATTACAAACCTTGAAAACATCAAGCTAGCCACAAAAGCCACATATTGTATGATTCCATTTATATAAAACATCTAGAGTAGACAAGCCAACAGGGGAAAAAAAAGTAGATTAGCAGTTGTCAGATGATGGGATATTGACCGCTATTGGGTATGAGATTTTGTTTTGGAATGATGAAATGTCCTAAAATTGCGTAACAGTGATGTTTACACATCTCTGTAAATATATTTAAAACCATTGAAACGTACAGTTTAAAAGAGTGCATTGCATGATACATAATTATATCTTTAAAAAGCTGCTATTTAAAAAAAGAACTAATGAGATTATACCTGCAGAGAACCAAATTCCAAAGCATCTGGATGCACAGAAAAGGAACATTAACCCTGATTTTCAGATCTCAGGTTTGTGCATTCAAAGTTGTCCCCAGAGTCAACCTGGTTATCCTCTGAAACTGATGATTAACAGGAGGACTGATTCATTTGAGTCACGGTGTGGTCTGCTCTTAACGAGCCCCTGTGTGTGTGATGAAACCCTCTGTATTCCCCCACATTGGAAGGACCACTGGGACTTTGTCAGAGTAACTTGGCCCTCTGCCCTATCTCTTTCATCAGGTTTTCTGTTTCATTTTACTTTTAAATAAAACAGCCTAGAAGAGAGCCTAGTTCTTGTGTACACATCTAAAGTATCCTGAAATTTAATGGCAACAAACTGTAAACAGAGTCTGTGGGGCAGCAATGAGAATTTAAGAACAATAATACCTTTCATTTGGAGACTATTTCTTTTAAAAAGAAAAAGGCCTATGAACTAAAGTTAATGTTAGATAGATCAAAGCTCACTCACTCTTCCAACTTTGCAATCAATAAAACAGAAAGGCTGCTTGATAGATATGTCACAGAGCTAAAGGACCTCTGTCAGGGAGATCAGGATAGCTCATCTGGCAGATGGGCATCTATTATAATGGCTGAATTATAGACAGGGGATTTTTAAGTAGATAAAGAGAGGAAGGGGATTGCAAGCAGAGGAAATTCCAGGAGCAAAGACTCAAAAATTTCAGAAACGGTGAAGAGAAAGGAAAAAGCAAGTATGTATACATAGCACCACACTTGACATGGAAGAGACATTCTTTCAAGTGGTAGCTAGTATTATTTGGTAAGTGTTTGCAGTTTGCCAGGCAACATACTGGGGACATTTACGTATTGCATCGTTTAATATTTATAAAACTTTCACAGTATTATCATTGTCAACAGATAAGAAAACAGCCTCAAATATATCAAACAACTTGCCCAAGTTAAACTGCCTATTAAGAGGAGAAATCATCTTTTCTCTTGATTTCCCAATAAGAATTACAAAACTGGGAAGGCCTCAAAGGAATGGGAATTTCAACTGTCTACTGAAAGAAACCTAAGTCTACTTACTAAAGGCAGAGGATCTGATAAATGTTTGATGAGTCGTGACACTTGACAATGTTTCCTAATTCAGAAGGTAATAGAAGCCACAGATTAAGATTTATTGTAGGCTGACCTTCTTGTGACCCCACCCCCCAGAAAGAATAGGTTGCAAATGAAAAAGTGACCAGAACCTTGGGCATCCTGGCCATGTCATTTCAAAATCCTAAGAGCTCAGAGAGAATGCTGGTCATTAACAGACAATTGCCTAAATTTTGGAAACCAGAGTTTTCCAAATTCAAATAATACTGGTTCAACACAGATTTAGTAAGCATCCATTACAGTATTATCTAATGCTTGTTGAAAGCTTACTCTGTGTCAAGTACCACTTGATATCAAGGATAGTGAGATAAAACGCATGTTTTAGTTGGGAGATGGTAAAGTGTCTTAGTCCATTCAGGCTTCTATTTTAAAAATACCATAAACTGGGTGGCTTATATATAACGTAAATGTATTTTTCGTAGTTCTGGAGGCTGGGAAGTTTATGATCAAGGCCCTAGCAGATTCTGTATCTGGTGATGACCCCACTTCCTCATAGAAGGCTGTCTTCTCACTGTAATCTCACATTATGGAAGGGTAAGGGTCTCTGTGGGGTCTTTAATATACTCCCTTTCATGATTTAATCAACTCCCAAAGATCCCACCTCCTACTATTATCACCTTGGGAGTTAGGATTTCAATGTATAAATTTGGGAAGGACATAAACATTCAGACTATAGCAGGAAGTCAGCAGCTTGTTAAATGCAGTATCCTGAGAATTGGCTCCCTCAATCTCTATTCATCCCACATTCAGGCTGCCTTTGTGTCCTGCAGATTTTTTGCAGAAATGGTTATAGATACAGTTTATAGACTCTGCCGACTATGCTCCTGAGATTGTCATTATGCACATGAAATTTAGACAGCAAAATTGAGATCCCTCTTCCTGTCCCTTTCAGCTGGTTCTCTGTGCAAACGAGATCAGAAATGATAGGTTTTCTGCAGTATTATTTCAGTATCTATTCTCCAGCTTCCTAAGCATCAGGAGATGCCTGTGGAGGTGACAGAAATGGTAGCCTCCTGATTCCTACATCACAGAAACAAGATATGTTCTTGAACTCAATATTCCAGTGATAGGTACCTGCCACATACAGGGTACTATGGACTGAATCAAAATTCAAAAACATGTCAACAGGTTGAAATCAAGAGTTTAAAAAACAAGATTTGAGAGAGACCCAGCCAGATCAATCTACCTGGGATAACATTCTTGAAACAGAATACAAAATTTACTTATACGACCTTGCACGAAGAGAGACCAGCACTAACAATAATTCTTATAAAAGAAACCCAGGCATTTGTATTACCTGCAAGCTCTATAGAAGCCCACGTTTGGCTACCACCCCAAATGACTTCATTTTATCCTAGGCTTCTTTAATAAATGATTACTGCCCACATCCATGAGGGAAAAGTTTCAGCTGAGCGTAACCAGACTCCATCTAGATTATGTTCACTTCTGGATAGCTCATTTTAAGAGGTCGTTACAAAACTTGACAGCATTGAGAGAGGCATGGCCAGGATGAGGAGAGGTCCTTATTACCCAATTCTTTCATCAATTCACTCATTCACTTGTTTATTTACTCAGCAAACTTCTATTGAGCACCTAGTCTATGTCAAGCATTGAGGATGCAGCCTCTGCCCCAGAAATCGCACATTTTAGCAGAAAAAAATAATGTCAAGTACCTGATCAATGATAAAGAAAAAAGAGCACAAGAGCAAGAAAACAGAGGAGTAACAAGTGGAGCTATTTTCAGTTAGGCAGCAGTGAAGATCTCTCCAAAAGGATGACATTTGAGCAGAGACTTGGATGATGTGAGGAAGAAGCTGGGTATCTTGGAAAGAATAGCAAGTGCAAAGGGCCTGAGGTAGGAGCAGCCCGGTGTGCTCAGTGAGGCCAGTGTGGCTGGAGTGGAGTGAGAGATGGAGCGGCAGTAAGAGACAATGTCAAAGAGGTAATTGGGTGCTAGTTTACGCAGGACCCCGCAGGCCATAATGGAGGCTTCATGTTTCATGTCGGATGTGATGAAAAGCCACCAGAGGGATTTAATTAGACAATGACATGGTCCAATTTATGTTTCAAAAGACTCACTCTTCCTGCTGTTCAGGAAAGGGATACTTAATGAGCATGCCTGGGACTGCGCAGCCTGAACATACAGCATAGATGAGGGGAGAAGGTGGGTGTGCATCACCCTTCCTCAGACATTCGAGGGTTAACGCAAGATGCACAAGTTTTATTATGCATCTCTCTGTATATATATTTATCTCTCTATATATTATATATTATACAATAGATTATATATTGTATATCTATATGAAATATTACATATTAAATATAATATATATCTTTATATTATCATTATATAATGTTATATAGGGAGACATAATATTTTAACATTATATATTATGTATCCTATCTCTCTCTATGTATTCTGTCTTTCTGTATGTTATATAGAGATACAGAATACAATATATAACCTATAGAGATATATCATATATAATATAAATATCTACATATAATATTACATATTATATATATTACATATCTAGATATATATCATGTTGTATAGACATAAAAGGTAGATACCTAAATAGATCTATATCTATATAGATGTTATATTGTAATGCTAATTATATTACTATTATATTATAATGTTAATACTAATATATAGATGTCTATATATAATACTTAATATATAATTATATAGAGATATATCTATGTAATATTTAATATTTAATGTCTAGATATATAATTTATAATATACTTAAATTATAAATTTATAGTTATATTTATAAAGTTAATACTATAAATTTATATATATTATATATTATATATTTATTATATATAATAAATATTAGGGAGGTCTTGCTATGTTGTCCAGGCTGGTCAACAACTCCTGGTTTCAAGCAATGTTCCCACCTCAGCTCCCAAAGTGGTGGAATCACAGGCATGAGCTACCATACCCCGGCTCCCATGCATGCTTTTTCTGGGCAAAACTAGAAGTTACAGAGAAGCATACTTTGTCTCATAAGAGAGATAATGAACTAGTTATAAAAAATGAACTCACAGTCACTATTCAGCAAAGGTTGGGTGGTGTTAGGGTGTCTTATAAAGTATCTAAATTCAGAAGAAGTTTGGCTATACCACATCTAAGCTTCCCTCCAACTCTAAGCATCTAGTATTTTTCTCTCTTCTTTAAACTCTCTAAGGGAGCTAAGTTCTCTCCCCGTGATAACCAAAAAGGAGCTATTCAAATTAAATTAAATTAAATTAAATTAAATGATCAGAATTCGGTTTGACTTTTTTCTGGATAAATCAAAAGGAAAGGTAAGGATCCTTATACATACCTTGTTCTTACTATTTCATCTCCTAAAGAAAACAGAGAGAGAGAAAAAAACTACTACGTACAATTTAATTTATGCCAAATACAGAGAACACTTGTCAAGGGTAAGCTAAGAAAAGAAGAAAGAAACACATTTCACAAAATCCTTTGATGGACTTAAGCAAGAGATGAAGCAATGTTTTTTTGGATTGATCAAGAAGATAGACATACGATAAGCTGACCAAGCTGACCTTACATTGCCTCTCTGACACGTCTGTATCTCTCATAATCCCTTGTAAACAGAGAGCCACTGCATATTTGAAATACAATTACCTCAGATTGCCACCAGAGTATTATGCAAGAGAATGCCAGAAGTTCTGGACCTTATGTTGCTCTGCTAAGCTTCCATTGACCTTAAGAGAGATGCTGTACAACTTGTTAATTGCTGAAAATCTGGACTCTCTGGCTTGTTTAGCATCATGACTCGGATGCTCATTAGGTCTGTGGACCTGACTGAGTTATGAATCCTCTCTAGACATTCATTTCTTCACATGTAAATGAGAATGATTATAGTCCCTTCCTCAGAGGGTTGCTGTGGGAATTAAATACAATAATCCATGTGGCATTAATTGCTAATAACAGTAGCCACCATATATTAACAACTAAAATATGACAGATGTTGTACAGAGATTATCTCACTGAATTCTCTCAATGATCTTACCAAATACACACTGGTTTCTCTTTTTTGCAGAGGCTCACAGAAGTTTAAGTAACTGGCCCAAATTTACACACCCAGCAAGGGACAGATTCAGGTCATTCAAATTCAGGTCCACCCAGCCAGAACCCAGTTTCTAAGTATTTCTTGCAACAATACACTATACTATGGGACATTTAGTTTTAATTGTTTTAAAAGAAACTCCAATGTCTCATATGAGGGGCAGTTGAGAAGTTTTTCCCTAGTCCCGATAACAGTTCAGAAGTAGAACTGATTCTGTCCTGGACAATTTCTTCCTTTGCTACCAGCTGCAGGTTGGAGCCACTATACCAATACTCTCTTTGTGTCATCTGACTGAGGCAGCTGGTTCCGCATGCCTTCTAAGTCTGGGGCTGGGTAAATCCTGATCGCAGACTTGTAGCCCATCGCCTCATGTGATAAAATGTTTTCCAAAAGATGCTGTTTTTCTCCTTTTTTCAATCTTCCCTCCCTTTCTGCAGCTAAGTCCCCTTCCTCCTTCGGAAACCCTTATTTTTGCAATTAATCTCATGTGATCTCACTATTGACAATGGCCTGGTTGTTTCTCCCAACTACCACACAATTGATGACATGCCAGTGCTAAGAACAAGGATCTCGGACTGACAGAGCTGGGAGCGATCTCTCTGTATTGGTTCCTCTCACAGCACCCACCATATTCTAATCATAATAATGATACTAAGCACAGTAACAACTACCATGTGCCAAGAGCCTGCCACTTGCTGAACATTTAACATAAGATTGAGCGCAAATTTATTTACTTGTCCACTTATTTACACAGCTGCATATTTTATTGAGAATCAACTATGGGCTAGGCACTGTCCTAGGCACAAGGGAGTCCAGCAATTAACAAAAGCATCCAAATATCTGCAAACGGAGCTTACATTTTATTTGATGGACTAAAACAAAAAATATATAAATATATTAATTGATGATGATGGAACATGGCTCCTGAATTACACAAATTGGGCAGTTAGAATCATCATATTTTATAGATGAAGAGTTTGAGTAATTTGTGCAGTCACCATATCAGTAGTAATACAGCAGGAATTTGCTATATTCTGATAATAACAGTAATCAATATCGCAGCAATGATTATAATAGTTACCATCTATTAAGGTAGTTTTAGAATCACATGAAGTAGATATATAATATCACTTTATTTTATTTTATTATTTTTTGAGATGGAGTCTCATTCTGTTGCCCAGGCTGGAGTACAGTGGTACCCTCTCGGCTCACTGCAACCTCCGCCTCCCGGCTTCGAGCTATTCTCCTGCTTCAGCCTCCCGAGTAGCTAGGATTACAGGCACCCACCATGCCTGGCTAATTTCTGTATTTTTATTAGAATCAGCGTTTCACCATGTTGGCCAGTCTGGTCTTGAACTCCTGACCTCAGGTGATCCACCTTCCTTGGCCTCCCAAAGTGCTGGGATTACAGGCATGTGCCACTGCTCCCAGCCTATAAGCTCATTTTGTGAGTAAAGAAACCAAGACTCAGAAAGATGAAATAATTTGATCAAGGCCACATGTCTGTGGTAGAGAAATTATTTAAACTAAGTCTGCATGGCTCAAAGTCCATGATTTTTACACCATACCATGCCTCCTCTATTGAGTTTATTATATTGGAAATTCTTCTTACTAAACTGAAACTTTCTCAAGAATAGAGATTTCATCTCCATCATCTCCCAAAAGTTCTACAATATCTGGCTTAGAAAGTGTTGAACTTTATATGTCAAAGTCTGCCAATTCTAATTTTCAGACCTTCTCATCGTCCCTTAGCAGTGAGTTGCAGCATGTAATTAGCAGTGCAGTCAACATGACTTTTAAACACTAGAGTGCTAAAGGACTTTCAAAGTTCACGATGCAATGGCAACAGGCTAGCATCAGCCTAGCCTCTCCAAGATACCCGCATTCCCAACCAGGCTTGTGACCTGGACGGACATGTGTGCCTCTTTATTAGACTTGTGTTTGTCTAGGAATGAAAGGAATCAACAAGTGGGATGTACATGCCCTGCATTTCAATGACAGCTGTCATCCTATGGCATGAAGGGGGCATTGTGATGAATTGGAAGAGCGTGCGGACTCTTGCTGCCTTGCCCCACCCGCAGGCTAACAACACTTTTCTCAGCATTGGTGCTCACAGCTGCACAATAGGATTTTGCCTTGTGCATTTACACACACAGCGCGGCTAAGCCATAGTAAATGATTAGAATGGGTGAATGAATGACTTTTTGTCTTACTGCTGTTCAAGTTGCCTCATGGCAACACAAGGCAGTTACATACAGATGCTTGGAGAGCAAGTTTAATGTTTTTGTTAAGATATAGTGAAAAGTAGACATTTTAAAAATAATAACATACCATATTGATTATGAGTTTACTACGTGCCAGGCATTGCTTTAAATACTTTACATTTCTTTTTCAAAAAATTGTATTTCAGATTCGGGGGGGTCCATGTGCTTATTGGTTATGTGGATATTGCATGTGTAATGCAGTATTTTAGACAGAGTCTCAGCTCTGTCACCCAAGCTGGAGTGCAGTGGTGCAATCACAGCTCACTGCAGCCTCAAAATCCTGGGCTCAAGGGAGCCTCCTGCCTCAGCCTTCTGGGTAGCTAGGACTACAGACATGTGCCACCATGTTGGCTAATTTTTAAATTTTTTGTAGAGAAGAGGTGTCACTGTGTTGTCCAGGCTAAAAGTAGACAGTTCCTAGAATCAGGTACATCTAGCTTCAAACTTCAGTGCTGCCACTTTACTACTTGGCTAGGTTTGGAAAACATGACTCACACTTCTCCACCCCTACTTTCACTGGCTCCTCAGTTCCCAGTTCAAAGAGAGGCATTCCCTGACCATCTTGTCCCCCTCCCAACCATCCTTCTCTCCCCTATGCTTATGCCTTCAGCACTTACCCAACTCCTGACATTGTCCACAGGACTATAAGCTCCACCATTATAGAGATGAAGTCTATGTCCCTCCCTTTAAGTACCCAGACCCCAGCACTATCCCTGGCACACGGGAACGTTCAGCTAACATTGGTTGAATAATTTAACAAAGGAAGAGAATGCTGAAGAAAGAGGAAGGAAAATATAACCAGAATGTGGGGGGTTGAGGCAGAGAAGAAAGGGATCAGGCAACTTTCCTGCAGCTTTATTCTTTGTCAGTGGCAGCAGGGTCGCTGGGCCCTTCTACATCCATCCCTCTGCAACCTGAGCACCCAAGACCAGACTTCTTGGCTAGGCATAGTGGCTCATACCTGTAATCCCAGCACTTCGGAAGGCCAACACTGGCAGATTGCTTGAGGCCAGGAGTTCAAGACCAGCCTGGGCAACATAACAAAACCTCATTTCTACAAAAATAAAAATAAAAAAATTAGCCAGATGTGGTAGCATGCACCTGTCATCCCAGCTATTTGGAAGGCTGAGGCACAAGAATTGCTTGAACCTGGGAAGGGAAGGTTGCAGTGAGCCAAGATGGTACCACTGAGCTGCAGCCTGGACTACAAAGCAAGACTCTGTCTCAATTTAAAAAGACCAGAGTTCTCAAGAATTTTCTCATTTCCTAGTGCAGTACTAATCCCCAACACTAGAAAAATAACACCATTTTCTTACCTCTGCTCCTAGACACCCACAACATGCTGGGAAAATTGCAAAACTCTGCTGATGTCATCCACACACATTCATGCATTCATGGGGCTTCACTTCAGCAAAGCCTCCAGGCTTCCCTGCCAGGACTTTGACTATATCATATTATTCATCCACTGACTAGTGCACCGACAATGTCTCAAGCCTCCCATTCCCATCCCTCTCAGGGAGCAACTTTATTTCCTAATCTCATCAGATGATCAAGGCCATTCTAATATGCTTAACACGCACCACACACAGATTTGATTCCTAATGATTCTATAAGAAAATATGCTTCAAAGGTTGATGAATATTGGTTAAAAAATTGATTGCTTTTCTTGCTTTTGCCTAAGGATCAAAGGTGTTTCTGAGAAAAATTGCTTGTCTTGTATTATTTAAGAAGGCCATTTTCTGGCAGCCCTGACTACATTTTTAATCAATCTGGAGCCATTGGGAATGGATATTTGGGACTGTAAATATCAGGGGTAACAATAATAAGAGGTTCCGTGTCCAGCAATCACTGGATAAACATCTTATCCCACCACAGACCTTTTCAAGACAACCCTGGCTGGCCAAGGAACTGAAGAGATGTGGTCAGGTCAAAGTGCGAGTATAACTATCAGTATTGAGAAGCTGAAAACACATCTCTCCTAGCTACCGTCTGAAAAGGAGGGGCCACTGTGCTCTAGAAACTTCCTGGTGGAGGTGTTCTAACAACCAACCACAGGAGATTCCTTGGTTGACAATCGTTCCACACTCTGTTTTTATTTCCGTAGACTCCCTACTTTGAAAAAAACAGCATGTGAAATAAAAATAAATGTCTTGTGGACCACATGTCAAGTGCTCTTGTAATTTCTTTTCAGACATGATCTCATTTAAACCTGGCAACAATCATGCAAATAGTTACTATCATTATCTGTAATTTGTAGGGGTAGAAGCTGAAATACAGAGAGATGAACTGGGGGAGCTGGGATGTAAGCAGTGCAGCCCCAGAGCCTGAGAACTTTGCCGCTGCACTAGACCGTCTGTCTTGTCTTTGAGAAGGGCAGTATTTAACAGGAAGTCACAAATCAGTTTCCCCATTGTTTATCAATTTAGGACAAAGGTAACAAACAAACAGCCCCTCTGGGGTCAGCTTCTGAGCAGAAGCTTTGGAATTCAAACAGATCTTGGTTTGAATTCTAAGAACCGTGAAACCTTTCTCAAGTTACCTATCCTCTTCAGGTTTCCATTTATTACATTATAAAAATGAGAATAACAGTACTGCTTCAAAGACAGTTTCGAGCAGTTGTAGGCAAGGTTTCTGTAAAGGGCCAGAAAAATATTTTAGATCTTATGTGCCGTACAGCAATCTCTGTCATAACAACTCAACTTGCTGTTGTAGCGTTAAAGTGGTCACGAACTGTATGGAAATAAATGAGGTGGATACGTTCCATTAACATTTTATTTACACAAACAGAAGGCAGCTGCACAACAAAGGAAGCCATCAACAGAGTTAGAGGACAACCTACGAAAATATTCACAGAAAATATTCGTAGCCATACATCCGATAAGGGGCTAAGATCCAGAATATACAATAGCAAGAAAACCACCTGATTTAAAGATGAAGCTGGAAACCATCATCCTCAGCAAACTAACACAGGAACAGAAAAATCAAACACCGCATGTTCTCATTCATAAGTGGGAGTTGAACAATGAGAACACATGGACACATGGACATGCGGAGGAGAACTTCACACATCGGGGCCTGTCGGGGAGGTGGGGTGCAAAGGGAAGGAGAGCATTAGGACAAATACCTAACACATATGGGGCTTAAAACCTAGATGACAGTTTGATAGGCGCAGCAAACCACCATGGCACATGTATACCTATTTAACAAACATGCATGTTCTGCACATGTATCCCAGAACTTAGAGTAAAATAAAAAATAATGGATGAAGGACCTGAATAGATATTTCTCAAAAGAAGATATGCAAAAGGCCAACAGGTATAGGAAAGGTGCTCAACATTATCGATCATCAGAGAAATGCAAAGCAAAACCACAATAAAATATCACACCTGTCAGAATAGCTACTATCAAAAACATGAAAGATAACAAGTGTTGGTGAGGGTGTGAAGAAAAGGAAACCCTTGTGCGCTATTTGTGGAATTGTAAATCAATGCAACCATTAAGGAAAACGGTGTAGGGACTTCTCAAACAATTAAAAATAGAACTGCCTTATGATCTAGCAAGCCCATTGCCAGGTGTATATACAAAGGAAATGAAATTAGCACGTTGAAGAGATATCTGCACTTCTATGTTTATTGCAGCATTATTAACAATAGCCAAAAGATGGATTCAACTTACATGTTCATCAATAGATGAACTGATAAAGAAAATGTGGTATATATACACAATGGAACACTATGCAGCCTTAAACAAGAATGAGAGCCTGTCATTTGCAACAGTATGGATGAACCTGGAGGACATTATCCTTAATGAAATAAGCCAGGCACAGAAAGACAAATACCACATGATTGCATTTATATGTGGAATCTAAAAAATTCAAACTTATACAAGCAGAGAATAGGATGGTGGTTACAGAGGCCAGGAGTGGGAGGAAGAAATGGGAAGATGATGATCAAAGGGTACAAAGTTTTAGTTAGAAAAGATATCTTATTCCTCCAGGAGGAATAGGTTCTGGAGCTCTATTTACAGCATGGTGACTAAGGCATAATAATGTATCATATACTTGAAAATTGCTAAGAGGACAGGTTTTAAATGTTCTCACTACCAATGATAAGGATGTGAGGTGATGGATATGTTTGTTTTATATGTATACATTTTACAATGTATACATGTATCAAAGTGTCATGATGTATCTCATAAATATATACAATTTTTTGTCAATTCAATAAACAGTAAAATAAATTGCATAGATATATTAACAAATAATTTTATTTAGAATCTAGACCAATTTTTCTCACAGTGTGATCCCAAACCAGTCACATAAACATTACCTGGGGACTAGTTAAAAATGTAAATTCTCTGCCCACACCAGACCTACTGGATCAGAAACTTTAGGGTGGGGCTCAGCAGCAGGTGTTTAAACAAACCTTCCATGTGATTTTGAGCAGGTGTTTAAACAAGGCCTCCAGGTGATTCTGATGCAGCTGAAATTTGAGATTTACAGATCTACATATTTCCATTTCTAATAGTGCCCTTTCCTAAGACAGTTTTTTGTGAACCAGCTTTTTCTTTTCACCGTCTTTTGTTTTGCAAGTGTGAAATAAAACTTTGACACATGCTGGAGAAAACAGACAACAAAAACAGGCTGGACAATATTTGGCCTTCAGGCTACAGTTAACCAACCCCTGGTTTTGAGGATTGCAAGAGATAACGTATGGGCTTTGCATGACCCTTAGAATATAAGTCATCAAAAATGGGTAGTATAGGCTGGGCACGGTGGCTCACGCCTGTAATCTCAGCATTTTGGGAGGCCAAGGTGGGAGGATCACTTGAGGTCAGCAGTTCAAGACCAGCCTGGCCAACATGGTGAAACCTCATCTCTACCAAAAATACTTTTTAAAAAAATTAGCTGGGTATGGAGGCATGCACCTGTAATCCCAGCTACTTGGAAGGCTGAGGCAGGAGAATCACTTGAAACCGTGAGGGGAAGGGAGGGGAGGGGAGAGGAGGGGAGGGGAGGGGAGGAGAGAATGGGTAGTATAATTGTCGTGGTTGCAGCATGAGATGAGCAGCACTTTCAAGTTAAATCAAAAAACAAAATTCCAACCAAACTCAAGAAACTTAACACATTGTCGGTAACCTTGGGAGTCTTACTTGGGTAAACGCATAATTTTCACAGACTTTTAAAATATTGAAAAATCATTAATATTTCACCCACAAAATTATAGATAGGGTTGCCAGATACAATATTTGTTTAGTATTTTCAATATTGGGCATGCATTTATCCTAAAAAAGTATACATTGTTTATCTGAAACTGAAATTTAACTGGGGCATCCTGGGATTTTGTTGTTGTCTCTTTTGTTTTGTTGGTTTTTGCTAAATCTGGTAACCCTACCTATAGATCTCTTACAGTTTCACCATCTGGGAACCACTGGTTTTATTGCATAACAGGGATAACCTAACATAAGCAATGTTTTTTTCTTTCAGGGAGGAAAAGAATTGCATTCTTATGGAATTATCCCCAAGGTTAAAAACTAATAAGTCCCCTGTGTAGAAGCCACTGAAACACTCTGAGACAACCCAGCGCTCTGCACTCACAGGTGCCAAGAACAAGCTTAGGTCACCCAAGGAAAACGTACAATAATCTTGCATTTGTTCCTGCTGATTAAAGTCAAGCAGCTTCCAGGAAAATGTAGGCGTCCCTCATGCCACTGTGTTGAATTAATATCTGAACAGTATTAATGATGGAAAAACTCAAATATATCCAACATATCCGAAGTTTTGCAGTTGGATTTGTGGGCAATCAAACTGTGTACTGAGAAAGCCTATTTTGTCAGTAAACAAAGCTTCCACGTGGAGAAGAAATATTCTGTGCAAGTAAACACAAGGGCCTAAACCAAGGATTCCTGGTAAATATTTGATAATGATGACACAGGCAGAGTAGGTGCCTTCAGACTTCAGATATATTCCAACAAGAGGGCTTATAAAATCATTCTCATGAAAGTTATAAAAATGGGGGAATGTGGCTCAGCATGCTACAATCTATGTCTTTTCAAACTTCAGAGAAGGAAGATAATATCTGACATGCCCATGAAGAGGAACGGCATCTAGTTTTAATTAAAAGAGCACCGTATTTAGCATCAGAAGATCCATGTTTGCATTTCAGTGCTATCACTTCCAAGCTGTGCAGCCTTGAACATTCACTTAGTCTTTCTGAACCTTTGTTTTCTGTCTATAAAACAGAGAGGATGAGAATTTCCATCTTACATGCTTTGATCAGGGTTAAGGAGATAAGAGAAATGAAAACGCTTTGCAAGCTGTGAGACTGCAAAGCACTGTCCTGATCATTTCTATGAAAAGTAAACTCTCCGGTGACTGGAAAGTGAAATAATGTTACTAGCTGAGTGTTACTAGCTGAAACCATGCTAAAGCCATTATGCTTTCAAGAAACCTGGGTTAGTTAACTCAGGCTGCCATATAACAAAGTAGCTGGTGGCTCAAACAATGAAACGTATCAGTCAGGTGTGGTGGCTCACGCCTGTTGTCCCAGCACTTTGGAGGACAAGGCAGACAGATCACTTGTGATCAGGAATTTGACACCAACCTGGCCAACATGGTGAAACCCCATCTCTACTAAAAATGTAAAAATTAGCTGGGTGTGGTGGAACATGCCTGTAGTCCCAGCTACTTGGGGGCTGAGGCAGGAGAATTGCTTGAACCTAGGAGGTGGAGGTTGCAGTGAGCCAAAACAAAAACAAAACAAAACGAACAAACAAACAAAAAAAAAAAACAATGAAATATATCGTCTCATATTCTGGAGAGTAGAAGTCCAAGATTAAGGTGTTTGGTTTTAATCTGCAGCTTCACTCCATGGCTTGTAGACGGCCATCTTTTCCCTGTGTGTGTTCCTGTGTCTAAATCTCTCCTTTTTTTTTACAGACACCAGTCATATTGGGTTAGGACTCATCCTGATGACCTACTTTAATTTGAATACCTCTCTGAGGACTCTGTTTCTAAATAGGGTCACCTTCTAAGGTACTGGGGATTATGACTTCAACATTTGAAATGGGAGAGGATACAATTCAATCCATAACAACATCTTTCGTTTATTCCATTAGAAAGAGGTCAAATGGGTTCAGAGTGTGTCCCAAAGCCTACTTCTCCTCAGATAAAAACATTCCACTCCACAATGGACACGTTCCTGCTTGTTGATTCTTTAAGATGATAAATAATTTGCTTTGGAATACAGATTCAAGTCTGTGGCTTCATACCTTCTCCAAACACCAAAGCACTAGGCAGTGCCCCTCTCTTCACAGAAATATCTTTTTTCTGAGCAAACATGTCACTTTCCCTTATATTTAGCTTATGAACAAAATTATGTCTCCCATTGATACAAAGGCACTGAAGCTTTTAGATTTCAAACTCAATTTTTTGTTCAAGAAATTTACTTATCGGTTATTGATCCCTTCTGTACCAAGCCTACAGATTGATGACATTTCCAAATCAGACAAGGTGCCTTCGTTAAATTATAGGACTAATAAGTGTATACACATATATAAAAATCTCATATGTAATAGATATATGTAACATAAAATAAAAATGACATTTTTAAAGCAAAGTCTGCCCTTTTTAAACTCATACTTTCTTAGCAATTCAATATCCTTCTTTCCATCAATAATTGTCTGACCATCTTAGAAAATATAAATATCCCAGACCAAATGGATGCCGGAATGTTTGTCTTGGGTGATGGTCATTATAGTTCTTTTTGCAACATAAAAATGTGAAAATAGCCTGATATCTAGCCGGAGTTTGCTAAACAAATCATGAGGAAGCTACATTTAGAATACAATGCACCCATTGAAGATTAGTTTTTGAAAAATATCTAATGGCATGGGGTGATATTCGTGGTATGCTGTTAAAGAAAAGCAGGTTACAGAAGGCTATGGATAAATCCAATTTTAAGACTACATACACATAAGAACATAGAAGGGATACTCACTAATGAGTTTATATGCTTATCTCTATATAGTGAGATTGTAGAGAATTTTTGTTTCTTCTTTGTACTTTCCTTTACTGAATTTTTTTCTACAAAATGTATGCATTACTCATATAATGACAATATGACCTTTTTTTAATAAATGAGAATTTTCCCCTGAAAGATTATTGCTTTAAATAAAGCACTATTCATTCCAATGGGTTACTGTATTTTTCACAGATCTTAGTATCTTACCTCTAGGAGACTCTAGGAGACGGTAACTTAGGGAAAGGGCTCAAAAAGTGTGAAAATAATTATATATTCAGTAATATAATGCAAGCTATCACATTATAAAAAGACAATTTAAAAAGAAAAAAGGCCAGGCATGGTGGCCCATGCCTATAATCCCAGAACTTTGGGAGGTAGGTGGATCACCTGAGGTTGGGAGTTCAAGACCAGCCTGACCAACATGGTGAAACCCCGTCTCTACTAAAAATACATAATTAACCCAGTATGGTGGTGCATGCCTATAATCCCAGCTACTCGAGAGATGGAGGCACAAGAATCGCTTAAACTCAGGAGACAGAGGTTGTGGTGAGCCAAGATCGTGCCACTGCACTCCAGCCTGGGCAACAAGAGTGAAACTCTGTCTCAAAAAAAAAAAAAAAAAAAAAAAAATGCTTAATGAAGGACTCAGCATTTAATTTAGATCAGGATTTAATGAAAAGGTATATTTTCCAGGAGGTACATAGAAGGTGGAGAGGAAGGGTATTGCTGACATAGGAAATGGCATAAGTGAACAAACTTGCAGTAAAATGCCTGGTCTACGCTGAGAGTCACAAATAGTTTAGTATGAGTAGTTCATGGGAGTTCTAACAGTATGTCAGGGGTCAAGGCAGGAAAATCAAGTCATAGGGCTGGATGGTCATAAAACATGCTGTTCAAACTAAGACCCCTTCAAGCATGAAAAAGGCTGCTGTTAATAGCTGTAGGAAATGAAACTGTACACTAGGACCATACCAGGAAACCAGGGCATGTGGCCACCCAGCAAAGGACTGGCTCCCAGGACACCTTAAGTGCCAAGCTCAGATATATGAACTTTACACACAGAATCTTAAAATCTTGGAGTTGAGAAGAAACATCAATGCCCTCCAGCCTGGCTACCCATATTCCTGCTTCTCCAACTTCTCCAAGAATTGGTATCAAGACTTTGCTTAAATTTCTCTGTGATAAAGAACTCGTTGCCTTGGGATGCCTGTTAGAAAATTCTTTATTGTATTGAGCTGAAATTTATCTCCTTGTGTCTCTCATTCATTTGGTCCAGCCCTGCCATCTCAAAGACAAACATAATGAATATCTCCCTTCCATATTAGAGGGAAAGACAGAGATCATAACCCTCTAAATCTTCTCTTTTGCAGGTTAAATGTCCTGCACGGATCCTTCCTACAGCATTCCTGCAGTCTGGCACCATACCCTTATAAGAGTGGAATTAATCCACTCTTGTCTTCTTCCCTGCTACCCTCTTGCTTAGGGCCACCCTCTTTTCTTGCTTATATGACACAGTGCCTCCTAAGTGGTCCCTCTCTTACCAGCCATCTTTCCAACTCACTGTTTTTACTGCAGCCAGATTGATCTCTCCAAGAACCCAAACCGATTGTGACACTGCCCGGCTTACAACCTGCATTCACTTCCCATTTTCGTAAAGATCAAGTACAGCTTCATGAAGGACAGTGTCATGTCATTCTGACCTCAGCCACCGTTCCAGTCTCACTTCTCTTATCCCCTCCCCTCTCTTGCATTCCTTCGTTAGTCCCTTGCACAGCCCTCTTGCCCTCAGCCCACCGAAGGTACTGACACCTCTGCTTGGAGCCCTCTTCCCTTCACCACCTTCACCTTGCTCATCTCTACTCAGCCTTTGGGTCTCAATTTAGACATTACTTCCTATAGAATGTTTACCTTGATCCCATTAAGTCTAGATTAAATATCACTTCTCAGGTGGTCTCACAGGGACCTAAGCTTCCTCTATCAAAACAAGTATAATATTGAATTAAGATCATCTGGTTCCTCATCTCACACCTCTGCTCCATCGTAAATACCATGAGATCAGGTCTTCTTCGGCACTGTGGTCTTCAACATCTAGCACGGTGGTTGTCACATAGTAGGTGCTCAAATAATAATAAACAATACAGGTGCTAATAAATTAATGTATAGCACCTGGAACTAGATAAAATAGTTCTAAATATGGTCTGAACAATACAAAGTACAATGACTATCATGTCTCATGGTCTATACTCTAAAGCCCCTTTTTTTTTAGATGAAGTCTCACTCTGTCACCCAGGTTGGAGTGCGGTGACACGATCTCAGCTCACTGCAACCTCCTCCTCACGGGTTCAAGCAATTCTCCTGCCTCAGCCTCCCAGGTAGCTGGGTTTACAGGCGTGCACCACCACGCCCAGCTAATTTTTGAATTTTTAGTACAGACAGAGTTTCACCATGTTGGCCAGGATGGTCTTGATCTCTTGACCTTGTGATCTGCCCATCTTGGTTTCCCAAAGTGCTGGGATTACAGACATGAGCCACTGCACCCAGCCTCTAGACCTCTTTTAATAAAACAAAACTTTATTTTAAAAGAAACATATCACTACTGGTTTTATCATCCATTTAAATCTCTAAACCTTAACTATACAAAGCTCCCACTTCTCACTTTCTGTCTTTTCCTCTCTCTGTCTCTTCCTTTCTCAATCTCCCTTTCCCTTTCCCTCTCCTTCCCATCCCCTTCTGTCATAGACATATACGCATAGCTAATAATTTGCAACTGACTTTTGGAATCCATGCATAAGACTTTTTATATCTGTCTCTGTATACACACACCCCAAAAACTAAAAGTCAAAACAGATGATAACTTATTGGTAACTTTGGGACTCCTAATCCTTGTGCCTTTTCTATCAGCAAATGGGAGCATTGTGTTATGACTTTACAGATATCAATGACGTTGAATAAACAGGAATGAAGACAGATCCCATGCATGCTACTACAGACATTCACATGTCAATCCATCCATGAATCAGCTCTCCTTTAATACATGCATTCCACAAGTCATTAATCCAGCCCATGTGCACTTTTGTGATCCAGAAGAAGATCACAGTCTGTGCCTTCCTGAAATCAATGTTGTGAACTGATTAAAGTTTATTGAGTAAAACCATGTTCCAGATGTGTTCACATACTTTATTTTAGTTAAATCTTCCAGCACCTGCTATCCTTTTTTAATAGATAATAAAACCATCTCTCAGAAAATTACACAAGCAGCAATTGCCAGAGCAGGGATGCAAGCCCAGGTCCTGTGACTCCAAGTTCATGGTCGTTAGCACACATTATACCAGGATCATCTCAAAAAAGAAAACATGCATAATTTGACTAATGATTGTTCCACTACTCACCACCTACTTCACTCTCCCAAATATCTGCGGAATTAATTAATCCCTTTGATTAGAGATTCCTAACTGGATGTTCACTACAACTCAAAGGAGTCTCTGGGTTGACTTGTAATGAACCCACAGAAAGTTCTTACAAAGTGCAATAGGTGGTGTATCCTGCATTTTTTTCTGAGACGAGTAGCGTGCATCCATACCTGAAAAGAACCTTGGTCTCAAACAGTTTGAGAACAACTTCAAGTTTAAATAACTCCCTATCAAACTTAACATCATTCACCTCTCTGTCTGAAGGTTTAGATTACACATATCTCTCTCTTTAGGAAATCAAACTGCATTTTCTTATCTCTAGCATCCCAAATTCTCCATCACTTTCGAAAGTTTTTAAAGGGCCTGTCCACTGGCCCACACTGAGGTTCTGGATGCTTTCTCTGGGGCAAGCTTATCAATGGACTCTTAGAAGCCCACCTATCTAGGCCTTTAGTGCCCTTGTCTCATGCCAGATTCCAGCCTAAAGAGGATTCTTTTACCGTCACAAAGTCAACAGAGGCAAAACTGCAAAAGGCCTTTCTTGCAGCTCTTCCTTGGGGAAAATTAGGATAGACGCAATAGCAATAGGAGAAGCCCACCTGTTGAGATGTGAATTACAGAGGGAGTTGATAGACCCAGGGACTCGAGGCATTATTCTCAAATATCCAGAAAGTCTAAACCCTGTCATTGCTAAATAAGCGGAAAACTATGTTTTTCCTGATAATCATGCTTAATCTTTATTCCTTAGCATATTATTATATTATAGATGATAATTTCCTGAAAGCTTCTGTGTATCTGTCATCTAACTCAATGCTTACACATAATAGTCACTCACAAGAATTGCACAAAAATTCATTGAGCATCCCAGCTGGGTCTAAGCACTAACTCTAATGATACTAAGACAAAAAGAGTTGATCCCTAAGGATTGGTGTGGGTGGGCAGATAAATAGTTGTAATAAAGAATGGTAAGTGCTCTGATCCACAGGAATAAAGGAAGCTCTGGGAAAATAAGAGGGGGCCGCCTAACCCATTCTAGAGGATGATGTGCAGTTTCCAAGAGAACCGGGCTTTCAACTGGGTCTAAGGAAAGACAGAGGTTAGACCCAGACCTCGCAGAAGTACAGGAAGAAAGTCTTATTTAATAAATAGTTTAACATGCCTAAATTCATATATGATGTGGACAAAATGTATATAAAATATACAAAAATGGTGCATAAAATGTGGAGAGGGATTGAGCAGTAAGAAATAACAATGAAAATGAAGGTAAAAGGCAAGTTGTAGAGAACCTGTATACACCAAAATTATTCTTGAAAGGAAAAAATGGGAATCTGCTGAAGACTTTTCAAAAAAGAACTGCATGATCTTATTGCATTTTAGAAATATCATTTGACACAGGCTGGGCATGGTCCTAGCATTTTGGGAGGCTGAGGCAAGCGGATCACTTGAGGTCAAGAGTTCAAAACCAGCCAGGCCAACATGGTGAAACCGTGTCTCCACTAAAAATAAAAAAATAAAATAAAAAATTAGCCAGGCATGGTGGCGGGCACCTGTAATCCCAGCTACTTGGGAGGCTGAGTCAGAAGAATTGCTTGAACCTGGCAGGCGGAGGTTGCAGTGAGCCGAGACAGCACCACTGCACTCCAGTCTGGGCAACAGAGCAGGACTCCATCTCAGAAAAAGAAAAAAGTAAAAAAGGAAAAGAAAGATCATTTGACATAGTGTGGAGACAAGATGGAGATATGGGCTGGGCAGGACTGGCCCCAAATGAGACTAATGGAAAGTCGTGACCAGAATGGAATTTGAGGGAGTACTGGCCTTAATTACAACAGTGGTAGGGTAGGTGGAGACACAGGTGTGTATGAATTATGTTCAGCAAGGAGAGTAGACAGTGCTTGATGATGACTGTCATGAATGAAAGGGAAGAAGTAACCTAGGGTGATTCCGTTGTGTCCGACTTGGACAACTTGGGAAATGTCATTTAAGTAGTAGCAAAGAGGAGAGTAAGAGCAGGCCTAGGAGAAGAAGGGAGAAGACAGGTCTAGGTCCGAAGTTGCTGATTTTAAGATGCTCCATGGACATCAAAGTGGAGACTGGAATTTGAGGAGAATGATTAGACTAGGTTTGGGAAACACCGTGTATATGCAGTGGCTGAAGCCATTGGAGTGAATGAGATCATCCAGAGAGATACGACAACAATGACGCAGGAAGAGAGTCAAGAAGAAAGATCGGTGCACACTGACATTTATGAAATGAAGCCCTTTAAGTATTAAATAGTAACTAAAACAAGTCAGAAGAGAAGCAGGGAAGCATAGAATTGCAGCATCTGGGACAGTCAGAAACAGAGAGAGGAAAGGACCAATAGTTCAAAATGACACAGAGACTGTATGTGTGCATGGGAGGGGGGTGGAGTTGAAAATTCTCTATGGTTTTGTTACAAGGAGGTCTTCAGTGGTCTTGTGAAAGGTTGGCCCTCAGTGGTGAGGGCAGACGCCAGGTGATTGGGTGTAAAGAAGCAAATGGGTAGTGAGGACAGGGAGACAGCAAATGCCACCCACGCTTTCAAGGAGTTTGGTGGGAAGTGGAGCAGAAAACTGAGGTGACAGCCAGAGGTGAGCACTGCAGGGGAAAGCGGAAGCTCCATTAAATACCTGACGAGCAGAAGTGTGGAAAACCTCTTGTGCTCTGTGGAACTGGGTATGTGATAAATACATAAGCAACATCGGGTCACCTCTCTATCCTGCTGGGCACACAGCTTTTGTTTCCATTCCCTGTATCAGTGAGAAGCGGCTTGTGCTTCACTTGTTAAAACCAGAGTGTGGAAGCAATCACTGGAACCCTTTGACCCCCGCTCCGCACCTGAAAGCCGGCTGTGCCCGCTGCCCCAGCGGACGCTCCCCAGTGTTTGCCCTTGGAGATTTCCAAGTCCAGATCAAAAGCACCCTAATCAGTTGCGACCCCAGGCTCCCTCTATCCTAATCCAAAATTAGCCAGATCCATTTGAAAGGCCTGTTCAAACAGAAGAGGACAAAGGGCAGAGAGACTGGCTGCGCTGAATTGTGCACGTCAGTCAACATCTCTGCGAACAGAGGCACGCGGTGGGGAAGGGGCTCCCTCCGTCAGGGAGATGATTCTGTCTCCAGGAGGCAGGTGGGAGTCCAGAGGACGTTACTAAACATATTGTTTTAAAAATCCCCGTCCCTCTTGCCAAGCCCGTCCCACAGGTAATCAACAAGAAGCCCGGGAGGGCCGAGCTCGCCATGCCCCGCGGCTGGTACGGCTGAAGGTCGCCGCTTGCACAGTCTGGAGCCGGGGTGAACCGAGAGTCCTCCACAGTCCCTCTCTGCAAGTTGTTTTCCAGAAACCAGAGACAAACTCGATATTTACAAGCCATTCTCTGGCAACGAAAACTCGAACTGAGTTACACTCCCCATTTGCGCGCCTGCAAATTGCTCCAGCTGAGTGCACGGGAACGCAGCCCAACAGGGACCGTTTTCCGGCAAATCTGGAGGCCCTTCGCAAGGTTTCTCCGCTTGACAGAATGGCAGCTGTGACCCGGCAGCCCAAGCAATGGAGGACGGGTAGAGAGGGGCGTATACCGTACCCGATCGGCGCGGCGGGTCATGTTGCGGGCGGCTCGGCGCCTGCTCCGGCCCGGGCTCTGCGAACGCGGCCTCGGCTGCAGCCCCGCGACCTGGGAACTGGGCCCGGGGCGGCTGCTGCGGACTGCTCTTGTTTGCACTGGGCCGTTTGCTTTTGGGATTTCTCCAATGCAGATGTAGTCAGGGGGCCGCTGTCCCGGGGGACAATGATTCCATTGGAAGCTGGCCTTTGACAAGACACACACATGACCTTTGACTAAAATGGCTTTGGGGGAGGAAAGCGTCGGGAGGCTGAAGACGGGGCGTCCAGCGCCGCCATCCGCGTTCCCACCCCCGACAGTACCTAGTTAATTTTCCATCTTTCAAGGACAATCTGTGAGGTTTGGTTCGCCATTTCTCGTTCATTCTGGAGGATGCAGTCTCTGCTTTCAAAAGGATTTCTCTGCCGAAGTTTCCTGCTGTGTTGCTAATGCATTCACTGAACTAGCATTTCCAGGTCAAACAGGGGCAGGTCCGTGTTGTATAAGTTTCTGTAACACTCTGGAAAATATCACCACCATTTTTTTTTTCCTAAAACATGTTACAGTTTACAAAGGGCTTTTCACAATCATGCTGTTATTTGGCCTCTCAAACAATGCCGGGGAGGCTCTCCTACTACTGCCAGTGCACACATAAAGAATTAGAAGCTCAGAAATATATTTCCCCAGTCACCCAAACAGAAAAACTGAAACCCAAAGTCTTCTTAATTGGCATCCAATCCATATCCACGAAACCACCCACCACCCTGCTGAGTGACCCACACTACAAATGAGAACACAATTAATATAAAGCAACAGTAGCTGTGGTTATTTTAATTTTTGAATTACAAAAGTGAGTGTCAAAAATTGTTTTACTAGATAATAGATGTTTTGTTCCTTGATAACCACAGATATCTTGAATTTGTTGGCTACATTTTAAAAAAAACAGTCTGCTGCTAAAAGGGTGCTGTGGTAACCAGACTAGCCACTTAGAGGTAAAAGCCAGGCATTCCTGGGGCTGCTACCAACGTCCATCGCTAACCACTATCAGCACCTCTTTCTATCTTATTTCTGGGTCCTTCCAAATACTCAACAAAAGGGAAGGAGCTGTGAGCTTCTGAAATGAGCACTGGACAAGCAGTCAGCATCACAGACTTTTGATGTGACGGGGGCGGGGGAGTGGGGGGATGAAGAGTTATGGTGGAGGTCTGCACAGAGGCCCTAGACCTAGACCTGCCCGGTGTGAAAGGCGATAGTACGTTCACTGTTTTCAGCTCAGAAAAGGGAAAGGGGGTAATACTCACTCTCAGTTTTGAAGGACTTGGAGGAGCCAGCCAGGAGGAGAAGAGGAGACAGGGCATCACTGATCCACACAACACCAAGTACAAAGCTGCCATAGTGCATTCAGCGAACTTGAAAATAGTCGGGGCAAGCAGGAGCAGAGGCTGTGGGAGGATGAATGTAGAGAAGAGGGTGTGGGATGGACTCTGATCAGCCTCCTGTGTCACTCTAGGGGATGTGGACTTCATCTTACAGTGCTGAATGAGTTAATAAAACTAGCTCTGGTTATCAGCTCACAAGAAAAGGATACAGGAGTCATGCATTGTTCTCCAACAACAAAAAGATAGAGATCGGCATTGCTTAGCTTGGTATTTACGGCCGGCCATTTGCTTCATCAGATAGATGGAATTTCTTCTTCCTAGCTGTGAAAGTGTGAGCAATACATTCAACCTCACCAAGCCTCAGTTTTCTCATCAGTAAAATTAGAGTTGTGATATATACTGAGGATTAAATGAAATTATGTAGATAAAACCTTTAGCCTTTCTGCAGACATTGAGTTATATTCAAGAAAAGACAGCTATTATACCTTACTTTAATGTGTGCAGTGCCTACCACGGAATAACAAGGCACTCACTCCTTTCTTCCAGTTCTCTCACTCCCTTATTCTCATCATACTTCTGGCTTTGGACTCATTAGAAGTTAATCCCTTGTTCCTCCCTCTTCTTATATTTAGCTTTTTTTTTTTTTTTTTTTTTTAAAGAAGGAGTCTTACTCTATTGCCCAGGCTGAAGTGCAGTGGCACAATCTCCACTCACTGCAGTCTCCACCTCCCGGGTTCAAGCAATTCTCCTGTCTCGGCCTCCTGAGTAGCTGAGATTACAGGTGCCTATCACTACACTCAGCTAATTTTTGTATTTTTAGTAAAGATGGGGTTTCACTATGTTGGCCAGGCTGGTCTCCAACTGCTGACCTCAAGTGATCCACTTGCCTCGGCCTCTCAAAGAGCTGGGATTACAGGCAAGAGCCACTGCGTCTGGCCTCAACTCCTTCTTGACAATACTTCCTTTATGTCTTAGTCTAGTCTTTAATATCAATTTCAATCTGTTTCTCCTCCCACTTCGGTTTGTTCATTTCTTAGTCCTCCCGTTGTCATACTCACATGCAAATTCCCCACCCAAGATGTAGCTATCTGCTAGAGTTAGACATCATTCCAAAATCACGTCCGTTGGCACCACCATTGATGTCCAGCCTACAGCACTAGCTGGGCACTCAGCACCACTTCAATTCAAACAAATGTCCCCAGCCAGCTCGCTTCTCTGATTATGCAAAGTAACCCTTCCCACCTTTTTAGAACCCTGATCCCACTCCCACTTGGCTTACTTTCAGCAAACTCTTCTCCCCCAAAAAAGAACACAGTAGCTATCAGAAGGAAATTCCACTTCCTGTCTCTGCACCAGAAAAATATATCCATTCTCCACTCCTCCCCTCCCACCCCAGAAGTACCTCTTTTTCTGTGTACTATAGATTCCCTTTCTCCCCACTTCCTCTGGAAAACTCTTACCAATCATCACCTTTCCTTTCAACTTCTTCTCTACTGTCATCAGTTTGTTTATTCAGTAGGCATTTATAAAACAACTATAATCAAGCATCTTTGATTCTGGACGTACATGGATAAATAAAACATCATAGCCTATAAACACATTAAAGTCCCTCCCACACACCATTTTCCCTCATGGAGTCTGAATATGTGCCTGTTCCTTTCGACAGCAACAACAGCAACAGCACGTGCAGTCAGCATATGCCCACCACCAGGAACATCCTTCCATAGACCTTCCAAGGCCAGTATCAACTCGTACTTTAGGTGCTGGCTTCATGTCACCTCCTCAACGAGTCCTTCCTAGGATATGAAGAGACACTTCTCAAAAGAAGACATTTTTGCAGCCAACGAACATATGAAAAAAAAGCTCATCATCACTGATCTTTAGAGAAATACAAATCAAAACCACAATAAGATACCATCTTATGCCAGTTAGAATGGCGATCATTAAAATGTCAGGAAACAACAGATGCTGGAGAGGATGTGGAGCAATAGGAATGCTTTTACACTGTTGGTAAGAGTGTAAATTAGTTCAACCATTGTGGAAAACAGTGTGGCGATTCTTCAAGGATCTAAACTCAGAAATACCATTTGATCCAGCAATGTCATTACTGGGTATATACCCAAAGGACTATAAATCATTCTACTATAAAGATACATGTACACCTATGTTTATTGCAGCACTATTTACAATAGCAAAGACTTGGAATCAACCCAAATGCCCATCAGTGATAGACTGGCTAAAGAAAATGTGGCACAAAAACAAACAATGGGGAAAGGATTCCCTGTTGAATAAATGGTGTTGTGTTGGGAAAACTGGTTAGCCATGTGCAGAAAGCAGAAACTGGACTCTTTCCTGACACCTTACGCTAAAATTAACTCCAGATGGATTCAAGACTTAAACATGAGACCTAACACCATAAAAACCCTAGAAGAAAACCTAGGCAAAACCATTCAGGACATAGGCATAGGCGAGGACTTCATGACTAAAACACCAAAAGCATTGTCAACAAAAGCCAAAATAGACAAATGGGATCTAATCAAACTCCACAGCTTCTGCACAGCAAAAGAAACAATAATTAGAGTGAACCGGCAACCAACAGAATGGGAAAACAATTTTGCAATCTACCCATCTAACAAAGGGCTAATATCCAGAATCTACAAAGAACTTAAACAGATTTACAAGAAAAAACGAACAAAAGTGGGCAAAGGATATGCACAGACACTTTTCAAAAGAAGACATATGAGGCCAACAAACATGAAAAAATGCTCATCATCACTGGTCATTAGAGAAATGCAAATCAAAACTACATTGAGATACCATCTTATGCCAGTTAGAATGGTGATCATTAAAAAAATCTAGAGACAACAGATGCTGGAGAGGATGTGGAGAAATAGGAACACTTTTACACTGTTGGTGGGAGTGTAAATTAGTTCAACCATTGTGGAAGACAGTATGGTGATTTCTCAAGGACCTAGAAATAGAAATTCCATTTGACCCAGCAATCCCATTACAGGGTATATATCCAAAGGATTATAAATTGTTCCATTATAAGGACACACGCACACGAATGTTCATTGCAGCACTGTTTACAATAGCAAAGACTTGGAATCAACCCAAATGTCCATCGGTGATAGACCGGACAGGGAAAATGTGGCACATATACACCATGGAATACTATGCAGCCAAAAAAATGATGAGTTGTGTCCTTTGTAGGGACATGGATAAACCTGGAAACCATCATTCTCAGCAAACTGACACAAGAACAGAAAACCAAACACCGCATGTTCTTACTCATAGGCGGGTGTTGAACAATGAGAACACATGGACATACGGAGGGTAGCATCACACACTGAGGTCTGTGGGGTGGACTAGGAGAGGGACAGTGAGGGGTAGGGAGTTGGGGAGGAATAACATGGGGAGAAATGCCAGATATAGGTGACAGGGGGGAAGGCAGCAAACCACATTGCCATGTATGTACCCATGCAACAATCCTGCATGTTCTTCACATGTACCCCAAAACCTAAAATGCAATAAAATATAAAAAGAAAAAGAAAAGAAAGTGTGGCACATATACACCATGGAATACTATCCAGCCAAAATGATGAGTTCATGTCCTTTGCAGGGACATGGATGAAGCTGGAAGCCATCATTGTCAGCAAACTAACACGAGAACAGAAAACCAAACACCGCATGTTCTCACTCATAAGAGGGAGTTGAACAATGAGAACACGTGGACACAGGGAGGGGAACATCACACACCAGGGCCTGTCAGGGGGTGGGGGCCAAGGGGAAGAGAGCACTAGGACAAATACCTAACGCATGTGGGGCTTAAAACCTAGAAGACAGGTTGATGGGTGCAGCAAACCACCATGGTACATGTATACCATGTAACAAACCTGCACGTTCTGCAAAGGTATCCTAGAACTTAAAGGAAAATTTAAAAAAAAATTACAGTGGGGCATGAGAAACTTTTGGGGATGGCAGTTTATGTAGATAGTTGTACATATATATGTATGTGTTTATATGTACATATACAAGTAAATGTTAAAAAAAAAGTTCTTCCTTGACCAGCCAATCTAAGAAGCCATCTTCTTCTTTATTTTTGGCTGTCATTTAATCTTTCCTGTTTCCTTCATATCATGTATCTCATGTTGTAATGAAAAGCTTCTCTGTGTAACCACTTGCTTATTTTCGGTTGTTTTCACTGGTCTGAGCCTTCATGAGGGCTGAGACTCTTATGTTTTATTCAGCACTGTATCTCGTACCTAACAGGCACTCAGAAAGCATTGCTGATTGTACATGCGAGGTGCCAGGTCCATCTTTGCCTTAATCTTTTTTAAAAAAAATTTTTTTTCTTTATCTCCATCATACAGCCTACTGAATTTTAACATCAACTACAATTAGAACCTCCCAGGCTCTTAACAACCCTGATGCTCAAGGCACACCCAGACCAGTTATCACTGAGCTAAGATTCAGGTAATTCCAAGAGCCCAGCTTGAGAACCGCTGACCTGGCCTCTGCATGACACGCAGGTGAAGCTCAGTAAAGGAGTGAAGAGTTGAATGAACGATTCAGGGAATGGGATCATTCCGCTTCTGCTTATCTTTAGTCCTCTTCTCCTTGGTCTCTCCTCACATAATCTGTTATGTAGGCATGCAAACCCCCAAACAAGCGCTGCCCTCTCATTTTTCCAATCTTTCAAGTGCTGCTAGCTCTACCAAACCATCCATACCCCAGCCTGGCTCTCTAAGAAGTTTCCCTGCTGGTGAAATCTGGGTTTGGGCTCAACAGAAGCTTCTCTAGCAGGCTCCAGGCCTCTTCTCCGCTGGCTCATGACATTGGCATGCTATCAGTCCAGTCAGGGCTACTTCCTGCTGCTGTGTCGTGACTGTTCTTGACCCAAGAGCTTTCTTCTCCTCCTTGTGCCCCATGTGTAGCAGGCTGCCTAGTCAGCAATGGAATTCCACGGATATTGTAGAAGGAAATGAAGTAACACACTTAATGCACTTTAAAGGAGATGCTCTTTCATTTTTGGGTGAATTTTTGGTTTCTTTTAGTAGCATAGTTGAGACCTAGTCACATAATGTGCAATTCACCAATTTAAATGGTACCATTCCATGGTTTTTAGGATAGTCGCAAAAGTATATAACCATCACCACAATCCATTTTAGAACATTTCCTCACTCCAAATCCAAAAGGAGCCCCGTACTTATTAACAGTTATTCCTCATGTTCCCCTCGTTCTCCCAGCCCTCAGTAACCATTCATAGAGACAGAATTCTGTTTCTATAGGGTTGCCTATTCTGGTCATTTCATATAAGTAGTATCATACAATACCTGGTCTGTTGTGATTGGCATCAACTTCCACTTTTGAAGACTCATTTGACCATACGCATCCCTTTCCTATTGAGTATACATGATGGAATATGGACTCTGGCAGAGATCTTGAAGGATGAACCAAAGCAATATTTCTTAGACCATATTTCACAGCAGCCTGGTAAATCATTCAAATTCCTGAGCTCCAAGGTGAAGAGAGTATAAGGAGGAAGGAGAATGGAGACACTTAGCTACACCTGTTACCCCAGAAAAGAGGGAAGGAGAGACAGATTTCAACAGGGCTCAGCTCTGCCTTCTGCCTCCCCAGCCTGTCCCAGATAGGCCATATGAACGGGATGTCTTGCGCCACGAGGATCCCACATTGAGGGCAAACTTCCAGAGTCAAACTCTAGATTTGCCATAAATTAGCTGTAACTTTTTATGTTCTGCTTCCTCATCTCTTCAAAAAGGATAGAAATCATTCCTACTTACAGATACCACATCATAGAATTGTTGTGAAGACTAAGTAGGGAAACACACACACACAAGTGCCCAGCACAGCACCTGGAACATTGCAAATGCCAATGCATGTTTACACCTGTTGCTTGACCACAGCTGTTTATATATTGTTCTTCTAAGTAATATCTAATATCAAAAGGGGGTTCTGATGCTTTAAAAAGTACTGCAAACCATTATTCTAGGAAAACTTCACATACCATTCATGATTCTACTGCCAGATGGTCATCTGCATTTCACTTGCTGTGAGCTGGGACAGTGGAAGGATTTAGATGAAGCTGAAGAGTAATTCATAGAAAGTGAGGGGAGAGATGGGTTAGGTCCATTCCTAGCATAAAAAGTTGATGAAAGCTTGGTAGGGTGGCTCATGCGTGTCACCCCAACACTTTGGGAGGCCAAGGCAGGCGGCTTGCTTGAGGCCAGGAGTTCGAGACCAGCCTGGCCAACATGGAGAAACCCTGTCTCTACTAAAGTTACAAATAAATAAATAAATAAATAGCCAAGCATGATGGTGTACACCTGCAGTCCCAGCTGCAGGTTGCAGTGCTGTGGCAGTAAGCCGAAATTGCACCAGTGCACTCCAGCCTGGGTGACAGAGTGAGGCTCTAATAATTTTTTTTTTTTTTAAGATGGAGTCTCGCTCTGTCGCCCAGGTTGGACTACAATGACGCAATCTCGACTAACTGCAACCTCTGCCTTCCAGGTTCAAGTGATTCTCCTGCCTCCTGAGTAGCTAGGATTACAGGCACTCACCACCACATCCAGCTAATTTTTGTATTTTCAGTAGAGATGGGGTTTCACCATGTTGGTCAGGCTGGTCTTGAACTCCTGACCTCATAATCCTCCTGCCTTAGCCTCCCAAAGTGCTGGGATTACAGGTGTGAGCCACCATGCCTGGCATAAACTTTTTGTTAAAAGTTGATGGAAAGGATCTAGTTCTTCCTACCAGATATTTACCAGTGCCACTAACAGGCAGAGTCTGTTGGCTTTATGGAACTTAGGTCTGTTCACCAAGGGCAGGTCAGCTATTCACCTTCACTCTTATCCCACAATTTCTTTATTTTCCTTGTACTATTCTTATGTGCCAGATCACTCAGTATGTGGTGTCTCCTAAATGGATCTGAATACAAGCCCTCAGGAGGTATCTCCAAAATACACCTAAAATCACCTCTTGGGGTGGCTGACCCTCTGGGGCAATGTACTGGTCAGGTACAACCATCTGTCTGCATCAGACACTGCAGCAAGGAGCCACAGGGTATCTTGATTTTGCTGCCAACTGGTCAGACAATTATCCTGCAAGCTCCAGGGGAGCTGTTCTTGCATGGAAGCATTGCATGTCTATTTCGAGCTCTGTAGCGTAATTCGTGGATCTTTGTCTCACTTCCACTGGTTTAAATGGTCTTGCCATACATCTGGCAAATCTTTGCCCAGATTCAGCTCCACCATCCCTCTTGCCTTTCCCTTCTCTATGACTCCCCAGCTAGGACAGCACCTAGGACAGTGCCTGGTTATCACCTGGGTATATGACCATCTCTGCTGCTGCACTGTGAGCAACTAAAAAATAAGGACCTTTTTGCTTTATCTTTGTGTCTCCCAGTCTAGCCTTGGATCTAGCACAAAAAATGCTCATTCCATCCTTGACCGATATGCATTGAGATCCTATTGTGTGCTGACGCTTCAAATGCAAACATTTCATAAAAGCGTGGAATTTTAACTCTGAAAGGAATTTTGAGCGGATCAAAAGAAGACCAGAGAAGGTAGGTCTCATTGAGAGTCCCAGTGCCTACGTGGGGAAAACTCTAGGGATACACCTTGCTCTTTTACAGCAGGGATATTTCCTTTGGTTAAAATAATAAAATTTGTATAACTTGGTTAGAAAACTAGAGAAACATCTAAAGGCCAGATGCAGTGGCTGACACCTGTAATCCCAGCACTTTGTAAGGCCGAGGTGGGCGGATCACTTGAGGTCGAGAATTCGAGACCAGCCTGGCCAATATGGTGAAACCCCGTCTCTACTAAAAATGGAAAAATTAGCCAGGTGTGGTGGTGTGTCCCTCTAATCCTAGCTATTTGGGAGGCTGAGGTAGGAGAATCTCTTAAACCCAGGGCAGAGATTGCAGGGAGCTGAGACTGTGCCACTGCACTTCAGCCTGGGCAACAGAGCAAGCTCTGTCTCGAAGGAAGGAAGGAAGGAAGGAAGGAAGGAAGGAAGGAAGGAAGGAAGGAAGGGAGGGAGGGAGGGAGGGAGGGAGGGAGGGAGGGAGGGAGGGAGGGGAGAAGAAAGAGAGAAAGAAAGAGAAAGAAAGAAAAAAAGAAAACTAGAGAAAAATCTGAGTGATTGTGTTCATTAGTGGTTTTTCCAGCTCAAGGACTAGCCCTCTGAGCACCCTGGGCTGGCGGCTGAGGATATTCACACACACCAACCCAAATTCTCCCTGTGGCTAATCGCACTGTTGCCAAACTCTCTGCGCCTCCCACACCCTCATCCTGCAGGCTCATGTCTCACCTACGCCAGGGCCTGTGAAAATTTAACTCGGTGCAATTGCACAATCTTGAAAGCATGAATTACTTTTTGAGGCAATGAATGAAAGTCTTCAATAGCTCCATGGAAGGAAAAAAGGGAGTAAGTTGTCACAAACAAATGTTTTTGTCAGGCTCAAGCGAGGTTATTACACAACTGAAGGAAGCAAGGGGATTCTCCTGTAGGCCAGCTTAAAAGACAGATGAAATCTTCTGTTTCTCTTCCTACTGCTCTGTGTAATTTCTGTTGTTAAGAATCTATTTCCAGGCCAGGCACGGTGCCTCATGCCTGTAATCCCAGCACTTTAGGAAGATCACTTGAGCCCAGGAGTTCCCGACCAGTCTGGGCAGCAAAGTGAGACTCTGTTTCTACAGAAGAAAAATTAAAAATTAGCTGGGTGTGGTGGCACATACCTGTAGTCCCAGCTACTCTGGAGGCTGAGGTGGGAGGGTCCCTTGAACCCAAAAGGTCAAGGCTGCAGTGAGCTCTGATGGTGCCAGTGTACTCCAGCATGGGTGACAAAGCCAGGCCCTTCCTCAAAAAAAAAGTAGAACCCTTTTCCCTTTGGATAGAAGTGATGGATACATTTATTATTTTGATCATAGTGATGGCTTTTTGGATATTTGCATGTTTCCAAACACATCAAATTGTATACTTTAAATAAGTGTAGTTTTTGTATATTATTTATACCTCAATAAAGTTGTTCTAAAAAAATAGAAGAATCTATTTTCTCATTGAGTCCAAATCATGGTTCAGCAAACCATTATTGTGTATCTCTCACCAAGACAGGATTTGGTGAGAAAGATCAAGACTTTTGCCTCTTGAAGGCTGCTGATGCACTTCTCTTAATTAGTCATGATGGCACTGATGCTAATGAATGTCACTACTTTAGGTCAGGCCGCCATCATCTCTCATCTGAACCACTGTGTAGATCTCCTAACCATTCTCCTTGGCTCCAAGTTGATATCTTCTAACAAACCTTCCATGCTGCAGTCAGAGAGATCATCCTAAAATTCTAATCTGAATTAGAACCTAGAAACCTAATTCCTCTGATTAATACCCTGCAGGGTTTCCCATTGTCCTGAAGAGAAAGTATCAACTCCTTAATATAAGTTAGGGATCATCTGTCCAAGATTGCTGCCTACAGACATATGCACCTAGCTAAGAATTTGGGTGAGGCTGGAACCCACAGGCTAAGCCATGAACCCAGGCAATGGCCTACTTTTGTCTAAGATCTAGCGAAAACTAGAGGTGCCCCACAGGGTCTATTACTTACTGTTGTAAACTCAGATCTAGTCATCCCTACACTTGCGCCCATGCTAACCTCAGCACTATAATTCCACCATACTGTCTTCCCAAAATTTCTCTCTGTCTTCTTTCTGACCCTTTACCCACATTCTCCTCTGCTTGAACTTTTCTTTGTCTCTTCACTGGATAAGTCACCTTCTTGCTGCTCTCCACTCACACGTCACCTTCTCTGACCCTCTTGGACTAGGTTAGGTGCCTCCAATATGTGTTCTCAAAGCACCAAGTGTTTTTCATAACAGAGCTATCATTCTATAGTTTTTTAATTGCCTATTTATCTTTCTTTGAGAGAGGGTCTGTGCCATGTTCGTTTGTAATGTCTTTGTCTAGATGTTCAACAGATATCTGTTGATCAAAGAAAGGCATGAATAAATGGATGGATGCATAAATATGTTAAAAAATTTTGAACTTCTGTTTCTTATTACCTAATGTCTAATATTCATCTTAAATGTTTTTTTCTCTGCCTTTACAGAGAAATGCCCTTGCAGAGATGCAGTTCTAGGGATTGAGAATCTATCTTAGCTCATCAGATTTTACAGACAAAAAAAGATTAAGTTTCCTTCCTTTGAGTCATGATATTTTTATATGAAAAGATACCAGTCTTTCTAAAATGTCTTCACTCACAAGTCTTCCCACCCTACCCAACATGGCAGCCAAGGCAATATAGTAGAAGGACTTGAATGTCTTGCTGAGGACTTTGGTTTTCACCCTATGAAGGATAGGGAGTTTATGAAGCATTTTGAGGGGAGTGGCATGCTCATACTTGTGTTTTGAGTAATCACTCTGGCAGAGTGAGGAATATGAGAGCCTGAGGCTAGGAAAGTCCGAGAGAAAGCCACTGGAACAGTCCAGGCAAGAGATGATAAAGGCCTGGACCGGGAAGGGATTGTGGCAGAGAACATGAAAATGTAGAATCAAGAAACATTTAGGAGGTCAAAATCTCTTGGACTTGATGAATGTAATGGGAGGTGAAAAATTGGAAATGATGCCAGAGTTTCTAGTTGTAGCACTGGGTCCCTGGTGGTGCTATCATCCAAGCTCAGAACTGTGCAAAAGATGCTGAGTTCTCTTTAAGACATATTCAGTTTAAGTTGTGAACTTTCATAAAAAACAAAGGTAGTAACCATGTCTGTATACCCCTCTTTGGAATGCCTTAAGTTCATGGAGATAAATTTATACATAGGAGATATTCAAAAATTTCCTTGAATTGAATTGAAGGTGCAGTCCATCCTACTTATAAAATTTTCAGTATATTTAATTACTACTGTAAGTGGTGTGTGTTTTGCAAAACTCCATGCAAAGACCCATCCAACCATACGGCTCTAATCTAATATAATATTTATCCATATGACAAATAAAAAATTGCAACCCCCTGGAAAATATGACTAAGAAATTTTCCTGCAATAATAATTTTCACTAAGTGGTTGAAGGAGTCAGGAAAAGAGACGGTTATCACAGCAACCACAAATTGGTCTAGAGCTACACTTGGCTTCCAGTTTCACTACAAATCTCAGGGAAGCCAGAAAAGATTCAAGTGAAATCTGGTTGGTTGATTAGAAACATGTGAAGGAACCTCACAAACAGGCACGTGTTTCACATTTCCTAGGCCAAAGTTTGCCAAGTATTAATAATCATCTACCTTATGATATTCCAGAAAATAATATTACCTCTGCTGGCCCTTGGAAGGACAGAACCTGGGTCAGGAGAGCATCCAAAGAATCCAGGACTTTCATAGACAGAAAATGAACAAATAAATGCCATGCGGAATGGAGATTACCACACACACACACTTTCTCCAGCTTCCCCTACCCTCTGTTAATGTTGCCTCCATGCCCCTCTGTATCAGAAAAGAAGAGGAAATTGGAGGAAGGAACTTCTCACGTGAGATCACTGTTGCCGCCTATCCAAACACAAATTCCAGAGTGGAACACACACAGGTTTTGGAAACAGAAAGTCCCAAATTTGAAACCAAACTTTACCATTGTCTTTGAGTAACTCAATTTCTTTGAGCCTCACGTTTTTTTGTTTGCAAAACAAGGATAAGACCTACTTTGAAGGAGTGCTGTAAAGACTGAATAAAATAATTTATGTAAGACACATAAACATGTGACGTTAACAAATGTGCTTGACTCTTCTTCCTTCTGTCTGATGACCTGCCAAAGCAAATTTAAAGCCAAACTTTCGCTGAACACCAGTCTCATGCCTAGAAGTCCCAAGGAACAGGAGCCCATTTACACAGCAACTGGTAACCTGATCAGGGTACTCTGTAGAGGGCTTAGTTTCACCGTGGATAAGATGACAACAAATCTGGCCTTCCCTACAAGAGCAAGGAGAATGGAATAGTCTGGAATAATCAGCTCAGACCTCATAGATGAGGTACCATTTGAACTGGAATTTAATAGATGAGTAACATTTTCTGGAGGGGAATAAGAGAAATTTTATACAAAATAGGTAGATGAATAGATACATGGAAGTCATGGTGTGCTCAAGAAACAATGACTGGCTAAGTACGGTAAGAAGAGAACAAGAAATGCGGAGAGATGGGGCTGGCAAGGTTAACTGGGTGAGTTCACCAAGCTCTTATCACGCAGAGCATCTAGAGTGAGTTTATAAATAGCGCAGGCTCAAGGCAAATCTCATTAAAGAGCTGTGAAATTTTCTCTTTTGTATTTTATTATATTTTCTTTTTAGTATTTTCTATCCTCATTATAAAAACCGTGCACATAGTAGAAAAAAAATTCCAGCAGTACAAAAAGATATAATTTTAAAAATCAGTCCCTCTCTCTATCCCAGCCTATGGGGTCTATTGCTCAGAGGTAAGCAGTGTCAGATCTTTATTCCTTCTCCTTCAAGATCTTGTCCTTCAAGAACATGTATAATGAAATACTGTTATGTCTTTCTTGTGAATAAACATTTATACACTATCACACTTGCTTCTTTTCTACTTTACAATAGCATAGAGATCTTTCCATTTCAGTATGTATAATTCCACCTCATTATTTCAAATAACTATATGGTATTCCACACATTCGACTGTTACATCACCTTTTTAGTAGTCCCCAGTTGGCAGAGTTTTAGGTTGTTCCTGATTGTTTACTACTACAAACAAGGCTTCAACCCATTCTTGCACTATCTACCCTTTGCAACTATGTGGGAGTATCCCTGTAGAAAAAACTCCCACAAGCAGAATTGCTGGATCAAAGGGTATGTGCTTTTTAAATCTGAGAGGTATTTTCAGCTTGCCCATTAAAAAAAAAATACCTATTTATATTCCCACCACTAGAATATGACCGTATCTACTTCTGTACGCTCTTTACATCACTCTGTTGTCACAATTTAAGTCTTGGCCAATCTGATAAGTGAACATTGTTTATTTCCTTGTTTTGACTTATATTTCTTTAACTGAGTAAAGATAACAAATGGCTCATATGTTTATAAACCATTTGCACTTCTTTGTCTAAGAACAGCTTTTTAATTTTTCCTTGCCAATTTTTCTATTAGTCTGTGATATTTTTCTCCCTGATTTATGAGAGCTCTTTATATATTAAGGAAATAAGAAATTTGACCATGATTTCATTTATGGCTCTGGGCTCTATCCAATGCTTAGAAAGATCTCTTCCACACCGATGTTATTTTTAAATCCACCCTTGTTTTCTTTCACACTTTTATGACTTCCTAGTTCATGTTAATGTTTTTGATAAATTAAGAGCTTGTTTTGCTGTAGGGTATGAGATCTGGATTTTATTTCATTATTCATTCTTTATGTCTTTCTTTTAATAGATGATTTTACCCTCACTAAAACTGTCATAATATGTATGTTTGTTCTTAGTTCTGTTCTGTTTTCTTTTTTTGAACTCTTTCTCAGTTTTTCATTTTTTGTTATATGGTCAGTTTTAGTTTTCTTTGCTCTATCTGCAACTTGTTTTGCTTTATGGAGAACTATTTGATGGAAGAACAAGGAGCTCTACCTGGCACACAGTAAAGCCTCCTCTATCACAAGTTGTTGGGTGTTTATGAATCTGCCTGTGTTGATTAGTTGACTCTGATATGACACCATACACCCTCTAAGAGGGTTATGCTATTCCGTCTCACTCAGAATTCCTGTAAGGATGGCATGCTAACAGGATTCTCTTTTGACTCTGCTTCCCATGATGCTCTGCAGCACGGAACAGGAACAAGGATACTCTCCTAGTCTACGCACAACCACACCACACGTGTTGCTGTTTTAGGCACAATTGGCTTTTCAGGGATGTGCTGCCTCCTTCTGGAGGCCTCTGTGGAAATGTGGATTTATGATGTGGAAGTTGATTGTACAAATTGGGTCATCCTTGTCACACCCAACTAAATCAGAGTTGAAAGATTAGGAGGAAAAAGCACTCAGGTACATATCATTGCTCCAAGAATATAATTCTCTGTGAGCTTGGCTGCTGAAACTGCCTGCTGTAACCTGAAAGTGGTTTTATCTAACAGCTGATGAAAGAACCTGCTGTGGCTCTAAGAATACTCTTGCCCATTGCCATCACCTACCAATCAAAACTTGCAAGCTTACCGAAACCTTACTAGTGCCAATGAACTTTGTCAAAGAGAAATACATAAAGTTTCTCTTTTAAAAAAAATAAAACTTCTGACCTTCTCTTTATTCTTTCAACATATCGAATACCACCTGGTGTGCATGTTTGTCTGGAATTAAAATTCTTTTTTTTTTTTTTTTGAGACAGTCTCACTCTGTCACCCAGGCTGAAATGCAGTGGTGCAATCTTCAACCTCCGCCTCCTGGGTTCAAACAATTCTGCTTTAGCCTCCCAAGTAGCTGAGATTACAGGCATGCACCATCACTCCTGGCTACCTTTTGTAATTTTAGTAGAGACAGAGTTTCACCATGTTAGCCAGACTGGTCTTGAACTCCTAACATCAGGTCATCCACCTGCCTCAACCTCTCAAAGTGCTGGAATTATAGGTGTGAGCCACCGCACCCAGCCTTGAAATGGAAATTCTTTCTTCCCAAATAAAATGTTTAAATTTCAAAGATTTGTCTGTATTTTGTTTGACTTCAACAATGATAAATGTCTTCCTCCCGTTAGATCCAAATTTTACTGTGTTTAGCAATTCTTCTTCAGAGTTTGGGGATTATAGGTATTTTCTAAGTTCTTTGAAGATGAAATGTTCTTTTCTTTTGTTCAGTTAGTTTTAGAAGATAGAGTCGGGGTGGAAATGGCTTTAATTCTTTGTTTCTAACCAGCATTTATCCCTTTAAAACTGTTAAGCAGGAGAGAACATATTGATGTAAAAGTAATTGACAGAGAGACTAGAAGGGGAAAGAGAAAGGAGGCAGGGTAATCAATTAGAAGGCTAATGTAGCCATCAAAAATAAGAACAGAGGTGAAGCAAAACTGAACTGGGTGGTGGTGAGGGTAGCAGTAATGACAGGAAGGGAAGTCTGGAAAAAATATTGCAGACCAAATTGACAAGACTTTGTGACTGATTGGAAGGGAAGTTTAGGGTTAGTGGAAGAAACAACTTAGCAAATGCCATGCATTAACTGAGACGGGAAATACAGCAGAGGGAATGAGTTTACTTTTTAATATGTGAAGTGCCTGGGACCTTCAGAGGAAGGTATCAGTCAGTGCTGCAAACATGGAACTGGGATTCAAGAAGGAGACGGCAGCAGGTGTGGGTTTGGAAGTCACCAGCAGATTGAAAGTTGTGGTGGCCGAAACCATGATTAATCTGACAAGAGATACAGTATAAAGTGAGAGCAGGGTTAAGATGTTAGCTGAAGAAAACCAGTCTTTAAAGCCCCTGTGTGGAAAACTGAGTTCACTAGGGAAGGAATTGTAAAAGGGGGAAGAAAACGTAAGACGGTCACATTGTGAAAAACGACATGAGAAAGAGTGCCAAGAAAGGATTTGTAGGCCAGGCGTAGTGACTCACGCCTGTCATCCCAGCACTTTGGGAGGCCAAGGTGGGTGGATCACCTGAGGTCAAGAGTTGAAGACCAGCTTGGCCAACGTGGTGAAACCTAGTCTCTACTAAAAATACAAAAATTAGCTGAGCATGGTGGTGGTGCCTGTAATCTCAACTACTCCGGGGACTGAGGCAGGAGAGTCGCTTGAACCCGGAAGGCAGAGGCTGCAGTGAGCCAAGATCATGCTGCTGCACTCCAGCTTGGGTGACAGAGCAAGACTCTGTCTCCAAAAAAAAAAAAAAAAAAAAGAAAGGATTTACAGTCAACAGGGTCAAATGTTGAAAAGTGTCATGAAACAAGTACCTAAGAGTTGCCCGCTGAGTTTGGCAATTGACAACAGCAATCTGGGGAGGAAGAAAGGAGAAACTAATATTAAGTAAGAATCTAATGCATACAAGGCAATACACTAGCGTTTTGCATCTGCAATTTTCAGAAAATCTCCCAAAAGAGGAAACAGGCTAAGAGACATTCAGTAATCCTTGCACAATTCATGCTGAAGCTAATAGAGAAAGCTAGATTTACATAAATCCTACCCTGGATTCAAAGCACCATCCTATTTCCATCATGTTAACTTTTAAGTCAGATTATATTAAATTAACAAATGTCTTAACCTAAAAAAAGTCACGTTTTCAGATAAATGTTTCCCAGGGACTCCAATTAGAAAACTGTAGCTGGATTCCTTTTACAAATTCTAACTGCCATGCAAAACATAATTATTCTACCTAGGACTGTTTTGGTATAACATTAGTTTATCAGCCTTTGTCCTGCAAATCAGCCAGACTCTGCTGGTAGCATTCCTAGCAATGGTAAGTACCAATGAATGGAAATGAAACTAATAGAGGTCACAAAATTGGTACCAAAAGAAGGGCAACAGTGTAAATCTCTTTATGCTTCCCCTGTACTTTCTTTAACAAAAATTTTTCCATACCACGTTGTGTTTATTCATTTCCAACTACCATATGTTGATGAATATACAGAATTCCTTGACCTGGGATACCATAATTACTCTTTCTAAGGGTATCACCTAATCTCTTGGATTATTTTTTTAGCTTCTGTCTCTCCACAAGACATCAGTGCTTTTTGCTGCTCAGTAAAATGCCTACCACATAACAGATGGTCAATGGATGTTCATTCTACCAAGCTGTTTTTTCCAGGCTGAGGTCACTGCAGGTGGATCCATAACTCATTTGACTCTTTAAAAAAGAGCCTAAGAACACAACAAGGCTGGAGTACAGAACTGATGCTCAATTCCATGGCTGAACTGATTCAAAACCAATCAACCAGTGATATTGGTGGAAAGAGGTACCAGCAACTTTCTAGTTTTTTTAAATAGGGGAAAAATATATGTTTTATAGGTATACAATGGGAAGGTATTTAAAGATTCTGGAATTTCTCTAAGCTATTTCCATCCAGGGCACCTAGCCCCTATCCACAGAGAATTCTAAGAAGAAAAAGATATTTCATGGGGACACAGGGCCAGGATTTACATATACAGAACATTCATAGCCATGGGCCCCCAAACCAACTTAATTAGAAGCAAAGAATAACTCTTTGTGTTGGCACTGTAGTGACTGCAGCTTGCAAGGCATGCATTCCAGTCCAGCTGACTGCATGGTGATATGGTTTGGCTGTGTCCCCACCCAAATCTCATCTTGAATTGTAGTTCCCATAATCCCCACATGTCCTGGGAGGAACTTGGTGGGAGGTAATCAAATCATGGGGACAGTTACCCCCATGCTGCTGTTCTCTTGATAGTGAGTTCTCACAAGTTCTAATGGTTTTATAAGGGGCTTTTCCCTCTTTGCTTGACACTTCTGTCTCCTGCTACCATGTGAAGAAGGACGTGTTTGCTTCCCCTTTGCCACGTTGTAAGTTTCCTGCCTCTCCAGACATGTGCAACTGTGAGTCAATTAAACATTTTTCCTTTATAAATTACCCAGTCTCAGACAGTTATTTATAGCAGCATGAGAATGAATTAATACAGCAAATTGGTACCATTAGTGGAGTGCTGCTAAAAGGATATCCGAAAATGTGGAAGCAACTTTGGAACTGGGTAATAGGCAGAGGTAAGAACAGCCTGGAAGGCTCAGAAGAAGATAGGAAAATGTGGAAAAGATTGGAACTTTCTAGAGACTTGTTGAATGGTTTTGACCAAAATGCTGATAGTGATATGGACACTGAAGTATAGGCTGAGGGGATCTCAGATGGAGTTGAAGAACTTGTTGGGAACTGGAAAAAAGATGACTTACTATGCTTTAGCAAAGAGACTGGCAGCTTTTTGCCTCTGCCCTAGAGATTTATGGAACTTTGAACTTGAGAAAGATGATTTAGGGTATCTAGTGGAATAAATTTCTAAGCAACAAAGCATTCAAGGTGTGACAGAACAAAAATCCGGAAAATTTGCAGCCAGAGGATGCAGTAGAAAAGAAAAACCCATTTTCTAGGGAGAAATTCAAGCCAGCAACAGAAATCTGCATAAGCAATGAGGAGTCAAATGCTAATCACCAAGACAATGGGGAAAATGTCTTCAGAGCATGTCAGAGACACAGGTTGTGGGAGGGCCTAGGAGAAAAAAATGGTCCAGGGACCCCCTGCTGTGTGCAGCCTTGGGACTTGGTGCCCTGCATCCCAGCTGTTTCAGCTCCAGCGGTGGCTAAAAGCACCAACATACAGCTCAGGATGTTGCTTTAGAGGGTGCAAGCCCCCAAGCCTTGGCAGTTTCCACGTGGTGTTGGTCCTGTGGTTGCTAGAAGAATTGAAGTTTGGAAACTTCAACCTAAATTTCAGAGGGTGTATGGAAACGCCTGCATGTCCCAGGGGAAATTTGCTGCAGGGATAAGCCCTCATGGAGAATCTCTCCTAGGGACACTGCCTAGTGGAGCAATGAGAAGAGGGCCACTGTCCTTCAGACTCCATAACGGTAGAGCCACTGACAGCTTGCACTGTGAGCCTGGAAAAGCTACAGACACTCAACAGCAGCCCGTGAAAGCAGACAGAAGTGGGGCTGGACCCTGCAAAGCCACACGGGTGGAGCTGCCCGAGGTTGTAGGAGCCCATTTCTTGTATCAGTGTGACCTGGATGCGAGACATGGAGTCAAAGGAGACCACTTTGGAACTTTAAGGTTCAATGACTGCCCAATAAGATTTCAGACTTGCATGGGGCATATAACCCCTTTGTTTTGGCCAATTTCTCCCATTTAGAATGGGTGTGTTTACTCAATGCCTGTACCCACATTCCGTCTAGGATGTAACTAACTTGCTTTTGATTTTACAGGCTGAAAGGCAGAAAGGACTTGCCTTGTCTCAGATGAAACTTTGGACTTGGACTTTTGGGTTAATGTTGGAATGAGTAAAGACTTTGGAGGACTGTTGGGAAGGCATGACTGTGTTTTGAAATGTAAGCACATGAGATTTGAGTTCCCATAATCCCCATGTGTCATGGGGAGAGACTTGGTGGGAGGTAATTGAATCATGGGCGATGTTACGCCCATGCTGCTGTTCTCTTGACAGTGAGTTCTCATGAGAGCTGATGGCCTTATAAGGGGCTTTTCTTCCCTCTTTTGCTTAGCACTTCTCTCTCCTGCTACCATGTGAAGAATGTGTTTGCTTTCCCTTCTGCCATGATTGTAAGTTTCCTGTGGCCTCCCCAGCCCTGTGGAGCTGTGAGTCAATTAAACCTCTTTCTTTTATTAATTACCCAGTCTTGGGCAGTTATGTATAGCAGCATGAGAATGAACTAATACAGATGGAATATCTTTTTTTTATTTGTTTAATGGATCATAATTATTATTTTTTTATTATACTTTAAGTTCTGAGGTATCTGTGCAGATCTTGCAAGATTGTTACATAGGTATACACATGCCGTGGTGGTTTGCTGCATCTATCCCCTCTTCACCTACATTAGATATTTCTCCTAATGTTATCCCTCCCCAACATCCCCAACCCCTGCTATCGCTCCCCTAGCACCCACCCCTCAGCAGACCCAGTGTGTGATGTTTCCCTCCCAGTGTCCATGTGTTCTCATTGTTCAACACCCACTTATGAGTGAGAACATGTGGTGTTTGGTTTCCTGTTCTTCTGTTTGCTGAGAATGACGGTTTCCAGCTTCAATCATGTCCCTGCAAAGGACATGAACTCATCCCTTTTTATGGCTGCATAGTATTCCACGGTGTATATGTGCCACATTTTCTTTATCCAGTCTATCCTTGATGGGTATTTGGGTTGGTTCTAAGTCTTTGCTATTGTAAACAGTGCCACATTGAACATATATGTCCATGTGTCTCTATAATAGAATGATTTATAAACCTTTGGGTATATACCCAGTAATGGGATTGCTGGGTCAAATGGTATTTATAGTTCTAGAATCTTGCGGAATCACCACACTGTCTTCCACAATGGTTGCACTAATTTCCACTCCCACCAACAGTGTAAAAACGTTCCTATTTCTCCACATCCTCTCCAGCATCTGTTGTCTCCAGATTTTTTTAATGATCACCATTCTAACTGGTGTAAGATGATATCTCAATGTGGTTTTGATTTGCATTTCTCCAATGACCAGTAGTAATGAGCTTTTTTTCATGTGTTTGTTGGCCACATAAATGTCTTCTTTTGAAAATGCCTGTTCATATCTTCCACCCACTTTTTTATGGGGTTGTTTTTTTCTTGTAAATTTGTTTTAGTTGTTTGTAGATTCTGTATATTAGCCCTTTGTCAGGTGGGTAGCTTGCAAAAATTTTTGCCCATTCTGTTGGTTGCTGGTTCACTCTAATGATTGTTTCTTTTGCTGTACAGAAGCTCTGGAGTTTAATTAGATCCCATTTGTCTATTTTGGCTTTTGTTGCCATTGCTTTTGGTGTTTTAGTCATGAAGTCCTTGCCTATGCCTGTCTCCTGAATGGTATTGCCTATGTTTTCTTCTAGGGTTTTTATGGTGTTAGGTCTTATGTTTAAATCTTTAATCCATCTGGAGTTAATTTTTGTATAAGGTGTAAGGTATGGATCCCGTTTCAGCTTTCTGCATATGGTTAGCCAGTTTTCCCAACATCATTTATTATTTTTTTTTTGAGATGGCGTTTCGCTCTTGTTACCCAGGCTGGAGTGCAATGGCGCAATCTCGGCTCACTGCAACCTCCGCCTCCTGGGTTCAGGCAATTCTCCTGCCTCAGCCTCCTGAGTAGCTGGGATTACAGGCACGTGCCACCATGCCCAGCTAATTTTTTGTATTTTTTTAGTAGAGACGGGGTTTCACCATGTTGGCCAGGATGGTCTCAATCTCTTGACCTCGTGATCCACCCGCCTTGGCCTCCCAAAGTGCTGGGATTATAGGCATGAGCCACCGCACCCGACCCCAATACCATTTATTAAACAGGGAATCATTTCCCCATTGCTTGTTTTTGTCAGGTTTGTCAAAGATCAGATGGTTGTAGGCTGGTTCAACATATGCAAATCTGTAAACATAATCCATCACATAAACAGAACCAAAGACAAAAACCACATGATTATCTCAATAGATCCAGAGAAGGCCTTCAACAAAATTGAACAGCCCTTTATACTAAAAACTCTCAATAAACTAGGTATTGATGGAATGTATCTCAAAATAATAAAAGCTATCTACAACAAACCCACACCCAATATCATACTGAATGGGCAAAAATTAGAATCATTTCCTTTGAAAACTGGCATTAGACAAGGGTGTCCTCTCTCACCACTCCTATTCAACATAGTATTAGAAGTTCTCATCAGAGCAATCAGGCAAGAAAAGGAAATAAAGGGTATTCAATTAGGAAAAGAGGAAGTCAAATTGTTTCTATTTGCAGATGACATGTTATATGTTAAGAAGATCCCATTGTCTCAGCCCAAAATCTCCTTAAGATGATAAGCAACTTCAGCAAAGTCTCAGGATACAAAATCAACGTGCAAAAATCACAAGTATTCCTATACACCAATAACAGACAAACAGAGAGCCAAATCAAGAGTGAACTCTCCTTCACAATTGCTACAAAGAGAATAAAATGCCTAGGAATACAACTAACAAAGGACATGAAGGACCTCTTCAAGGAGAACTACAAACCACTGCTCAAGGAAATAAGAGAGGACACAAACAGATGGAAAAACATTCCATGCTCATGGTTAGGAAGACTCAATATCATGAAAATGGCCATACTACCCAAAGTAATTTATAGATTCAATGCTACCCCCATCAAGCTATCATTGACCTTCACAGAACTATCAAAAAACCACCTTAAACTTCATATGGAACCAAAAAAGAGACCACATAGCCAAGATAATCCTAAGCAAAAAGAACAAAGCTGGAGGCATCATGCTACCTGACTTCAAACTATACTATAAGGCTACAGCAATCAAAATAGCATGGTACTGGTACCAAAACAAATGTAGACCAATGGAATATGTTTTATTAGACATGTTTTGGGGTATACATTTTCTCAATAGGAAAATTAAAAAGAACAACAATAACAATAAACACCATCATTTACTGCAAACGGCACGTGTGCCAGGGACTGTGGTCTAACTCTTCCAATACCCCTATGTGTTATGTGCTTAATCACTCCATGTGTGTGCCACACTCACACATAGAGTAATTTGCAGTGCCAGTGTACAGTCAGGTATGTTTATTATAAAGTCTGCAATTGTAGTCATAAGATTAGAGACCAGGGGACTACCCCCAACACTGTATTTAAAAAACAAAAATACATACTGAAATATCAGTAGTGAAATTTGTTTTTAGGAGCTTGAAGTTGTGTCAGTCCCTGTCAGTTTTCTCCCTGATTTTTCCTCTTCATCAGTAATTGAAAATATTTAGGGAGGCCAGTAGCTCCTCAGAAAAAAGCCTGCATTCCCCAGACTCCCTTGCAGCTATCTATGGCTAGAACTAAATTTGGGCAATGTGATATAAGCAAAAGTGGTGTATAACATTTCTGAGAAGTATTCTTAACAGGAGGAGACACATGATTCTTCATTACATTTTCCTCCCTCCTGGCTAGAGTTTACATGTAATCACTATGGTTCCTGGGGCCATTTTGGAATAGAAGCTGTACTCAGTATTACAATAAGAACAAAAGCTATCTAGGCCACCTGCACCATGGACCACTGGCTCTTGCCTACAGACCTCTTGAATGTGTGGTGGACACGCATTTCTACTTGTTTAAGCTATTGCCTTTATTTCCTGTTTCCCACAGTCTGGTCTAATTCTAACCAATAGAAGAGCCTCATGACATCTCTTACATTGTTGTTGAGGTCAAAAATGGAATTGTCCTCTATTGAAACAGAAGTGACTTTAACAAGCATGTAGGTTCCTGTTGATAAGCACAACCAACAATATTAATGTCACATTGTTCCCCTTGATTCCAAGTAACAATGTTTTCTCTTATCCAAGTCCAAACAATTAATCTGTGCCCATTGGAAGGGAAGTGTTCAGCATCATGTATCTCCTTTCTTAACACCCTTTAAGTCCTCCTTTCTAATAAATCTTAGCCTAAGGCCGGCAAAGTATCATGTTTTTTCTCTTTTAGGGCTTGTACAATGTGTACACATTTCCAGAGCAAGGCATTCTATGCCAACCCCAAGCTGTAACTAAGGACTTAGTAAACAAAACAGTCAGGGCTGGTTAACACAGCTGAGTGCCAAAAACTTGAAAAATCATCATCTTTATCAAACAACAAAATCCTGAGTGAATGGAAAATGTGAATGCTTTGAATGTTTTGAATTGGTTTTTAATTTTTGAGAAGAACATATATTTATTTACCTTTTAAAGCTAGAAAAGAAAAACTTGAATAAAATTTAAAGCCCCACGTTCTTCCCCTTCTGGAGTTGAGACTGCAAGTTTGAAGTGTTAGTATTATGGGCTGAATTGTGTCTCCCTAAAATTCATATGTTGAAGCCCTAACCCCTAGCACCACAGAATATGATGGGATTTGGAGTTAGGGACTTTAAAGAGGCAATTAAGGTAAAACGAGGTCATACAGATGGGCCCTAAGCCAAGATGCCCGGTATCCTTCTAAGAAGAGGAAATTAGGACACAGACAACATACAGGGAAATGTAGGTGAAGATAAAGGGGAAATGGCCTTGGAAAGCCAAAGAGAGAGGCCTAAGAAATTGACCCTGCTGCCACCTTCATCTCAGGCTTCTGGCTTCCAGCACTGTGAGAAAACAAACTGCTCTTATATAAGCCATCCAGTCTATGATACTTTGTTATGGTAATTCAAGCAAATTTATACACTTTGTATCTTCTGTCTCAGATTTACACAAATGTTGAGTCTCTGGGTTGGGCCTCTGAAAGCTTAGCATAGCGCCTTGGATGCTAGGTAAGCACACCGTTTGTGTTTGTACTAAAATGAGTGGATTAATTTTAAAATGAAACCATCACTCACCTGGACTTCCTATGCTTAACTCTCTATGAAATGACAAATGGAAATTAAAACACCAATCCATTTTTCCTTCAGCCTCCTCTCTCCTTTTCCCCCCAATCTCAAGGCCAGCATTTATACTCAAGCTTTTTCCAGTTAATGATGGGAAGCAAAGCTCTTATTGCATTGCTTTTAGATGTGTTCTGCGTGCTTCTAGAATTAGACATACCTCTACCAAAAAGTCAGAATATGATCTTAGTGTCTTGTTTATAGCCTTACAAGATGCTAGAATAGTGGAGGAAATTTAAGAGTCAATATGCAAGGCCTGAAGATGCTAATCTACCCTAAAAATAGAAAAACAAGACCAAAATATTACCTTATCAGGATTTTATTTGCCTGTTCTCTCTTCTCTGTAGGCATTATGAGTTGGAAAGTTACTTCAACTCTTTCTTCTGGTCCATCCAAATTGGCAGAGTTTCAATCACAAAATTTCCCTTGAGGCATTCTTCCCCTTAGTTCACATTTCAGATATTTATGATTGAGACTATGGAGCAATGTGAGGGCAGGACCAATTTTGCTTTAACCTTTGCATGGTCTACCTAACCCACAAAATGCTCAATGGAGTTGTCTTTTTTTAATGCATGAATAAATATCTCCAAATGGTGCCAACATTCATTCAATCAGTTATTTATTAAGTGCATCATCAATGCAGGCACTGTGCCAGTTATGGAGATAGAAAGGTATTAATGCTCACAGTCCCAGTACATTTTTTCCAGTGATATCTTTTTTTGTTTTTTGTTTCCTTCCTTTAATATTCTCTATCTCGGCCAGGCATGGTGGCTCACACGTGTAATCCCAGCATTTTGGGAGGCCGAGGCGGGTGAATCACCTGAGGTCAGGAATTCAAGACCAGCCTAGCCAACATGGTGAAACCCCGTCTCTACTAAAAATACAAACTTAGCCAGGCGTGGTGGCACGTGCCTATAATCCCAGCTAACTGGGAGGCTGAGGCAGGAGAATTGGTTGAACCTGGGAGGCAGAGGCTGCAGTGAGCCAAGATCATGCCACTGCACTCCAGCCTGGGCGACAGAGCAGGACTCTGTCTCAAAAAAAAAAAAAAAAAAAATTTATCTGTCTTGATCTTAGTCCCTATAAAATGAGGAAGTATTTTAACCCAAAGGAAACTATAAGGTTAAAGTTGCCCCAACTCTACAGACTTTGGAATTAGGTGGTTTGGCTCCAAATCACAAATCTTCTACTTACTTTTTATTCTCCTTTGGGATCTCCAAATCTCAGTTTCCTCTTCTGTAAAATGAAAATTAGAATACCCACTTCTTTTGATCTCTTGTGAAGTGTTAGTACAATGCCTGTCACAAAGTCAATGCTCGATATATGAAATTATGACTATTATGAAATAAAATAGACTTCAATGCAATCTTGATTTAACTAACATGAAAAGTAGAGGTTAATAACTTGAAGAAAGCTCACAACAGATTTAAGCCATCATTAAATTCTTCAAATGCAGTTACAGTTAAACAATTCAAACCTCAGCATATATATTACCACTTTTCTTATTTTTTTGTTTAGATTGTGCCATTCCTATTGAATATAACTGTTTTTTCTAACACACACACACACACACACACACACGCACGCACTCCTTGCCTTCTAATTAGAAATTAAGACATTAAGACCACCAGAGATATCTCGTCACTAAGTTGAACCAGTTCTCTCAGAAAATACTTCAGGGCATTTATTTTTGTTTGCAAATCTGAGGATGAGTGGCAAGGTAAAAGCAGCTATTCATTATTTCTAATCCCCTTTCCACTCTGACACAAAAACAGGAATCAATTAATTTCCTTCAGATACCTTCTCAGTTGAGTCCCATTGGCAGTGCTGACAGTTTCTAAGGACTTTCTTAGTAAATGATGTCATTAAGGGCCTTGTGAGTTTCCTTCCTCTCTGCATGAGTCTCTCTTAAGAGCAGAAAAGTCATTTACTGCTCTTTTTCTTTCCTAGTGGATAGTTAAAAATTTATGGTAAAAATATGGAAAATTACCCCACTGTAGTTTTCCTTCAGCTCTGCCAAGGCAAAACAAAGAAAAGGTTGCCACAGAACTTACAGAATACCCAAACCATTCCTGAAAATTGGAAAGGAATTTAGCGAGTCTCTGAGTTACAGCAGATTGTGCTAATGCTCTGGCTGGAGATCTTTCTGCCTTGTACTGATGACCTCGCGAGAAGCTCCTGACTGCCTTTTCTCTTCTTGAAACTCCAAACAACAGGATTCAGATGTGTTCAGAGCAAGACTCTACAGAATGCAATCAGGATCAAAGAGTCTATGGGTTTCTTCCTGGGAGTAACTAGTGCCTTTGTTAGGGATGAATAAGAAGCAGGTGCAGATGAAGTCAGACAGGACATCCTCCCTTTCCCTTCTGCTTCTCCATCTCAGTTAGAGAAGGCCCCCCTACCTGGCAGAGACGAGTAGTAGCAGGATGTCTCTAGCAAAGTGGTGAAGAACAACAGAGGGATTTTGTCTTTAGGGGCACGCATGTAAGCAAAAGTATCATATAGTTGCCTGCTTAAAACCGCACGTGGCTCACCCCCAGGACCTACACGGGGACAGGGGCTCTTGAACACTGCTGCAATCAGATCGCCCCAGGAGCTTGTAAAACGTGCACATTCCCAGGTTGTGCCCCTGAGAGATTGATTAGGGAGTGCAGGATGATGTCCAGAAATTTGAATTTGTAGTAAGCAGTCCAGGTGGGGATTGTGATGTAGATGTTCAGACCATACCTACTGAAGCACTTCTCAGTAGAGTGTGTCAGGCACAAGACACCTCCTCTTTCAGAACTCACCAGCCTCGGGTCTTCGTCTTCACCCTGGAGCTGTCTCACCGGAAACCTGAAATCTAACATAGGAGGTAATAACTGGAAAACTTTTGTCTCCCAGAGATGCTTGTTTTTTTACTTTTTTATTTTCGTGAGGGATAAGAAGAAAGTGGCTAGTTTAGAAAAATGTTTTCAGGTTGGGTGTGGTGCCTCATGCCTGTAATCCCAGCACTTTGGGAGTCTGAGATGGGTGGATCGCTTGAGGCCAGGAGTTCGAAACCAGCCTGGGCAACATGGTAAAAATCCATCTCTACAAAAAATACAAAAATTAGGTGCAGTGACATGACCTGTAGTTCCAGCTACTCAGGAGGCTGAGGCTGGAGAATTGCTGGAACCCAGGAGGCAGAAGCTGCAGTAAACCAAGATTACACCTGCACTCCAGCCTGAGCAACAGAGCAAGACTCTGTTTATTTTTTTTTTGTTTGTTTTGTTTTTAAAGCCACTTTCACATAAAGAAAAGATGGACACTGAGGCAATTATGAGCATTTCAGGAGCTGAGGGAAGGGTACAGTTTGGGCCTGAGCTCAGTAGTCAGCGGGCATCTGCTTTCAAATCACTGAAGACTCAGCCCCATCTAGCAGAATAGATGAACACAGGAAGCCTGCACCAGGTCTCTCAGTGGAGTCTAGGACTGGTGACCCTCCCAGGCAGTCTGGGTCCCAGGAACCCCAAGGGAGCCATCGTGCCTGGCTCTCTGGAGTTTCTCCAGATCTGGCCAGGAATCTCAAACTTCCCTTTCTTGATTTTCAATAAAAGTTCCTCAACAGACCTAAGTCCACTCTAAAGTTTGTCCCATCTGACTTTCTACCTGCTAGAGTTGTGGATCAATCCTTACGTGTTTGGCGTCATCAGTCACTGACTTGCTTTTGCAGCTTTTTTTTTCTTTCTTTTTTTTGCACTTTTCCAAAACAGGCTATCATTGATCGCTGGAAAGCCTGGAAAGTTAAAAGGGTTCCTCAGCTTCAGAAGAATCGCTTGAACCTGGGAGGCAGAGGTTGCAGTGAGCCGAGATCGTGCCACTGCACTCCAGCCTGGTTACAGAGACTCCATCTCAAAAAAAAAAAAAAAAAAAGTTTTCTCAGCTTTCTGTTGGACCCACTTCTCAGTACTTGTGATGTTATAGAAAAACTAGCGACAGTTTCTCCTTCTCAACTGAGGAATCCTAATGCATGTGTTGCTGATTCAAGTTGTATAAATGTGACTTATTATTTTTGTTCATCAGGGTATTAGAGAGTAGAGGATGGTAATATGGTGTTCAGAACACTTACTAAGTCCCAGACACAGAGCCTAGTCTTCAGCTCACTTTAAACAGTTTAAATCTCCTAACAGCCCTGCCTGGGAGACGCTGATTATGACCATTTAATAGATCCAGAAAAAGAAACTTAAATGACATGGTGAAGTAACACACCTAGAAAGCAGAGAGCTGGAATTTGCCCTCACTGTATTCCACCACACCACCTCCCTCCATTAAGCACATTAAACATTATTTAATTATAAGTGATTAATTGTTAAGTACCAACACTCTGAATTGATTGAGTGGGCATTCAGTAAAGGCATGCCCTTTTAGAAACCAAAAGGCCACATTATGTTAATACTTACAGGATAACATTTCCCCAGAATTGCGAATAGGATTTAATCAAAACCACATTGTACCCAAACAACCAACAGATATTCATAAAGTGCTTAACACTCTAGAGAAGGGTCTGCTGCAATATAAAGCCTATCAGGGCAGCACGCTGAGCACTGCATTTGAGAACTGCATTCTCTCTTCGGCCAGAGACAGGATGGCTTTTTAATTCCAGGGCATTAGTTCAAATCTGTTCTAGCTTTGAATTGACGGAAAATTGTTCCCTCCTGACAGCCATCCAGCCATCCATGCTTATTCTCAGTAAATTGGTGTTCCCAAGAGGCAGAAGTGCTTGTGCACAAACTCTGAATGCCACTGGCCTCTGCCTAACTACATGGGAGAGTTGGGGGAAACCTGAGGAAAAGATCAACTTCCTTTAAAAACATTCCCCAAAGGGACACCATGCTTAAGGCAAAACAGATGTTCCTGAGAAGCATCAGGCTAAAGGAGCCTGTGCCCTGCCACGACCATCCCAGAATTCAAATCATCTCGTGGGTCCTGTCTTCTCTTTTTTCAATTCTCTTCTTTTTTATATCTTAAAAGCAGCATCCACACACGCGCAAGCACGCAGTGATCAGAAGTCCAGTTGTAGACTTACTCAATGTTTAATAAAATGTCAGAATAATGGAAAATCTTCCAGCTTGGCACCAAATAATTTGTGTGTGACCCTATCCAATACCAGCACAAACACCTGCCATTATTGAACACTTACTCTACCAGGCTCTGGGCAAGGTGCTTCCTGTAGATCTGTATATGAGGAAATGGAGGCTTACAGAAGTTGTTATTTCCAAGATTATGTACCTAGCCAACTATGGTCCTAGGATACAGATCAGATCAGTTGGACTCTGAAATCTAAGCTCTAAATCCCCAAACTGCACAATCTCCCAAGTCACAGCACCTCTATGAGATCCATCAGTAAAATGGGTATGTTGGACCAGTTTGAGATTTTTTTTTTTTTTTTTTTTTTGACACAGAATCTCACTCTGTCGCCAAGGCTGGAGTGCAGTGGTGCAATCTCGGTTCACTGCAGCCTCTACCTCCCAGGTTCAAGCAATCCTCTTGCCTCAGCCTCCGAGTAGCTGGGACTACAGGCACCCACCACCATGCCTGGCTAATTTTTGTATTTTTAGTAGAGATGGGGGTTTCACTACATTGGCCAGGCTTGTCTTGAACTCCCGACCTTGTGATCCGCCTGCCTCGGCCTCCCAAAGTGCTGAGATTACAGGTGTGAATCACAGTGCCTGGCCCAGTTTGAGATTTTAGAGGTACAAAAAAGAGTCTATAGATATTGTGGAATTTTTTGTTTGTCTCTTTGAGTTATTGTAATTGTTTGCCAAAAATTTTTTTTTGTTTAAAATTTGAACTTGAATATCATTAGCCTGGACATCTGCCCTCCCGTTAATCCAGGGCTCACCTGTTTTCCCATGTTAGACTCTGCTCTTTGCCTGCTCCCTGTTTGTCCTCTGAAAGCATGTGAGTTTTCAACCCCTGAACACTCTATAAACATTTCTTTATCTTGACCATTTGTAATATCTACATCACTGAAAGTTCTACAGTCATAAAAGCAGGTTGGGTATAAAGTAGAAACTAGCAAAATCAAAGTGGGAGACACTGAAATTAACTGCATGATAAGATACCAAGTTTGGCTTACATGAGAAATGGCAAATATTATTCATCTGAAATGCCCATTCTGATCCATGCTAAGTAGATAAATGGAATAATGCGTTGAGAAGGATTCTGAGGCTATACCTCAACACAGCAGAATGCCGATTGAGTCATGAAGTCTTTTTAGCCACAGAACATTTTTTTTACTTTCCTTTCCCTTTTCCTTCTTTCTTTTTTTTTTTTAATTATTTACTTTTTGGTTGTGTTGTGTTGTGCTGTGTTTAGGGACAGCGTCTCATTATGTTGCCCAGGCTGGATTCAAACTCCTGGGCTCAAGCCATCTTCCCCTCCTGCTTCAGCCTTGCAAGTTGCTGAGACTACAGGTGCATGCCACTGCATCTGGCTCCAGAACACTTTTCTTAAACAAAAGCTTTTAAAGACCCCATTAATAAAACAGATGAAAGTAGAATTGCTAAGTGCCCTGATGCACTGCCCTGCTTTAATCCTCTATAATTATTGATGTACTACCTTCAGAAAGATCCTATGGCTTCCTAGAGAATAATTTTTAAATTATTGACAAAGATGTTCTCAGAGGTTCTGTTATATTCTGACATACTCTGATTTGTTGAGACAGACGTCAAGAACCTTCGTAGATAATCAGGTCTGGGCACAGTGGCTTGCGCCTGTAATCCCAACACTTTGGGAGGCCAAGGCAGGTGGATCACCTGAGGTCAGGAGTTCAAGACCAGCCTGGCCAAAAAACGGTGAAACCGCATCCCAACTAAAAATACAAAAATTAGCTGGGTGTGGTGGCACATGTCTATAATACAGCTACTCAGGAGGCTGAGGCAGGAGAATCCTTGAACCCGGGAGGCAGAGGTTGCAGTGAACCGAGATTGCACCACTGCACTCCGGCCGGGGCAACAAAGCCAGACTCCATCTCGGAAAAAAAAAAAGAGTAGATAATCAGGAGCATTACAAAGGGAAATGGCTGTGGCTCAGGCCTGTAATCCCAGCACTTTGGGAGGCTGAGGCAGGCAGATCACTTGAGGTCAGGAGTTTGAGACCAGCCTGTCCAACATGGTGAAACATCTACTAAAAATAAAAATTAGCTGAGCATGGTGGTGGTCGCCTATAATCCCAGTTATTTGGGAGGCTGAGGCATGAGAATAGCTTGAGCCCAGGAAGCAGAGATTGCAGTGAGCCATGATTGCGCCACTGCACTCCAGCCTGGGAGATAGAGTGAGAGCCTGTCTCGAAAAAAAAAAAAAAAAGATGGAAGCTTTTGCTTAAATTATTAAATCAACCTTAACACAGAGTCAAAACCACATCAGGCAAAGACACATTTCCATTTCTGTCATTTCACATATGTTTATCTGGCAAGTTAGACCACCGCCGCTGTGTTCTCTGTGGTCCAAGCTGCCATAATCTCTCAACTGGATTATTGCAAGTGCCTCCTGGCTGGCCTCTCTGCTTTGCCTTCACGGCCCTTATCTATCCACCAGATGAATAAGGACAGAGAGAGTGAAACTTCTGCATGTTAGATCAACTCACTTCTCTGCTCAAACCCTACAATGACTTCTCATTTTATTCAGAATAAATCCCCAAGTCCATATAATGACCTGCAAGGCCCTGCATATACCTGCTGGAACTGTACCTCTGATGACATCTTTATTCACTCTTTCCTCACTTACTATGTCTAGGGCAGTGGTTTGCAAAGCGCAATTTCTGATGATCTTTCAGGGATCTGGGAGGTCAAAATTACTTTTATTCTAATACTAAGATGTTGCTTTCAGACTCATTTTCTCATATCACAAATGGTTTGTTGATACAGTTTTAGATTCCACACTGCATCTGCTCTTCAAAAGACTACTGCTCTTCGAGTTTTGAGGTAGTGTTAAAGGGAAGACAAACTACAAATATCTGAAAGACTATTAAACTATTCTTGCATTTTTCTAGCCATGAATCTGTGTGAGGCCAGATTTTTAAAAATATACTAAAACCGAAACAATATTGGATACAGAAGCAGTTATGAGACTCTAATTACCTTCTAGTAAGTCAGACATTGAAGAGGTGTGCAAAAATGCAAGACAATGTTAGTCTTCTCATTTTTATTTTGAAAAATATAATTTATTTTAAATAAAAAGTACTTATATTAACACATAGTATGTCTTTTATAGTAATTTTAAGTGAATCTGTAACTATTTTCTAATTTTCTCAGTTTTAATTTCTAATGTGCCTTTAGAATTAACTACAGCAAGAAAAAGAAAAGAACAACAATTTAAAAATTTTCTGATAAATATCACTAGAATCCATATAACCAATGCTCTTCAAGGTCTTCAACAATTTTTAGGGATGTAAAGGGGGCCTGATACCAAAAAAATTGAGAACTACTGCTTTAAACTCATTGGCCTTCTAATTGTTCTTCTCCACACCAAAAAGAGATCAAGAAATTGTCTCATGTAATTACAGAGGGCTGAGAAGTCCAAGATCCTCAGCTGGCAATCTAGAGACTCGGGAGAGCTGACAGTATAAGTTTCAGTTCACTTCTGAAGGCAGGAGAAAACTGACGTCCCAGCTCAAACGCAGGCAGAGAGAAAGCACTCTTTCTCACCCAGCCTTTGACTCTATTCAGGCCTTCAACGGAGTGGACGAGGCCCACCTACATTGTAAGGAGAATCCGCTTTATACCCTCTACCCACTCAAATGTTAATCTCATCCAGAAACACCCTCATGGGTACACCCAGAAAAAATGTTTAACCAAATATCTGGCACCTCATGGTCAGTCAAGTTGACACACAAAACCAACCATCACATCCTCTATTCATTTGGTCACTGCTGAATATTATATTATTAGAGAGCGGTTTCCCTGTAGCATCCTGTATAAAATAACACTGAACACTCCATATCCACTCTGTCTCCCTAACCAGGCTTCAGTTTTCTTTGCATGTATCACCATTTATAAATTATGTATCTATTATTTTGTTTCTTCTTCCCCTACTATAATATTAGCTTCTTAGGCTGCTTGAACAGTTTAGTTCCCTGCTGCATTCCCAGTGCCTAGAACTCGCACATAGTAGATCTTTTGATTCTATTTTTTTTTTTTTTTTGAGACGGAGTCCTGCTCTGTCGCCCAGGCTGGAGTGCAGTGGCACAATGTCAGCTCACTGCAACCTCTGCCTCCTGAGTTCAAACACAGCAATTGTCAGCCTCCTGAGTAGCTGGGATCACAGGTGCCCACCACCACGCCCAGCTAATTTTTGTATTTTTAGTAGAGACGAGGTTTCACCATCTTGACCAGGCTGGTCTTGAACTCCTGACCTCATGATCCACTCACCTCAGCCTCCCAAAGTGCTGGGATTACAGGCATGAGCCACCACACCTAACCCATAGTAGGTCTTAATAAGTACCTATTGATGAAATAAATAAATGCGTCATACTACTTATGTAGACTTAAGACTATAATTAAGGTTTGAGAAAATAATGTTATTAGGGAGAAAGGGCTGAATTGCCCTGAGGTGAACTGTGATGTGTATGTATCAAACACAGTGCTTTAAACAAGGCAGATATTTCTTTTTTTTTTTTTTTTTCCCCATATATTTATTTTATTGCATTTTAGGTTTTGGGGTACATGTGAAGAACATGCAAAATTGTTGCATAGGAACACACGTGGCAGTGTGATTTGCTGCCTTCCTCCCCATCACCTACATCTGGCATTTCTCCCCTTGCTATCTCTCCCCAGCTTCCCACCCCCCACCATCCCTCCCCTATTTCCCCTCAACTGACCCCAGTGTGTAGTGCTCCCCTCCCTGTGTCCATGTGTTCTCATTGTTCAACACCCGCCTATGAGTGAGAACATGCGGTGTTTGATCTTCTGCTCCTCTGTCAGTTTGCTGAGAATGATGGTTTCCAGGTTCATCCATGTCCCTACAAAGGACCCAAACTCATCGTTTTTTATGGCTGCATAATATTCCATGGTGTATATGTGCCACATTTTCCCTAGTGTAAATTGGTTCAACCATTGTGGAAGACAGTGTGGCGATTCCTCAAGGACCTAGAAATAGAAATTCCATTTGACCCAGCAATCCCATTACTGGGTATATATCCAAAGGATTACAAATCGTTCTACTATAAGGACACATGTACACGAATGTTCATTGCAGCACTGTTTACAATAGCAAAGACCTGGAACCAACCCAAATGCCCATCGACGATAGACTGGATAAGGCAGATATTACTTTCTTTCAACTAGAAGTCTAGAATTAGCCAGTTCAGGGAAGGTATGGTGACTGGTTTCCAAAGTTCTCAGGACTCTGTGATTTGACCCTTTTGTCATACTTCAATATGTCAGATTGAGAGCCAGACATCATATCCTCATTCTCAAAGGAAAGGACTAAGAAGAAACGTGGGGTAAAGAGTGCACAATTGTTATTTTTAAAGAAAGATTTTCGGAAGCTGCCACTCAGCAATCCTTTCACTCAACAATGCTGCCTACGTTCCTTTGCCAGATTTAGTCAAATTACCACACCTCTTTGCAAGTGAGTCTGAGAAATATGCTTTTAATCTGAGTGGACATGCACATAGCTAAAATGTTGGGGATCGTTCCGTAGAGGAAAGGAGGGGTAGATACTGGGAGGCCATCAGCAGTCCCTGCTATAGGTAGCTCTCGTATTTGTCTGCATAATTCTGGAAATGGAATTGATTTTCCATCAAGAACTCTTCCCCACTCTATATCATGTCCTGTGGTCCTGGTGATATCTGCACAGTACTTTCTCTACTACACATGAGAAAGTGACACAGCCTAGGTGAGCTATCATATCTTAACCTCTCAACCCACTGATAATCAAGAGATGACCACATGATCCAAGCAAGGCCTGGGATGGGCAGACATGGCCACACAGATCTGCCTGTAAGATTTCTATATAAAGGATGAAAGATCAAACCTTTTTATCTTGGGGTTGCTAAGCTGGGAATTCATGAACCCAGGACCACTGACATTCATGTCACCTCAGCTACATGAAATATGTTCTATCTGCAATAGGACAGAATGAGGCTAACGCACAAAGATAAGCAGATTCATAGAGTGAAGAAATAACAATGTTATGCTATCAATTCTTGGATCCAAGTGTGCCTGAAGCCTGATGTCTCAGTTATGAGATCCAGTAAATTCTTTTTTATTTTTTGCTTAAGTTGTTCTTTCTTCTTCTTTCTCTCTTTTCTTCTTTCTCCTTCCTTCCTTCATTTCTCTCTCTCTCTCTCTCCCTCCCTCCCTCTCTCTCTCTCTCTTCCCCCCTCCCCCTCTCCTCTTTCTTTTGAGACAGGGCCCCACTCTGTCACCTAGGTAGCAGTGCAGTGGTAACCTCTCAGGCTCAAGATATCTTTTTTCCACCTCAGCCTCCCGAGTAGCTGGGATCACAGGCAGCTGGAACCACAGGCAGGTACCATGACACCTGGCTAATTTTTAAATTTTTTGCAGAGATGGGATCTTCCTATGTTGCCCAGGCTGGTCTTGAACTCCTGGGCTCAAACAATACTCCCAACTTAGCCTCCCAAATTGCTACGATGATGTGAGACACCATTCCTGGCCTTCAGTTGGTTTTTGTTGCATTTGAAATTCCCAACTAAACTGTGTATCATTGTCATGTTTTCTTCACAATTGTCCTAAAATGTTATTTACCACCTAATAAAGATTAATGTCTGACGTGAAAAGGAGAGACTGTGTGTCTATCTCTGCCTCAAACACAGAATTTTGAAGTCTGGGTTATCTCCTCTGAAAAGCCCTCCCTGACAAATCTTTTTTCCCCATTATCTCTGTCCACCATTTCCTGCTTGATGTCCTTCTCTTTGTTAGAGTGTCCAGAACCTTTCTGACATAATACTTACCATACTTTTTTGAAATAACCTGTTTCTTGGAGTACCTGTCCCTTTAGATGACAATTTCCTTAAGGACTGTGGACTATCCGTGCCCCACATTTACACCCTCATGTCTCCAGTACTTACCTCCCTGCTGGGTGTATAAGAATGATTGTATTAAACCTAGTGCTACAAATATGCACCTACAACTTTTTATCACCACCTTGTGGTAGAGGGTTAAATTACTCTTCTGTTTTTTTTTTTTGGTGGGGGGGTGGTTAGAATATAGCAAACAAATAAATGAAGTCCCCTTGGAAGTGGAAACTACAAAACTAAAGTCATGATAAATTAAAGCATCACCATTCAGTTGACTAAACTAAATTCCTCAAAAATGGAATTGCTGAAATGGGGCCAAGTTAAAGCTACCCTAAAATAGCAGACCAGTGTCATTAATTTTAAATAACTCTCAAGAAAGTTCAAGTTGTAAGAACATATTCTGGCAAATAAATCTTGATTTACGGTTGTGAAATTTTGTAATATCGCATCAAAGGATTTTTAAAACTCTGGTTCATTTTTGCACGGGAAACGATTTGAGGTCAGTACATTTCCAGTAGCTTTGCTCCTTAAGGGAAAACCAAGTTCTGGTGCAATCGCAGCGCCTGAGTGACCAGTGATTCCAACTGGCTGCATATCAGTGTCAAAAAAATGTTTGTCTTCTGGAACATGAGCAGATATTAAACCAAATATGACATTTTCCACTTTGCAAAGAGGAAAACAAGCAATTAAAATCATTGCCAGCAGGTGAACATTGCAAACACTATATGGGAATATTTTGCATTTCCTCAAATCCTTAGCATCCATTGCCCTCCCCCCGTCACTCAACTCTGTTTGGAGACTTGTGAAATCCCAGTCCTATTGCTTCTCTAGCAAAATCCTGCCACTCTTCAGATTACCAGACTTCTTCCTTTTATAGTTTATAATCCTACTTCTTGACGAAGTCTTCCCTAGCTCTTCCCCATAATTGCCTGTGCCAACTAACAGGCAAGTATCTCTTAACAATGCCCCCTTTTAATAATCTCTTTATTGAGATATATTAATTATTTTATTTTTTGACACTGAGTCTCATTCTGTTGCCCAAGATGGAGTGCAAGTGGTGCAATCATAGATCAGTGCCGCCTTGAATTCCTGGGCTCAAGCAATCCTCCCATGTAGCTGGGACTATGGACACATGCCACCATGCCCAGCTAATCTTTGAATTTTTGGTAGACATGAGGTCTCATTGTGTTGCCCAGGCTGGTATCGAACTCCTAGGCTCAAGGGATCCTCCCACCTCAGCCTCCCAAAGTGCTGGGATTACAGATGTGAGGCTCCATGCCCAGCTGAGATATATTCACATAACATATGATGCACCCAATTAAAGTGTAAAATTCAATGGTTCTTAGTGTATATATTCAAAAACTTGTGCAACCATCACAATCAATTTTGAAGTTTTATTACAACAAAAAAACAACCAAACAAACCCTGCACCCATTAGCAGTAAACCCTCATCTTCTCCTCTGACACTCCACCCATCCCTAAGCACCTACTAATCAACTCTCTCTCTCTTGATTTACCTCTCCTGCGCATTTAATTTAAATGGAATTACACGATGTGTGGTCTTTTGTAACTGGCCTCTTTCATTTAGCATGATGTTTTCAAGGTTTATCCATGTGGAAGCATGCATCAGGACTTTCTTTTCCTTGCTAAGTAATATTCCACTGTATTTATATCCCATATTTCATTTATGCATTCATAAATTAATAGACATTTGGTCATATCCACTTTTGTTTGGGCTGTGATAAAGATGTTACAAACATTTTCATACAAGGATTGTAACTGCTATGTCATGCAGTAACTTTTTTTTTTTTGAGACAGAATCTCACTCTGTTGCCCAGGCTGGAGTTCAGTACTATCTTGGCTCACTGCAACCTCCGCCTCCCGGGTTCAAGCGATTCTCCTGCCTCAGCCTCCTGAGTGTCTGGGATTACAGGCACCTGCCACCATGCCCAGTTAATTTTTGTATTTTTGGTAAAGACTGGGTTTCACCATGTTGGCTAGGATGGTCTCCATCTCCTGACCTTGTGATCTACCGGCGTCAGCCTCCCAAAATGCTGGGATTACAGGCGTGAGACACTGTGCCCAGTCTTTTTTTTTTTTTTTGAGACAGGGTCTTGCTCTTTGCTCAGGCTTGGAGTGCTGTGCCATGATCACAGCTCACTGCAGCCTCAACTTCCTGGGCTCAGGTGATTCTCCTATTTCAGCGTCCAAAATAGCCGAGATCACAGGCACGTGACCCCATGCCCAAATAATTTTTGTATTTTTTGTAGAGATGGGGTTTCACCATGTTGCCCAGGCTGCTCTTAAAATCCTGGGCTAAAGCAATCTGCCCACCTCAGCCTCCCAAAGTGCTGGGATTACAGGCATGAGCCATCTCGCCCAGCCTATGTTTAATCTTTTGATGAACTGACAAGCTTTTCCAAAGTGACTACCCTATTTTACATTTCCACCAGTAGTGTATGAGGGTTCCAATTTCTCCACATCCTTGTTCACACTTGTTACTGTCTGTCTTTTTAATTTTACTCATCCTAGTGGGTGTGAAGGGCTATCTCATTATGACTGTGGTTTGTATTTCCTGATAGTTAATGATGTTGAGCATCTTTTCATGTGCTTATTGGCCATTTGTATATTTTCTTTGGGAAAATGCCTATTCACATCCTTTGCCCATTTTATAACTAGGTAATTTGTCTTTTTATTATGTAGTTGTAAGAGTTCTTTATATATTTTAGATATATCCCGCTTGCAAAATTTTTCTCCCATTTTGTAGGTTGTTTCTTCATTTTCTTTAAGTGCCTTCAAAGAATAAAAGTTTCAAATTTTCAACAAGTCTAGTTTATCTTTTTTTTTTTTTTTGGCTTCTTGTGATTTTGTTGTCATATTATTGTCAAATCCAAAGTCATGAAGATTTAATCTTACATTATTCTATGAGTTTTATAGTTATAGCTCTTACGTTTAAGTCTTTGATCCAATTTAAGTTTGTATATGGTGAGAGGTAGAGATCAAATTTCATTACTTTGTATGTGGCTAATTATCCTAGCACCATTTGTTGAAAAGATTATACTTGCCACCCTTGTTGAAAATCAATTGCCTGTAAATGTGAGAGTTTATTTCTGGACTCTTGATTCTCTTCCACTGAACCATATGTCTGTTTTTATATTACTATCACATTGCCTTATTATATTTTTGTACTATGTTTTGAAATCAGAGTCTTTCACTTTGTTCTTCTTTATAAAAAAAAAAAAAATGTATACATATTCTGGGCCCCTTGCATTTCCATGTGAATTTTTGGATCAGCTTGACAATTTCTGCAAAGAATTCAGCCAGAGTTTTGACAGGGAGTATATTGATTCTGTAGATCAATTCAGATGGTATTGATGAATTCAGTCACAGAGTGATAGAATTAAACTTTCAAGTTAACTTCGTTTAATAATATTTTGGAATTTTCAGAGTGTGTGTCACACTTATTCTGCTAAATTAATACATTTTTAGTGATATTACAAATAGAATTTGGCAGAGTGCAGTGGCTCATGCCTGTAATCCCAGCACTTTGGGAGGCCAAGGCAGGTGGATCATGAGGTCAGGAGTTCCAGACCAGCCTGATCAACATGGTGATACCCCGTCTCTACTAAAAGTACAAAAATTAGATGGGCATGGTGGCATGCACCTGTAATCCCAGCTACTCAGGAGGCTGAGGCAGGAGAATTGCTTGAACCTGGGAGGCGGAGGTGGCAGTGGGCCAAGATCGCGCCATTGCACTCCAGTCTGGGCCACAGAACAAGACTCCATCTCAAAAAAAGAAACAAACGAAAAATTGTCTGCCACCAAAAAGTGAGAATTGAGAGCATTCATGCCAGGCTTTTAACATAGACCACGTCCTCATCCACTGCTAATAAATATTACCTGTTTTCTTCTGCAAATGAAGAGGATAAACAACTTACCCTGAATCACGTAGTTTCTATACAAGAAAGACAAGTTTCAAAGGCAGTCCTGTGGACTCCAAAACCTAAGCATTAGTAATACAAAAAAGTCATCAGAGCTTCTCCGTAGAGGCTTTTAAAGGGTTCCCTTGTTCCTGAATTCCTTTCTTTTACACTTCACTTAAGAGTCACACATTTTTTCCTTCCTAGATATGCTAAGGTATCGCTCAGCTGGAGTCCCTGCAACTGAAGTAGGGCAATAAGAAGCGGACAAATGGCCAACTCTGGCGTTAAGTCTTCTGAGCCACCAGGCAACCACTTCAGATACAGCAAAAAGACAACTGTATTTAAGAGAAAACTCTGTATGTAACAGAAAAATAGCCACGAAGCGCAATCATTCTATTAAGCATGAAAATGGAATATTGACCTTTCAGGATAGTACTTGGCTCCTCTCTGAATGGAAAATAACTGAATGGGAATCAAAACCTGATGTGTGAGCTGTCCCTTCAAAGCAAGATATTCTAAAGATGTTAGAAGCTTATGCCAGGAAAATAGACATCTCTATTTTTCACTTTAAAAAAGTTACCATTACTAATTAATTAAAACAACATTTAGCGGATGATGCCTCCCTTCACGCCCACCACCGCATGAGAGGACTTAGCTCCGCATTTGCAAGGTGTGAGAAACATGTGAGCTGGTGACTTCATATACAGTAACTCTGTGGATGTAATTACTGTGTACAGAGGTGTCTGGAGAGCAGATTTTTAATCAATGTCAGGACAAGCCTGTATTACATTAATAGAAAATGTAGAACACATGGCTCCAAGTCTGTTTGCTCAGCCATAAAATAAGCAGCGTATTACTGACCTGACTTCTTCCGAGAGGGTAAAAACACAGAAGATAAGCTCCGTGAAGACACCAGCTATGTCTATAAAGCCTGATAGCATTAGTTGCTAGATTTAGGCAATTCAAAGATGATTAACTTTGTAGCTGGGCATGGTGGCAGATGCCAGTAATCCCAGCTACTCAGGAGGCTAAGGAAGGAAAATTTGCTTAAACCTGGGAGGCAGAGGTTGCAGAGAGCTGAGATTGCATCATTGCATTCCAGTCTGGGTGACAGCAGGAGACACCATCTCAAAAATATTTTAAAAAATAAAATAAAATGAAGATGATCAACTTTGACCTTACCAAGTAGGAACATTAAAGTAATAATCACAACGACCAACCACCCAACTGCCTACCACTGTCCTGGCTTCATAAAAAGACTTCTTAACACTAAGCAAGGAAGATTGAAATATTTATTTTAAAGTAAACAGCACTGGAGAGAGACCTGGCGAGATGGCTGAATAGGAACAGCTCCAGTCTGCAGCTCCCAGTGAGATCAACACGAAGGTGGGTGATTTCTGCATTTCCAACTGAGGTAGTCGGCTCATCTCACTGGGACTGGTTAGATAGTGGGTGTGGCCCACGGAGGGTGAGCTGAAGCAGGGTGGGGCATCAACTTATCTGGGAAGCACAAGGGGCCGGAGAACTCCCTACCCTAGCCAAGGGAAGCTGTGAGCGACTATGTCCTGAGGAACAGTGCACCCTGGCCCAGATGCTATGCTTTTCCCATGGTCTTTGCAACCCACAGACCAGATTTCCCTAGGGTGCCTATGCCACCAGGGCCCTGGGTTTCAAGCACAAAACTGGGCAGCTGTTTGGGCAGACACGGAGCAAGCTGCAGGAGGTTTTTTGTATTTTTTTTTTCATACCCTGTGGCACATGGAATGCCAGTGAGACAGAACCATTCACTCCCCTGGAAAGGGGGCTAAAGCCAGAGCGCCAAGTGGTCTAGCTCAGCAGATCCCACCTCCATGGAGCCCAGCAAGCTAAGATCCAGTGGCTTAAAATTGTTGCTACTAGCACAGCAGACTGAAGTCGACCCAGGATGCTCAAGCTTGGTGGGGGGAGGGGCATCCGCCATTGCTGAGGCTTGAGTAGGTGATTTTCTCCCTCACAGTAAAAACAAAGCCACTGGGGAGTTCCATCTGGGCAGAGCCCTCTACAACTTAGTAAAGCCACTGTAGCCATACTGCCTCTCTAGATTCCTCCTCTCTGGGCAGGGCATCTCTGAAAAAACAGCAGCAGCCCCAGTTAGGAGCTTATAGATAAAACCCCCATCTCCCTGTGACAGGGCACCTGGGGGAAGGGGCAGCTGTGGGTGCAGCTTCAGCAGACTAAAGCATCCCTGCCTGAACGAACAGGAATGAACAAAGCCTCCAAGAAATATGGGACTCTGTGAAAAGACCAAATCTACATTTTATTGGTGTACCTGAAAGTGACGGGGAGAATGGAACCAAGTTGGAAAACACATTTCAGGATATTATTCAGGAGAACTTCCCCAACCTAGCAAGACGGGCCAACATTCAAATTTAGGAAATACAGAGAACACCACAAAGATACTCCTCAAGAAAAGCAACCCCAAGACACATAATCCTCAGATTCACTAAGGTTGAAATGAAGGAGAAAATGTTAAGGGCAGCCAGAGAGAAAGGTCGGTACACACAAAGGGAAGCCCATCAAACTAAGAGCAGATCTCTCTGCAGAAACCCTACAAGCCAGAAAAGAGTGGGGGACAATATTCAACCTTCTTGAAGGAAAGAATTTTCAACCTAGGATTTCCTATCCAGCCAAACTAAGCTTCATAAGAGAAGAAGAAATAAAAATTCTTTACAGACAAACAAATGCTGAGAGATTTTGTCACCATTAGGCCTTCCTTACAAGAGCTCCTGAAGGAAGCACTAAACGTGGAAAGGAATAACTGGTACCAGCCACTGCAAAAACATACCAACTTGTAAAGATCACCAACACTATGAATAAACTGCATCAGTTAACAAACAAAATAATCAGCTAGCATCAAAATGGCAGGATCAAATTCACACATAACAATATTAACCTTGCCGGACGCGGTGGCTCAAGCCTGTAATCCCAGCACTTTGGGAGGCCGAGGCGGGTGGATCACGAGGTCAAGAGATCGAGACCATCCTGGTCAACACGGTGAAACCCCGTCTCTACTAAAAATACAAAACATTAGCTGGGCATGGTGGCGCGTGCCTGTAATCCCAGCTACTCAGGAAGCTGAGGCAGGAGAATTGCCTGAACCCAGGAGGCGGAGGTTGCAGTGAGCTGAAATCGCGCCATTGCACTCCAGCCTGGGTAACAAGAGTGAAACTCCGTCCCAATTAACCTTAAACGTAAAGGAGCTAAATGCCCCAATTAAAAGACACAGACTGGCAAATTGGATAAAGAGTCAAGACCTATTGGTGTACTGTATTCAGGAGACCCATCTCACGTGCAAAGGCACACATAGGCTCAGAATAAAGGGATGAAGGAATATTTATCAAGCAAATGGGAAGCAAAAAAGAAATCAGGGATTGTAATCCTAGTCTCTGATAAAACAGACTTTAAACCAACAAAGATCAAGAGACAAAGAAGAGCATTACATAATGACAAAGGGATCAATGCAGCAAGAAAAGCTAACTATTCTAAATATATATGCATTCAATATAGGAGCACCCAGATTCATAAAGCAAGTTCTGGGATCCCAAAGTAATCCCAGCACTTTGGGAGGTTGAGGCAGGCGGATCACGAGGTCAAGAGATCAAGACCATCCTGGCCAACGTGGTAAAACCCTGTCTCTAATAAAAATACAAAAAAATTGGCTGGGCATGGTGGCGTTTGCCTGTAGTCCCAGCTACCAGGGAGGCTGAGGCACGAGAATTGCTTGAACCTGGGAGGAGGAGGTTGCAGTGAGCTGAGATCACACCACTGCACTCCAGCCTGGTGCCTGGTGACAGAGTGAGACTCTGTCTCAAAAAAATAAATTAATTAATTAAATAAAGCAAGTTCTTAGAGACCTGCAAAGATATTTAGACTCCCAGACAATAATAGTGGGAGACTTTAACACCCCACTGTCAATATTAGACAGATCAATAAGACAGAAAATTAACAAGGATATTCAGGACTTCAACTCAGTTCTGGACCAAGCAGACCCAAAAGACATCTACAGAACTCTCTTCTTCAAATCAACAGAATATACATTCTTCTCAGCACCACATTGGACTTATTCTAAAATTGATCACACAATTGGAAGTGAAACACTCTTCAGCAAATGCAAAAGAATGGAAATCCTTACAGTCTGTCAGAACACAATGCAATCAAATTAGAAGTCAGGATTAAGAAACTCACTCAAAACTGCACATCTACATGGAAGTTGAACAACCTGCTCCTGATGACTACTGGGTAAAGAACGAAATAAAGGCAGAAAAAAAAAGTTCATTGAAACCAATGAGAACAAAGACACAACGTATTAGAATCTCTGGGACACAGCTAAAGCAGTGTATACAGGGAAATTTATAGCAGTAACTGCCCACAAAAGAAAGGAGGAAAGATCTAAAATCAACACCCTAACATCGCAATTAAAAGAACTAGAGAAGCAAGAGCAAACAAATTCAAAAGCTAGCAGAGGAGAAGAAATAACTAAGATCAGAGCAGAACTGAAGGAGATAGAGACATGTAAAACCCTTCAAAAAAATAAATGAATCCAGGAGCTGGTTTTTGAAAAGATAACAAAATAGACCACTAGCCAGACTAATAAAGAAGTAAAGAGGAAATAATCAAACAGATGCAATAAAAAATGATAACGGGGATATCACCACTGATCCCACAGAAATACAAACTACCATCAGATAATAGTATAAACACCTCTACACAAATAAACTACAAAACCTAGAAGAAATCGATACATTCCTGGACACATACACCCTTTCAAGTCTAAACCAGGAAGAAGTCGAATCCCTAAATAGATCAATGTCAAGTTTGAAACTGAGGCAGTAATTAATAGCCTAACAACCAAAAAAAAAAGTCCAGGACCAGATAGATTCACAGCCGAATTCTACCAGAGGTACAAGAGGAGCTGGTACCATTCCTTCTGAAACTATTCCAAACAATAGAAAAAGAGGGATTCCTCCCTAACTCATTTTATGAGGCCAGCATCATCCTGATACCAAAACCTGGCAGAGACACAACAAGAAAAGAAAATTTCAGGCCAATATCCCTGATGAACATCAATGCAAAAATCCTCAACAAAATACTGGCAAACTGAATCCAGCAGCATATCAGGAAGCTTATCCATCACGATCAAGTTGGCTTCTTCATCCCTGTGATGCAAGGGTGGTTCAACATATGCAAATCAATAAATGTGATCCATCACATAAACAGAACCAACGAAAAAAAACATGATTATCTCAATAGGTGCAGAAAAGGCCTTTGACAAAATTCAACACCGCTTCGTGCTAAAAACTCTCAATAAACTAGGTATTGATGGAATGTATCTCAAAATGATAAGAGCTACTTATGACAAACTCACAGCCAATATCATTGAATGGACAAAAACTCAAAGCATTCCCTTTGAAAACCAGCACAAGATAAGGATGCCCTCTCTCACCACTATTCGACATAGTATTGGAGGTTCTGGCCAGGGCAGTCAGGCAACAGTAACAAATAAAGGGTATTCAATTAGGAAAACAGGAAGTCAAATTGTCTCTGTTTGCAGATGACATGATTGTATATTTAGAAAACCCCATTGTCTCAGCCCAAAATCTTTTAAAGCTGATAAGCAACTTCAGCAAATGCTCAGGATACAAAATCAATGTACAGAAATCACAAGCATTCCTACACACCAATAACAGACAGAGATCCAAATCACGAGTGAACTCCCATTCACAATTGCTACAAAGAGAATAAAGTACCTAGGAATACAACTTACAAGGGTTGTGAAGGACCTCTTCAAGGAGAATTACAAACCACTGCTCAAGGAAATAAGAGAGGATGCAAACAAATGGAAAAACATTCCATGCTCATGGATAGGAAGAATCAATGTCATGAAAATAGCCATACTGCCCAAAGTAATTTATAGATTCAATGCTATCCCCATCAAGCTACCAAAGACTTTCTTCACAGAATTAGAAAAAAAAAACACTCTAAATTTCATATGGGACCAAAAAAAGAGTCCACATAGCCAAGACAATCCTAAGCAAAAGAACAAAGCTGGATGCATTACGCTACCTGACTTCAAACTATACTACAAGGCTACAGTAACCAAAACAGATATATAAACCAATAGAACAGAACAGAGGCCTCAGAAATAACACATCTACAACCATGTGATCTTTGACAAACCTGACAAAAAACAAGCAATGGGGAAAGGATTCCCTATTTAATAAATGGTGTTGGGAAAACTGGCTAGCCATATGCAGAAAACTGAAAATGGACCCCTTCCTCCACCTTATACAATAATTAACTCAAGATGGATTAAAGACTTCAATGTAAGGCCCACAACAATAAAAACCCTAGAAGAAAACTTAGGCAATACCATTCAGGACCATAGGCATGGGCAAAGACTTCATGACTAAAACACCAAAAGCAATGGCAACAAAAGCCAAAATAGACAAATAGGATATAATTAAACTAAAGAGCTTCTGCACAGCAAAAGAAACTATCATCAAAGTGAAGAGGCAACCTACAGAATTGGAGAAGATTTTTGCAGCCTATCCATCAGCCAAAGGCTAATATCCAGAATCTACAAAGAACTTAAATAAATTTGAGGAAAAAACCAGCTCCATCAAAAAGTGGGTGAAGGATATGAACAGACACTTCTAAAAAGAGACATTTATGAAGCAAACATATGAAAAAAAGCTCATCATTACTGGTCATTAGAGAAATGCAAATCAAAACCACAATGAGATACCATCTCACGCCAGTTAGAATGGCAATCATTAAAAAGTCCAGAAACAACAGATGCTGGAGAGGATGTGCAGAAATAATGCGTTTACACTGTTGGTGGGAGTGTAAATTAGTTCAATCATTGTGGAAGACAGTGTGGAGATTCCTCAAGGATCTAGAGCTAAAAATACCAGTTGACTCAGCAAACGAGTCAAATGGTATATACCCAAAGGATTATAAATCATTCTACTATAAAGACACATGCACATGTATGTTTATTGCAGCACCGTTCGCAATAGCAAAGACTTGGAACCAATTCAAATGCCCATCAATGATAGACTGGATAAAGAAAATGTGGCACATATATACCAAGAAATATGACGCAGTCATAAAAAAGAATGAGTTAATGTCCTTTGCAGGGAAATGGATGAAGCTGGAAACCATAATTCTTGGCAAACTAACCCGGAAACAGAAAACCAATCACTGCATGTTTTCACTCATAAGTGGGAGTTGAACAATGAGAACACATGGACACAGGGAGGGGAACATCAGACACTGAGGCCTGTCGGGGGGTGAGAAGCTAGGGGAGGGGTAACATTAGGAAAAATACCTAATGTAGATAACAGGTTGATGGGTAGAACAAACCACCATGGCACGTGTATACCTATGTAACAAACCTGCCTGTTCCGCACATGTACTCCAGAACTGAAATATAATTTTTTTTAAAAAAAGTAAACAGCACTATTTAAGTGGAATGAGTGTTATCAAAAATCTGACTTCTCCTAATTTTTCTCACTTGGTATGGACAAATTAGCATCTGGGATTTACAGGGTTAGTCTTGGCATTGTTCTCTGAGTCCTGAATTCACTTTCTGGGCACTGGATTTCAAGGACAAGAAGGTTCTCTGGCATAGGACTACAGGCAGGACCCAAGAGTTTCAAGAGGCATGCAATGAAAAATCTTCACAGGAAATTCTAGAGAACTTGGCAAGGCTTCCCTCTTCATCCCTCATGGTTTGATGTGAAGTCTCTCCTTCCTTTAAGATTAGTTTAAGATTAGACCACAGATTCAAGTTCCCGTGGTTGCCACTTCTGTATACATCTTAGCTCTACTACTAGAACCTAGCCTCCTTGCAGGCAGGGGATTATGTTCTCCACAGGATCTGCCACTCAGCAGGCTTTTAAGGTGTGAGCCTTGATAACTGTGGAGTCTGTAAAAGTTCTAAAAGCCACTCAGCAGCAGATGAACATCACTGTGAGTTGATCTTGGGGGGAAAATGGACCTGTCCAAAGAGGTATAAAAAACAGTTTACAGTTAATTGGAAATGTTCATGATCATATATCTAACTACATAGTACCTTGTGCCTACGCTCAGAGTAAAGGAAGGTGGTCTGCAGCTAAAATATGTCTTTTAACAAAACTCAAATCAAAGCAATCAAGGCTGTCTATATTTAAGTCCTAAAATAAGACTTTAGAGCCTAGATTTGCTTATGCAACATGTAGTCTTCTCCATGTGCTTACTACACAGTGTCAGAGGAATGATCACAAGAGTTTGGCAGCTAGCAAGAAACCTTAAGATAAATCTTGTTTCATATTTTTCAAGGAAACTGGCTGTAGTGAGGCTGAGTAATTTATTCGGGACACAGCACTGAGCGCTCACAGAGCTGGGGAGAGAACGCAGGTTTCCTGTTTTCCAGAGCCGTGATCTCTCTACGACATTGTTTACTCCTCTGGCTGATAAAAAGTCACCTTCTGCTTTCATATTCAATTCAAAAATGCAAACAGCGACTGGCAGTGGCACCAGATGGTGAAGAGAGAATAGGTATCATAAACAGGATAAAGACATGACCCCTGCCCTCAGTGACTCATAATTGAATGGAAAAGGGCACTCACACACTCAAGTAACATGTTTTGGGGTAAAAGTTTATCTTGAGAAATAATAACATTTTTCAACCTTTTTCATCTACCCAATTTGCTGAGCCCTTTCCTCTTTTTTTCTACTGTATTTTTAATATCTAATATGCATGTTACATAGAATATCTGCTATACGTAACTAAATATCCTTGTTCAAAAATCAAAAAAGGCCTCTAGAGGCTGCTCTTCAATGTTTCAGAGAAGGAAAATACAATATTTTATCAAATTTTCTGCTGTATAAAAACCTGCTTATCAGCTTATATGCTAGCATGCAAACTTGTAGGTATCACACCAATCAAGATAAAAATGTCACTTAAGTCAATGTACATCAGTGTTAATCTAACCAATGTTCCAAACAAATATCAGTAAAAGCACTGAAAGATACACTACGGTAAGTACTATGAGATTTATACATACAATGAAAAAAGAGTGAGTGAGAGGGTCAATTATGAGTGGTGTGATCCTTGAGAAAAGGGACTGTTTTATCATCATTTTCCTAGAACATGGAAAAACAGTGGTCATTCAAAAATATTGTATGCATGCATGGAGGAAATGAAGGAAAAATGGGATGCAGGGAAGAAGGGAAAGGAGAGGGAGGGAGGGAGGAAGAAGTGATGGCTGGCTGGTTGGAACGTGTAAAACCCATGTGTCAGAGCAGGTATTTGAGTGGTCTCTATGCAAAGCCCGACGCTAGTAGTGGGGCAAGTATTCTAGGCACAGACTGGCCCCTTTCATATTTCTGGCCATGCAGGTCATGCACTGTGCTACTCTAGAGGGGGCTGTTTATATATAGACTCCACTAGCCCAGAGGAGGAGAAAGACTAGAAAAATTACTGCACACTGGTGGATATTTTCTAAATCTATTTACAGTTCATCAATTATGATTAATTTGGCTAAATTTTTCTTCAAGATAATTTAAATGCAGGTAGTGGTAGAAATGGAAGACAGTATGCTATTCTAGAAATGTCAGACCTGGGTTAAAATTTTGGTCTTTCCACTTAGCTGTGTAGCTTCAAGCTCCTTGAGGACAACAAATGCCTACCTTGTTCTGAATTTGTCTTGGTATTAAGCACGCAGAATGTACTTAATAAATATTGGGTGATAAATCTGAATACGTGTGGTGCACTTGATAGTTTCCTCATCGGTGAAATGAGGATGCTGGCACTCATTTTACATGGTACAGTGAGCATGATATGAGAAGACGCATATGAAGTGTGTAGCAAAGCAGCAGGGACATGGTGAATGCTTATGAGTCAGAGTTGTGATTAGAAACAGTAAGACTGGGCCGGGCGCGGTGGCTCAAGCCTGTAATCCCAGCACTTTGGGAGGCCGAGGCGGGTGGATCACGAGGTCAAGAGATCGAGACCATCCTGGTCAACACGGTGAAACCCCGTCTCTACTAAAACTACAAAAAATTAGCTGGGCATGGTGGTGCGTGCCTGTAATCCCAGCTACTCAGGAGGCTGAGGCAGAATTGCCTGAACCCAGGAGGCGGAGGTTGCGGTGAGCCGAGATTGCGCCATTGCACTCCAGCCTGGGGAACATGAGTGAAACTCCGTCTCAAAAAAAAAAAAAAAAAGAAACAGACTGTCTTTTGGAATGAAAATGTTTAATCCAATTTTGTAACTGTATAATCCTCTGTATTGTAAGCTGAGAGACGGTAATGAGGGTCTGAAGAGAAGGTGGTTAGCCCAGTATTTCCCAACTTGAGCAGTACCCATCACTAGGAGGGACATTTGAAGACAAGGGAGGAGTTTATGGTTGTCTAATGACTGGACTTGTTAATGATGATTGGTGGGCACGACAAGACCAGAGATGTTAAATGTCCAGTAAAGGGTGGGACAGTTCTACACAAAATACCTAAGCCAGTTTCCTTGAAAAATATAAAATGAGATTGTCTTAAGGCATTTTAAAATGCCCAATTGTGCTCTCAATGAAAAACACAACATTGTCAGGCATGGTGGCTCATGTCTGTAATCCTAGCACTTTGGGAGGCTGAAGTGGGCTGACTGCTTGAGCTCAGGAGTTTGAGACCAGCCTGGGCAACATGGCGAAACCCTATCTCTACGAAATATACAAAAATTAGCCAGATGTGGTGGCATGCACCTGTAGTCATAGCTACTTGGGAGGCTGAGGCAGGAGGATTACTTGAGCCAGAGGGTCAAAGCTGCAGTGAGCCATTTACGAGACTGTATTCCAGCCTGCAGGGCAAAGCAAGACCTTGCCTTAAAAATAAATAAATAAATAAATTAAATAAAGAGAAAAAAAAAAGGACTGCATTGTCTTAAGCAGTCATGACGTCTATTAGTTTCCTGCCATCTTTCACTTTAACACAATACATACGAAACTGCAAGGCTGTTTGAAAAGTACTTGCAAAAGAAACTACATTTACCTCCATTCTGTTGTCTCCCATACATGAAAAAATAGGTAACTATCAGGTCTTATCTTGTTCAATAGAATCAATTAAAATACAGTTTTTATAAATGCATAAACTCTTAAAAGTTCTAATGATAATGGGGCAGAAAATGTGGCACTATGTGCAGAAAATACGTTTGCAAAAATCATTACAAAGAACTTTACCTGGTCACAGAAGCACCCAAGACAATATTTTAAGGAAATCAAACAAAGCAACTTGAAGAACTATTTTCATCCTTTCTTTATTGTCTCCTGGCCCTGTATTCCACATGGTAAAATAAACAGCTGTGTCCCTGTAAGACTTCTGTTCCCCTCCTGAGCAATAGCTCTGCTGGGCTTGCTACAAGATTTGCGTATTCCTTTGCAAACATGAAGACAGAGAAATGACAAAATGGCAAAACATTGAAGAGGGAAATAAATAGGTCAGGAATGTAAAGAAAAGGATTTAGAATAGTGATCTCCAAAGTGGGTGCTTACATACTCCGAGAAGCATCCAGGAGACAAAGGGAGACTATATTAGAACCTCTGCTTGTATTTATTTCTGAAAATTGACACAGGTTCTCACCTGAATCATGCATGAGACTATGTGAGGTAGTTCCCAGTATCAAGGGGTTGGTGACAGTGGTGTTCTCACCCATTTTTGTATTTTGCATATTACAGTTTACATGTGCCCAACTAAATGAACTTGGTTTTTTTTTACTACTTACATTTTATTCATTCATTTAGTTTACTTCCCAGTGTCAAGTGGTTGGTGACAGTGGTGTTCTCACCCATTTTTGTATTTTGCATATTGCAGTTTATATGTGTCCAGCTAAATGAACTTAAAGATATCACCTAGGATTTTATTTTTTAATTTTTTAAATTTTTTACTTTTTTGTACTATTTACATTTTATTCATTTATTTAGCTTAGGTATTTCCCGGTATCAGGGGTTGGTGACAGTGGTGCTCTCACCCATTTCAGTATTTGGCATATTGCAGTTTATATGTGTCCAGCTAAATAAACTTATAGATATGATCTGTTTTTTAAAAGTACTTACATTTAATTAATGAATTAATTATAGTGCAGTGGTATAATCATAGCTCTCTGCAGCTTTGACCTCCTGGCCTCAAGTGATCCTCTCACCTCAGCCTCCCAAGTAGCTGGACCACAGCCATGTGCTATCACACTTGGCTAATTTTTTAAAAAAATTTTGTAGAGACAAGGATTTTCTGTGTCTCCTTGACTGGTCTTGAATGCCTGGACTCAAGTAACCCTCCTGCCTTGGCCTTGGAAAGTGCTGGGATTACAGGCATGAGCCACTGCACTTGGCCTATCATCTACTTTTCTTTTTCTTTTTTTTTTTTTTGAGAGAGTCTTACTCTGTCACCCAGGCTGATGCACAGTGGCACAATCTCAGCTCACTGCAACCTCCGCCTCCCAGGTTCAAGCAATACTCCTGCCTCAGCCTCCCAAGTAGCTGGGCCTACAGACGCACACCAGCTTGCCCGGCTAATTTTTTATTTTTTAGTAGAGATGGGTTTTACCATGTTGGCCGAGCTGGTCTCTTCTGACCTCAAGTGATCCACCTGCTTCGGCCTACCACAGTGCTGGGATTACAGGTGTGAGCCACCATGCATGGCCTGTATCATCTAGTTTTAATCAAACACTATAAAATAGACAACTGTCTTTCAAAGATTCCTACAATCAGTGGATTGAATAACAATCATGCACACGTAAATAACCAACTGAAAAAAATTAATCCTCATCTAATAGGATGAGCTCTTCCAAAGCCACATTAAAAGATAAAACCTGGTACCCAATTGACTAATTCAGTAGAACTTATTGTGATGCTGGAAATGTTCTAGATTGGCACTATCCAGCATGATAGTCACTAGGCATATCTGATTTCTGAACACTGGAAATATAGCTAAGTGCAAAGAAGGAGCTAAAGTTTTATTTCAAAAATATAATTATTTAAATTTAACTAGCCATATATGGCTAATGGCTACCACAATGGACAGCATGTATCTAGGAGACACAAATAAAGCCAGGCCCTTGGGTTTGAATCCAAATGCTTGCACATACAAGCTGTGTGACCTTGGGCTTAACTTTCATGTGCCTCAAATTCTTTATCATAACCATAAAACCTATCTCATATGGCTGTTGTTAAAATTAATGCATAAAAAGTACTTAAAATATTGCAAGATAAATGATGTTTTTATCTCCTAATCAGATTGGAGAAGAAAAAGCAAACAAAAATTATTTTAAAAATTTAAAATATGAATTGACAACCTCTTGTTACTAATGAACCGTGAACTAAGTTTACATTGAAGCTTCATAAATTCAGCAGGATGAAGCTATCACAAGCTGCAAGACATTTACAAATAATTTATTAGGTTGGTGCAAATGTAATTGCGGTTTCCACCACTGAAAGTAATATAAAAACCCCAATTACTTTTGCACCAACCTAATACTTCATTTTTAGCCTATCCTTTCTTACACTTTAATTAAAAAAAAAAAAAAATCATTTCACTGGGCATGGTGGCTCAGGCTGTAATCTCAGCACTGTGGGAGGCTGAGGTGGTGAATCACTTGAGCTCAGGAGTTCAAGACCAGCTCAGGAGTTCAAGACCATGGACAACATGGTGAAACCCCATCTCTACAAAAAAATACAAATTAGCCAAGTGTGATGGTGAGCACTTGTAGCCCCAGCTACTTGGGTTGCTAAGGTGGGAGGATCGCTTGAGCCCAGACGGTTGAGGCTGCAGTGAGCTGTGATTGAGCCAACGCACTTCAGCCTGGGTGACAAACTAAGACCTTGCCTGAAAAGTAAATAAATAAACAAATATGAAAAATATTTAAAAAAAAATTTTTTTTTAGCTGGGTGCAGTGGCTCATGCTTGTAATCCCAGCACTCTGGAGGCCGAGGAGGGTGGATCACCTGAGGTCAGGAGTTTGAGACCAGCCTGGCCAACATGGTGAAACCCTGTCTTTACTAAAACTACAAAAATTAGTTGGGCGTGGTGGTGCACGCCTGTAGTCCCAGCTACTCGGGAGGCTGACGTACAAGAATTACTTGAACCTAGGAGGTAGAGACTGCAGTGAGCTGTGATCATGCCACTACACTCCATCCTGGGCAACAGAGAGAGGTTCTGTCTTAAGAAAAAAAAGAAAATCTTTTAAAGACTGGGTCTTGTGCTGTCACTCAGAATGGAATGCACTGGCATGATCTTAGCTCACTACAACCTCAAACTTCTGGGAGCAAGTGAACCTCCTGCCTCAGTCTCCTCAGTAGCTGAGACTATAGGCTTGTGCTGCTATGCCTGGCTAATTTGTTTTCATTTTCATTTTTTGTAGAAATGGGGTATTGCTATGTTGCCCAGGCTGATATTGAACTCTTGGCATCAAGCCATCCTCCCACCTCAGACTCCCAAGGTGCTGGAATTACAGGCATGACCCACCATGCTCAGACTTACATATACCTTATAATGAACATACTATATTAATAAATATATACTTACATATTAATATACATACATTACATATGTACACTCATTTTTTAAAAAAACATGAATGGAATAAAAAACCAAAAATGTTTAGAGATGACTGGGCTAAACCAAGTGAAGCGAGTTTGTTTCAGCAATAACAATGCTGAGTGGACTAGCATTCAATTGCTGTTGTGATGTTACACAGGTATTAAGTTAAAAAATTTACAAACGGAACATCAGTTGCTCAGAACTTTTATAAAGCCACAATATTCCAGTATGATGAACAAAGGAGGTTCTCATTAATTATGTGTCATATTTAAAGAGTAAAAATATTATTACTTTTTTTTTCTTTTTACAGTCCAGAGGTCTTTTATTTTTTTTTTAACACCTATTATGCCATGAATTCATAGGGAATAGGTTCCAGCAGCTCAGGCTCCTTCCCATTGGTTCTCACAAAGTGTGCTTCTCTGGGTGGAGCAGGCTGGCGCTTCAGTTGGACCCAGCTACCTTTCTCTTTGGCTTCTTTCTTTTTCTGATCATTTTCCTTCACACGTTTTAGGAAGCTATCTCGGCTCTTAGAGTGCTTGATGTGCTCAATACGCACATTAATTCTCTTGGCAAGAATCTTGCCCTTAACTTGTTTGTTTACAACAAAGCCAACAGCATGCTGGGTAACATTGTAGGCTCTTCCAGTTTTGCCATGATAACATTTGTGGGGCATTCCTTTTTGAACAGTACCCATTCCCTTGATGTCTACAATATCACCTTTCTTATAGATTCGCATATACGTGGCCAAAGGAACAACTCCATGTTTTCTAAAAGGCCTAGAGAACATGTATCGAGTGCCTCTCCTCTTTCCCTTTGTGTTCGTCATTTTGGCGAATTACTGGAAGATGGCGGTTCCGGCCGAAAGCGTTATTATTACTTTTTTGAGGCACAGTCTCATTTTGTCACTCAGGCTGGAGTGTAGTGGCGCAATCTTGGGTCACTGCAACCTCCGCCCCCCCAAGGTTCAAGCAATTCTCCCGCCTTAGCCTCTTGAGTAGCTGGGATTACAGGTGCATGCCATCATGCCCGGCTAATTTTTGTATTTTTAGGAGAGACAGGGTTTCATCATGTTGGTCAGGATGGTCTCGAACTCCTGACTTCGTGATCTGCCCACCTCGGCCTCCCAAAGTGCTGGGATAACAGGTGTGAGCCACTGTGCCCGGCCCAGCATTTTTAAGCCCTGATTTTTAAGTAGCAATAAAATTTCTAGAATACTATATAATTGCTAAGAAAACCATACTTTGATGAGAAAAACAGTCCAAATAGTATACATATCAGGGTGACATTAAAAATTATATCAGAAAAATTATTATATAGAATTTAAAACAAAAACTGTAAAAAAGAGGCAAAGAAGGATACAATGACAAAAGGGCCAATTCATTCAGAGGGTATAACAATTGTAAATATATATGTACTCAACGTCAAAGCATCTTAATTCTACATACAAAGGAAATGTTAAAGGATCTGAAGGCGAGATAGACTGTAATACAATATTGCAGGAGACACTGAAGGAGGCTTCAATACCCCATTTTCAACAATGGACAGATCATCCAGACATATTAATAAGGAAACACTGAACTTTAACACTAACAGACATAAACAAAGCATTCAGTCTGACAGCAAAATAGTATACATTCTTCTGAAGCATATATAAACCATTCTCCAAAATCTAACATGTTAGGACACAAAACAAGCTTCAGCAAATTTAAGAAGACTGAAGTTTTCTTGACTTCTGTCAATTCAATTCAATTTCAGTCAATTTCAAAATTCTGAAAATTCTACTTGAAATCATCAAGTTTCTTTTCTAACTACAATAATGAAACTAGAGGTCAAAACAAGAACTTCAGAAAATTCGTAAGTCTCTAGAAGTTAAACAGCAATGCTCTTGAACTACCAATGAGTCAATGAATAAATTAAAAGGGAACTTAAAAAAATGTGTTGAGACAAGGCTGGGCATGGTGGTTCATGCCTGTAATCCCAATGCTTTGGGAGGTTCAGGAGGGAGGATGGTTTGAGGCCAGGAGTTCAAGACCAGGCTGGACAACATGGTGAGATCCTGTCTCTGCCAAAAAAAAGAAAAAATTAAATAGAAGGGAAAAAAAGCTGAACCCCTATTTTTTATTAAAATAAATTGCAGATGGATTCAAGTTGGATGAAGAATGTAAACCTGAGACATAAAATTTTAAGAACATTCAAAAAAAAGTGGAAGAATTATTTCATAATCATAAAGATCTTTGTTACTATGACATAAAATGCAAAAGCCATAAAAGATAAAGCATAATTTAAAAAACACAATTTCTGCAAGTCTGTATTATATGCTACCACTTGTTTTAAAAAAATCTGTACATACGATAAAAATATATGGAAATGTATATATAGACTAGCACTGGAAAGATACATATAACACTGTCAATAATGACTGCCTCTGGGAAAGGAGACTGGGAGACCTAGATTGAAGCTGCACTGTGTTTAATAATGTTTCAAAAATATGAATAAAATACCTTTTGCATTGTCTGCTCCTAACCAAAAGCTTAAATAATCAAGAGTTCACCATAAAAAAAGTTCCACATCTAATATAAACACCTGATTATGAAATAATATACATAACATAAAGTTTCTGGTACAATGCCTGCCATACAAGAAGTGCTTGAATTATAATAGGTCAATAACTTATCACTGTCTTCCTACAACACAAGTAATTATTTTGAAACATGTGCTTAGAATTTTCAAAGTTGAGAATTCTATATATGGTATCACTATATGCTCTAATACAAAATATCCCATTTTCCAAAATAATTTCAGTTGGACAACATTCAATTAATTTAAACTTTTAAATAATTGTCTTTTAGGCCCTTCAACATCTGATCATATCGCTCTGCACTTATGCTCCAGGCCAACTGCACAGCCTAATTCCTGAACACACCCTTGCTTTCCTACATACCTTTGAAGATACAGTTTCTTCTGCTGAGAGAACCTAGCCCCATCTCAGCCTACTAAAATTATTCCCCCTAGTGAGGCCAGCTAAAATCCCACCTATTCACAAAGCTTTCTGCAAACTATATGGACAGGTTTATTATATACACGCACACAAGAAGCTAACACAAGATATTAAAAGATACAAAGACAGAAAGATCAACTTAAAAAGTTATTTATTAAACAAGTTAAACACAACTAAAAGTATATTTAGAGGTCCAACTTTCAAGTATTTTGTCAAACTTTCTAATGATAAGGGAAATGATAAAAATTGAAGGTATAAAAAATTCTTAAACAAGGAAAATTCGGAAGTAAAAATAAAAATACGCAACCATACAAACCATGAAATCAAAACATTTCATACGTGTTTTTAAATGCTTCCGGTATACTCACAAGAGGCAAATTGTCTATGTCTAGGTTAATAAACAATATATAAGCTCACCTTGATTTTTCCTTTCTTCAAGATGGAGTCTTGCTCTGTTGCCCAGGCTGGAGCACAGTGGTGCAATCTCAGCTCACTGCAACCTCCGCCTACTGGGTTCAAGCAATTCTCCTGCCTCAGTCTCCCGAGTAGCTGCGATTACAGGCATGCACCACCAGGCCTGGCTAATTTTTGTATTCTTAGTAGAGATGAGGTTTCACCATGTTGGCCAGGCTGGTCTTGAACTCTTGACTTCATGATCTGCCCGCCTCGGCCTCCCAGAGTACTGGGGTTACAGGCATGAGCCACCACGCCTGGCTAAGCTCACCTTTTTAAAGGTATCATAATTTGTGTTATACAGAAATAATTTTGGAAACAGTATGTGTTGGGTGTGTAAACTGTCCACATTTAGCAAAATATATTTTACATATGAACATTTTCACTTATACTTAATGGAAAACAAACCAACTTAAAATTTAAATATCTTGATTTGAAAAGAATTTTGGATTTCATAGTTCTGCTAAATTCTAACATCATAAACACTGAATGTGTTATCAAAAGATAGTTATTCAAATATTTTTTAAAAAAGAATTGCTTCCCAAAATCTTAGTATTTTAGAGCAAAAGAAAATATAACACATTCTTTGTTCATAAATTATGATGCTTAGTTTCTATGGTTAATACAAAAAAATGGTGCAGTAAGGGAGAGTCCTATAGAAGAGCCTATCTTTTCAGTAGTTCCAAATGGTGTTATACAATATTTCACTGGAGATAGTGGGTGCACTACAGATTTGGCCGTTGCTTCTGCGTGAAACATAAGTTTGCCCCATAACATCTACCAAAAGCTTTCAAACATAATTGACTTTGGTAGTACACATGGAGACCATGAGGTGAATGGGACTGCCAGCGGATATGAGGGCTTTTATGAAAAGGAGTTTGCACTGTGTGTGTGTATTGAGGAGGAAACAGCAGATGAAACAGTTTATCCAGAACTATAAAACACATTTTCCTAATTAGATCCCAACTGTATAAATAATGTAAATCAAATGTTTAGAACTTAAATGGATTCAGAATTTCTGTAGGAGAGGCAAATCCTTTCCCCCTTTTATCATTCTTCACAGAGGACAAAGCTTTAGTGACATACATTCTTCTGGACATGGAAGGAAAGGTCTCTTTGTCCCCTTCTCAGTCTGAAAGGGAAGGAGAACGAATAGACCTGCCACTGGCGGGGCTGGAGAAAGTGAAAGGCTCCTTGTCCTTTTCTTTACTGTCATGCTTATGCTTGTGTTTGTGCTTGTGTTTGTGCTTCTTCTTCTTTTTCTTGTGCTCGTGGTGATGATGGTGATGGTGGTCACTGTGTTTGGAGGATGTAGATTCCTTGGTAAAGACTGAGAGTGGAGCGCTGGCCACTGGATGCATACTCATCTCCAAAGGTGACTGTTCCTTACCTTCAAGATTAAAAATACCCAAATGAATTCCTGTTGATAATAAGGAAAGCCAAACTCATCCTGAAGTTACCTTTCCAGCCTTCCATTCTTCCTTTCTATATACTACTCTAGGCTAAACCTTTCATAACACTGTCTATTTCTAAATGCTACTCCCTGTGCTTGGTAACACAGATCAATTTGTTCTCCTGTTACTGCCAATTAATGTATTTGTATATGTGTCTTTGCACATATGCATAAGCATATTAATGGGATTAAATTTCTAGAAAACTTTCTAAAGGAATATACGCATGCAACACTTTCCTTCTTTTCTTTTCTTTTTTTTTTGAGATGGAGTCTCACTCTGTCACCAGGCTGGAGTGCAGTGGTGTCATCTCGGCTCGATGCAACCTCCACCTCTCTGGTTCAAGCGATTCTCCCGCCTCAGCCTCCCAAGTAGCTGGGACTACAGGTGCGTGCCACCACGCCCAGCTAATTTTTGTATTTTTAGTAGAGAGGGGGTTTCACCATGTTGGCCATGGTCTCGATCTCTTGATCTCATGATCCGCCCACCTCAGCTTTCCAAAGTGCTGGGATTACAGGTGTGACCCACTGTGCCTGGCCAGATATAACACTTCCATGGTATTGCCACATTGCTTTAATTTCTCCTTTTAAAAAAGCTTTATTATAGAGAACTGTAAAGTAGTATGCTTGGGATGCCTTTCTTTCCTTATTTCTTGTCTAACTGATGCATTCATTTAACAAACATCAGAAACTCTATTGGAACTGGGGAAAATACCGATAAACTAGACAAAGGTCAGCCCTCCTCCCTCCTAGGAGCTTACAGACTAGCAAAGAAGAAATTAAGTAAGTGCACCTGAGTAATAAAAAGGCATAAACAGGAACACAACAGGGAACTTAAATTAGGTGGGGGGAGGAGGGGGGTTAAAGAGGCAAAGTGCTCCAGGAAAGTAATGGTTAAGCTGAAACCTAAAGGAAGAGATAGGGAAACAACAAGTATTTTAGTCTCTTTAATAATTTGAAACCTAACTCAAATGTTTCTTTGGAAGGTTTTCTTCAAATTTCCCAAAGGAACTGGTTCCTTCATGTTTCCACAGCGTAATTCAGATAAGGGAATTAAGTCAAAGAGAGATTTAAGTAATTTGCCCAAGATGGTACTCGCAGGTCTAAGCTACAAATCTAGAGTCTGACTCCAGAGTCTTACTGTAAACCACTATACCACAGTGCCCATCTACACATAGATAGACTGCTGTATTACTTTTGTCTTTGATTCTCTTCCATTAAACTGATAGCCTCTTGAGGACAGGAAGTTTGTCTTTTTCATCTTTGTGTCCCAACATGTAGCACAGTATCTATCACCCCCTACCCTGCCCCATCTAACAAAGCTTGTTAAGCAAATGAATTAATTAATTAACAGAATTATACAATCGTGTTTCCTTTTAAATAAGATGTCAGGTGAACTTAGTCCACCAACTTAGTCCACTTCAAATATAAGTCGAAGGTCACTGATTTTGAGGAGAGAATAAAGCACAAATCTATTACAGTTCATCCATTCAAGTGATATTTGACTCCTATACTTCCTTTGTGTCAGGCACTGCTCCAATATTTTAGAATACGTGAACAAATCAAAGTTTCTGTGCTCACAGATTATTCACATTTTAGTATCCCAAAATTCTATTTCTTTATCTGTTTAATAAAGGCAACACTAATACTAAAGTAAAAGCTAAATACATTTTTTATAAATGGAAACAAGTTTGGGGAATTGTATCTTCTGTAATAATTTATTCTTTAAAAGAACAAAAATATTGAGAGATTATCTGATTTAGTTTCCACCACATGTGCCACTATTATTTTAATTCCGACTTTAATACATAAAGTGCATGAATATGCTCCTGATTCTATAAATATGGGAAAACAGGCCGATACCTAACAGAATACACAGGCAGGTAGGTGATAAGTAGTAATAAGAAGCTTTAAAGCCTCATGAACAAATTCCTTTAGCTTCCAACTCATTATTTAATCATTCAATATCAACAGATAGCTTTCTCGTTGGCTGTCTGCACTCTTGGGAGCTTGAGGTTCTCTTCTGCATTTTGGAGAAGAAAGAAATTTTATCATCAAATGCTAAACACCTACCAAACTACTTGGATTGGAGAAAGCCAATCACTATGTTGGAACCTGTACTTCTCCGCACAGGCAACTGCCTAATGGGGTTTGTAGGTGTAATCTTCCCAAATAATACTTACAACTACTTCAAAAGTGAATCCAATTTTTTGTCTAGACAATGGCCTTATACTTTGCATTAAAGAAATATTGGTAATAAATCTTCCGTTTCTCTTAAGATACATGAAGTCTACTAAGAAGACAATTAGTTTTCTATTTCAAATAGATTAGTTAGCACCAACAACAAAGGAGTTAGAAACCAGGGTTCCTAGGACAAACCAGTTCTATGGCAGAATATTTACAAGATGAGCTTGAAACACAGGGTGTAACTGCAAGGAAGTTAAAGTCTTGTCAAATGAACTCAGGAGTCTCTCATGTCCAACCATGGAACGATTTGAATACCGGTAACAATAATTGTGATAGACTGAAAATGACTGATCACCTCTGGAAATTGCTAGTCAACAACTCATTATCTTGAAAATTATTAAATAAACAGAAAGAATTAAACATTTATCTTTGTTTTCCTATATGACTTACACCACTGGGTAACAGCAAATGAGGAGGAATTTAGCTTTATAGAAATAATCCAGCTTATAAATAAAAATGAAAGTCTAAACTGAATTATCACTATCTTGCAACTTAATTAACAAATCTAGGTTGAACATCTATAGTGGTTAACCTCATAAAAGAGTCAACCAGACATGTTATGTTTCCAGGTCGAAGAACACACACACTCTATAAAACTGAATCCAATTAGAATTCTAGATACAATGGCAAATTTACAGAAACTAGAGAACCTAACATATTAATTATATCATGGGTATAAAATTAATTAAATACAGACTGATTTTCTAGATACAACTACAAGTTTACAGAAACTAGAGAACTTAACATATTAATTATATCATGGGTATAAAATTAATAAAATACAGACTTGAGAAGTACAGAACAAAACCTGGTTTCTTTAACAAACACATTGTAAAGGAGGAAGAGAAAAGAGGTATGGACTGGAAACGTTAGATAAAAAGATACAAAGGCTAGATCAGCCAACTGCAATGTGGACCTTATGTGGACACTGATTTAAACAAATATACTGTTAAAAATAAAAATAAAATAATGGCATTTAAAGTCAATTGAAATTTAAACAGTGACTGGATATTTAATGATATAAAAGAATTAGTAAATTTTTTAGGTATATTACTGTGGTTATGACTTTTTAAGTCCTACCTTTTAGAGATACATACTAAATAATTTATGAATAAATTATATGACATTTGGGATTCACTTCAAAATAATTCAGAAGGGTAGAAATGGGTAAGATTAAATAAGACTGATCATGAACCAATTATTGTTGAAGCTGAGCAACAGACACAGGGTCCTCATTATACTTGTCTGACTACTTTACAGTTCTCTATAATAAAGCTTTTTTAAAGGAGAAATTAAGGCAATCTGGCAATACCATAAAAGTGTTACATCCAGCCAGGCGAGGTGGGTCATACCTGTAATCCCAGCACTTTGGGAAGCTGAGGTGGGCGGATCATGAGGTTGAGAGATTGAAACCATTCTGGCCATGGTAAAACCTCATCTCTACTAAAAATACAAAAATTAGCTGGGCATGGTGGCACGCACCTGTAGTCCCAGCTACTTGGGAGGCTGAGGCAGGAGAATCGCTTGAACCAGGGAAGCAGAGGTTGCAGCAAGCCGAGATGGCACCACTGCATTACAGTCTGGTGACAGAGCGAGACTCAGTCTCAAAAAAAAAAAAAAAAGAAAAAAAAGAAAGTGTTACATGCGTATATTCCTTTATAAAGTTTTCTAGAAATTTAATCCCATTAATATGCTCCTGCATATGTGCGAAGACACATATACAAAATACATTAATTGGCAGTAACAGGAGAACAAATGAACTGTTACTCTATCATCACTAACAACCTTCAGGTCTTAAGTTTTCATTTATACTACATATTATAATTGTATATAGTATAAGTATACACGTTTTATTTATTCTCTCTATATATAGAGAACATACGTTTGTATGTTCTTTCTCTCTAAATATGTGCATATGTATGTTTTGCTTATTATCTATCTTTACTAAATAATGTTTACCAGATCTAATCTAAGACAGTATAATTTCCTTATAATTAGATATAGTACACACACAAGTTTACTTTCATAGCAGCATAATGAGGTCATCTATAGAACTCTATCAAGACAATACATATATTATCATCCCTTGATACAAATAATTACACACACCATTTCACATATCCTTTCAGGGGTGTACAAGATGCCTGGGAACTTGTCCATCCCCAGGCACCGCTCATCTTTAAGCTAATAAAAGTCCTTTTAGTAACCTGAAATACATGTCACTGTTACTTTTTTTTTTGAGATGGAGTTTCACTCTTGTTGCCCAGGCTGGAATGCAATGGTGTAATCTTGGCCCACTGCAACCTCTGTCTCCCAGGTTCAAGCAATTCTCCTGCCTCAGCCTCCCGAGTAGCTGGGATTACAGGCATGCACCACATGCCCGGCTAATTTTGTATTTTTAGTAGAGATGGTGTTTCTCCATGTTGGCGAGGCTGGTCTTGAACTCCCAACCTCAGGTGATCTGCCCGCCTTGGCCTCCCAAGTGCTGGGATTACATGTGTGAGCCACCATACCCAGCCACATGTCACTGTTCTAAACAGCAAATCCATCAGAGAAAGGAGATACATATAATTCACAATACTAAAATTTTCCTATTTCACGTTATATGGAAAGAACAAAAGAGATGTTCCGAGTTGTATTGTTCTATTCAACGTAAAATCTTTCCTGGAGACCAAATAAAAGGCACCATGGATAAGGGTTAGCCACAGTCAACTTAACACATGTAAAACAAACAGAAAGAGGTACTTAATATAAGTCTAATGTGGAAGCTTTTCAGCCCATCTGATCAAAGTACAGAAAGACACAGTGAATAATCTGCTAATTCACCTTAGGTATATGTTTAAATTTAACATAAAACCTGCAGTTTCTTCCACCCCCCCCACCCTGAGGCAGAGTTTCACTCTTGTTGCCCAGGGTGGAGTGCAATGGCCTGATCTCAGCTCACTGCAACCTCTGCCTCCTGGGTTCAAGCGATTCTCCTGCCTCAGCGTCATGCACCACCACGCCCAGCTAATTTTACATTTTTACTAGAGACAAGGTTTCGCCATGTTGGTCAGGCTGGTCTTGAACTCCTGACCTCAGGTGATCCACCCACCTTGGCCTCCCAAAGTGCTGGGATTACAGGCGTGAGCCACCATGCCTGGCCAAAAACTGCAGTTTCTATTAGGAAAGGTGTAAGTTCTGTTCTTCAGATTGTTTAGATCATCATTAAAAAAATGTAGAATTATATCATTATAATTTAAGGATAAAAAATCAAAGTCTGCTTTTCATATTGGTTTCAAAACAAAAACCTCAGGGCAAGTTCTCAAGCTTAAAAGAAAAATTTTTTTAAATTAAAAAAATTACCAGAATTGTGTTTTTCTGACTTATGCAAGAAAGCATTACATAATACTGCAGCAACAGCTAGGCAGCTGCAGAAACTCTCCGCTTCTTTCCCACAAAAACCACTAGGGAATTCCCTTCTCCTTGTTCCCCTTCCCTGGCCTCTCCTTTCCAGCACTGCAATCCCTACAGCAACCTGGGAGACAGTCCAGACATCTCAGGCCTCTGCAGTAATAGTCAGGGAGCTGCTATGGTGAGAAGGGAAAGAATATGGTATGTTAGTCCATATCACCATGGGAACCGTAACAGCCATTTCTCTATATTCCCTTCCTTACCTCAGGAAAAGGAAAATAAATAGTAAAGTAATGAAGGAAAATACTCTTGCCATTTCTCCCTTCTCTTCCCAATGGCTTAATCTACCACCCACCTATGATCCCACCCTAAAATATTCTACTATCATATGAAAGGAAAGGGAAAACTAGGGAAGCAAGGCTAAAAAGTAAACCATAACCTGTCTTCTACTTAACAGTTTCCAGTTTCTCTCTCTTCTTTAAACCCACATTCTTTTTCTATCTCTCCTAGACAAGGTCTGTAACACATTCCGGTTCTCAGTGATCATCTGGCTCCCTGGCTCTCAGAGAGCCATCTAGAACTCCATTTCAGCTAATAAAATGAAATAGAATAGTAGAATAGAATACAGTAGAATAGAATAAAATAGAAAACAGAATAGAATAAAATAAAATAGAATAAAATATAAAATAAAATTAAATTAAATTAAATAAAACATAAAGCAGAGGCTGGAAACTCAAAAGCCTTGGCCTGAGGAACAGCACAGGTAGAGACTACTGGGTGCAGCGTAAGTCATCACACACCTTACCAAAAGGGCCTCTCAACTCTTTTCAAGAAAAGCTTAGACATCTAGAATTTTTTTTTCTTTGTTTCCTGAATGTCTCCATCAGAGTAAAAGGAAATCTAGATTTTTATGTGTAATCTCTTCATTTTAGTTATCTAGTTCAAAAACTTTTGTGAGGCTTATAGGAAGATTCCTCAGCTTGATGAACTGAATATGGGCCAAAAAACCTAATTTGGGACTTTTAACCTAGACTCCTAGAGACTGAAGAGAGGTCACAGCTTCCCTCACCAGTGCCGTCTCCCTAAACTCACAACTCTCGTCCCAAGAAAGGTGGCTGTCACAATAAGAGATCTTCAGCTCCTGCTAGGAGACAAGAAGAGAAGAAATTCCTTTTTCACTGCCTATTTGACTTGACTTGGGTTAGGCTAAAGTTGTGCTTCCCACATCCCAAAAAGCTGGAGCTCTGAGTGCTGCTTCTCACAGAAACACTGATACACGCAATGGCTAGGTTTAATATTTCTATTCTTGATGTATGGTAGGAGTTGTAAGGCTTTTGTTGGACCAGTTTGGGAAAGTTACTTAACAAATACAACAATGTGGCCAGGCTGGGTGACTCCTGCCTGTGATCCTAGCACTTTGGGAGGTTGAGGCTGGTGATCACTTGAGGCCAGGATGCAATGAGCCTGGTCAACATGGTGAAATCCTGTCTCCACCAAAAAAAAAAAAAAAAAAACTACAAAAATTAGCCGGGTGTGGTGATGTACTCCTGCAATCCCAACTACTCAGGAAGCTGAGGCACGAGAATCACTTGAACTCAGGAAGTAGAAGTTGCACTGAGCTGAGATTGTGCCACTGGACTCCAGCCAGGGCAACAGAGCAAGACTGTCTCAAAAAAAAAAAAAAAAAAAAAAAAAAAAAGGAAAAAAGTAAGTATAGAAAAATTGTATTCAAGAGAAGATCCAAGATGGCTGTTTAGGAACAGCTCGGAGTTGCAGCTCCCAGTGAAAGTGCAGAGGGTGAGGGGACGCCCCATTTTTATTGGCCATGGACCAGGAGATTCCCAGGAGGAGGAGCCCCACGGATTGCCAGCGCGGCTGTTTTAGCTGGCGTGGTTCTTTTGGTCGGCGCGGTTGCTTTGTCGGGGCCCCAGCCAGTGGTTCTCTGTACAAAATACACTGGTCTGGGTGCCCTTTTGGCTGGTTATTGGAGACCCGGGAAGTCGCCCATTCATCTGACTAAGGAGGGGACTGAACAGGGAGCCAGGCCAGGAGATTCCTGGGCAAAAAAAGTGCCACGAATCTCAGCACCGCTTTTTTTTTTTTTTTTTTAATGAGATGGAGTTTTGCTCTTGTTACCCAGGCTAGAGTGCAATGGCATGATCTCGGTCTCCGTCTCCTGGGTTCAGGCAATTCTCCTGCCTCAGCCTTCCGAGTAGCTGGGACTACAGGCGTGCACCACCATGCCCAGCTAATTTTTGTATTTTTAGTAGATACGGAGTTTCACCATGTTGACCAAGATGGTCTCGATCTCTTGACCTTGTGATCCACCCATCTTGGCCTCCCAAAGTGCTGGGATTACAGGCGTGAGCCACCGCGTCCGGCCAGCCTCAGCACCGCTGTTTAAACCTGCGCAGTGAGTCGCAGCACGGGAAATCACACAGATCCCGGCACCCTTTCAACAGGCGACTGGGAAAGAGTTGACTGTTCAACTAAAAAAGAAAAAAAAGGCTCTGAGGCAGGGAGCCAGGTGATCAGGCTTGGCTGATCCCACCCCCACAAAAGAACAGCAATCAGAAACTCTCTAGATTGAGAGTTTAACAGCAAGTGCAGCTGAACCCGGGATGGTCCAGCTCTGTGGCGGAGGGGCGTCCGCCATTACTGAGGCAGTCCACCACTACTGAGGCAGCCTGCCGTTGCCAAGGCAACCCGCCATTGCTGAGGCTGCCTGCTGTTGCCAAGGCAACCCGCCATTGCAAAGGAAACCTGCCATTAGAGAGAGTCAGCCAATACAGAGGCGGGCCACCTTAGCCGAGGCAGTTCTAACTACACCCATATAAACAAGACTGCAGGGAAGTTCACATAGCAGCTGGGCAGAGCTCACAGCAGCTCAGCAAAGCCTCTGCAGGCAGACAGTGACCAGGTTACCTCATTGCTGGGCAAGGCAGCCCTGGAAAAAAAAAAAAAAAGGCAGCAGCACAACAGAAACTCATAAATAAAGCCCTAAATCCCTGGGACAGAGCACCTGGGAACAAAAAGTGGTTTATGAGTTCTGCTGCAGCAGACCTAAACGTACCTGCCCAGCAGCTCTGAATGAACAACGGAGCTCACAGCTCAGCACTTGAGTTCCTATAAAGGACAGACTGTCTCCTCAAGCAGCTCCCTGACCCCTATATATCCAAAGAGACACCTCATAAAGGAGAGATCAGACTGACATTTGGCGGATATCCTTCTGGGACAAAGATAGCAGAAGAAGAAACTGGTAGCAATCCTTACTGTTCTGCAGCTGCTGCAGGTGATCCCCAGGCAAGCAGGGCCTAGAGTGGACCTCAGCAGTCCTACAGCAGAGGGGCCAGGCTGTTAGAAGGAAAACTAAGAAACAGAAATAACTTCATCATAAACAAACAGAACGTCCACTCAGAGACCCAATCTGAAAGTCAGCAACTACAAAGACGACAGGTAGATAAATCCATAAAGATGGGATGAAACCAGCGCAAAGAGGATGAAAACACCCGAAACCAGAACACCTCTCCTCCTACAAGGGATCACAACTCCTCACCAGGAAGGGAACAAGGTTGGATGGAGGAGTGTGATGAAATGACAGAATCAGACTTCAGAAGGTGGGTAATAAGAAACTTCTGTGAACTAAAAGAACATGTTCTAATCCAATGCAAAGAAACTAAGAACCTTGAAAAAAGATTTGACGAAATGCTAACGAGAATGGACAAATTAGAAAGGAATATAAGTGAACTGATGGAGCTGAAAAACACAACACGAGAACTTCGCGAAGCATGAATGAGTTTCAACAGCCGAATTGACCAAGCTGAAGAAAGGACATCAGAGATCGAAGATCAACTCAATGAAATAAAACGAGAAGGCAAGAATAGAGAAAAAAGGGTAAAAAGGAATGAACAAAGTCTCCAAGAAATGTGGGACTAAGTGAAAAGACCTAATCTATGTTTGATAGGCGTACCTGAATGCGACAAAGAGAATGAATCCAAGCTGGAAAATACTCTTCAGGATATTATCCAGGAAAACTTCCCCAACCTAGCAAGGCAGGCCAACACTGAAGTCCAGGAAATACAGAGAACACCACAGAACTATTCCTCAAGAAGAGCAACCCCAAGGCACATAATCGTCAGATTCACCAGGGTTGAAATGAAGGAGAAAATACTAAGGGCAGCCAGAGAGAAAGGTCAGGTTACCCACAAAGGGAAGCCCATCAGACTCACAGCAGATCTCTCAGCAGAAACCCTGCAAGGCAGAAGAGAGTGGGGCCCAATATTCAACATTCTTAAAGAAAAGAACTTTCAACCCAGAATCTCCTATCCAGCCAAACTAAGCTTCATAAGTGAAGGAAAAATAAAATCCTTTGCAAACAAGCAAGTACTCAGAGATTTCGTCACCACCAGGCCTGCTTTACAAGAGCTCCTGAAAGAGGCTCTACATATATAAAGGAACAGCCAGTACCAACCACTCCAAAAACATGCCAAATGGTAAAGAGCAATGAATAATCTGCATCAACTAATGGGCAAAACAGCCAGCTAGCACCAAAATGGCAGTATCAAATTCACACATAACAATATTAACCCTAAATGTAAATGGACTAAATGCCCCAATCAAAAGACACAGACTGGCAAATTGGATAAAAAGACAAAACCCATTGGCGTGCCGTATCCAGGAAACCCATCTCACATGCAAGGATACACAAAGGTTCAAAATAAAGGGATGGAGGAAGATTTACCAAGTAAATGGAGAGCAAAAAAAAGCAGGAGTTGCAATTCTCATCTCTGATAAAATAGACTTTAAAGCAACAAAGATCAAAAGAGACAAAGAAGGACATTACATAATGGTAAAAGGATCAATGCAACAAGAAGAGCTAACGATCCTAAATATATAAGCACTCAATACAGGAGCACCCAGATACATAAGGCAAGTTCTTAATGACTTACAAAGAGACTTAGACTCCCACACAATTATAGTGGGAGACTTTAACACCCCATTGTCAATATTAGACAGATCAACCAGACAGAAAATTAACAAGGATATCCAGGACTTGAACTCAGACCTGGACCAAGCAAACCTAATAGACATTTACAGAACTCTCCACCCCAAATCCACAGAATATACATTCTTCTCAGCACCACATCACACCTACTCTAAAATTGACCACATAATTGGGAGTAAATCACTCCTCAGCAAATGCAAAAGAACGGAAATCATAGCAAACAGTCTCTCAGACCACAGTGGAATCAAGTTAGAACTCAGAATTCAAAAACTAACCGAGAACTGCACAGCTTCATGAAAACTGAACAACTTGCTCTTGAATGTTGACTGGATAAACAATGAAATGAAGACAGAAATAAAGATGTTCTTCAAAACCAACGAGAATGAAGGCACAACATAGCAGAATCTCTGGGACACATTTAAAGCAGTCTCTAGAGGAAAATATATAGCAGTAAGTGCCCACATGAGAAGCAAGGAGAGATCAAAAATTGACACCCTATCGTCAAAAACGAAAGAGCTAGAGGAGCAAGATCAAAAAAACTCAAAGTCTAGCAGAAGACAAGAAATATCTAAGATCAGAGCAGAACTGAAGGAGATAGAGACACAAAAAACCCTTCAAAAAAAATCAATAAATCCAGGAGCTGGTTTTTTGAAAAGATCAACAAAATAGACAGAACAATAGCCAGATTAATAAAAAAGAAAAGAGAGAATAAGCAAATTGATGAAATAAAAAATGATAAAGGGGATATCACCACAGATTCCACAGAAATTCAAAACATCATCAGAGATTATTACAAACAACTCTATGCACATAAACTAGTAAGCCTTGAAGAAATAGATAAATTCCTGGTCACTTGCCTCCTCCCAAGCCTAAACCAGGAAGAAGCCGAAACCCTGAACAGACCCATAACAAGGTCTGAAGTTGAGGCAGCAATTAAGAGCCTACCACCCAAAAAAAGCCCAGGTCCAGACAGGTTCACAGCCAAATTCTACCAGACATACAAAGAGGAGCTGGTACCACTCCTTCTGACACTATTCCAAACAATCCAAAAAGAGGGAATCCTTTCCAAATCATCTTATGAGACCAACATCATCCTGCTACCAAAACCTGGCAGAGACTCAACAAGAAAAGAAAACTCCAGGCCAATATCCAATATGAACATTGACACAAAAATCTTCAATAAAATACTGACAAGCCGATTGCAACAGTACATCAAAAAGCTTATCCACCATGATCAAGTAGGCTTCATCCTGGGGATGCAAGGCTGGTTCAACATATGCGTGTCTATAAACATAATTCACCACATAAACAGAACCAAAGACAAAAACCACAAGATTATCTCAATTGATGCAGAGAAGGCCTTTGACAAAATTCAACAGCCCTTTATGCTAAAAATCCTCAATAAGCTAGGTATTGACAGAACGTATCTCAAAATAATAAAAGCTATTTATGACAAACCAACAGCCAATATCATACTGAATGGGCAAAAACTGCAAGCATTCCCTTTGAAATCTGGCACTAGACAAGGATGCCCTCTCTCACCACTCCTGTTCAATATAATACTGGAAGTTCTAGCCAGAGCAATCAGGCAAGAAAAAGAAATAAAGGGTATTCAAATAGAAAAGGAGGAAGTTAAATTGTCTCTACTTGCAGACGACATGACCGTATATCTAGAAGACCCCGTCGTCTCAGCCCAAAATCTCCTGAAACTGATAAGCAACTTCAGCAAAGTCTCAGGATACAAAATCAATGTGCAAAAATCACATGCATCCCTATACACCAATAACAGACTTAAAGAGAGCCAAATCAAGAACGAACTGCCATTCACAATTGCCACAAAGAGAATAAAATACCTAGGAATACAACTAAAAAGGAACGTAAAGGACCTCTTCAAGGAGAACTACAAGACACTGCTCAACGAAATAAGAGAGGACACACAGATGGAGAGACATTCCATGTTCATGGTTAGGAAAAATCAATATCGTGAAAATGGCCATACTGCCCAAAGTAATTTACAGATTCAACGCTATCCCCATCAAGCTACCAATGACCTTCTTCACAGAACTGGAAAAAACCACCTTAAACTTCATATGGAACCAAAAGAGAGCCCGCATAGCCAAGTCAATTCTAAGCAACAAGAACAAAGCGGGAGGCATCATACTACCGGACTTCAAACTATACTACAAGGCTGCAGTAATCAAAACAGCATGGTACTGGTACCAAAACAGAGATATAGACCAATGGAACAGAACAGAGACCTCGAAGGCAACACAACATATCTACAACCATCTGATCTTTGACAAACCAGACAAAAACAAGCAATGGGGAAAGGATTCCCTGTTTAATAAATGGTGTTGGGAAAACTGGCTAGCCATGTGCAGAAAGAAGAAACTGGACCCCTTCCTGACACCTTACACTAAAATTAACTCCAGATGGATTAAAGACTTAAACATAAGACCTAACACCATAAAAACCCTAGAAGAAAATCTAGGCAAAACCATTCAGGACATAGGTGTAGGCAAGGACTTCATGACCAAAACACCAAAAGCATTGGCAACAAAAGCCAAAATAGGCAAATGGGACCTAATTGAACTCCACAGCTTCTGCACGGCAAAAGACACAGTCATTAGAGTGAATCAGCAACCAACAGGATGGGAAAAAATTTTTGCAATCTACTCATCTGACAAAGGGCTGATATCCAGAATTTACAAAGAACTAAAACAGATTTACAAGAAAAAAACAAACAAGCACATTCAAAAGTGGGCAAAGGATATGAACAGATACTTTACAAAAGAAGACATACATGAGGCCAACAAACATATGAAAAAATGCTCATCATCACTGGTCATCAGAGAAATGCATATCAAAACTACATTGAGATACCATCTCACGCCAGTTAGAAGGGCAATCATTAAAAAATCTAGAGACAACAGATGCTGGAGAGGATGTGGAGAAATAGGAACACTTTTACACTGTTGGTGGGTGTGTAAATTAGTTCAACCATTGTGGAAGACAGCGTGGCGATTCCTCAAGGACCTAGAAATAGAAATTCCATTTGACCCAGCAATCCCATTACTGGGTATATATCCAAAGGATTACAAATCGTTCTACTATAAGGACACGTGCACACGAATGTTCATTGCAGCACTGTTTACAATAGCAAAGACCTGGAACCAACCCAAATGCCCATAGATGATAGACTGGACAGGGAAAATGTGGCACATATACACCATGGAATATTATGCAGCCATCAAAAACGATGAGTTTGTGTCCTTTGTAGGGACATGGATGAACCTGGAAACCATCATTCTCAGCAAACTGACACAAGAGATGATCAAACACCGCATGTTCTCACTCATAGGCGGGTGTTGAACAATGAGAACACATGGACACAGGGAGGGCAGCACTATACACTGGGGTCTGTTGGGGGGAAATAGGGGAGGGTCAGTGTGGGGTGGGGAGTTGGGGAGGGATAGCATGGGAGAAATGCCAGATATAGGTGATGGGGAGGAAGGCAGCAAATCACACTGCCACATGTGTACCTATGCAACAATCTTGCATGTTCTTCACATGTACCCCAAAACCTAAAATACAATAAAATAAATAAAAAGAAAGAAAAACTGCATTCAAAATTCCAAAATAAATATATTTATAAATAAACCTTCAAAACATTATTATTTGTAAGGTTTTCTACATTCTTATAATATCACTGTTGAATTTTAAGACTTGCTCAGTGGCCTCAGAGTACTGAACAGTAAAAACACAATTAAAGGAGAGTATAGTCACATTAAAAGAATATATATTCAAAGTTAAGATTACTGTATCAGTTCACCTAAGTGGTATATACTTTTGCCTCATGCCAAGAAAGGACCCTATACTGATAGCAGCCAAAACCAAAATGTGAACGCATTCCTATTCCCCATCATTAGCACTGTTTCTTTCACCCTAGTTTTCCCATATGATGCCATGAGAACTCAAAGCCTATAAAGACAGACTGCAAAAAGCAACAATGACAAAAAGGCACACTGGTGGACACACTTTTTTGGGCACAAAAAAAAGTGTTAAGATTTGCTTCTATATAGGTTAATGTGCCATACTGCTAAGAAAAACCAAACGTATTCTGACTCTCTTTGAAACAGAAATTGATTAGACTCTTGGAAATTCAGAGAAAATTTTTTTTTTAAAGGCAAGCAGAAGCATCATCCTCAAACTACATCAAGGAGTTTAAAATTCTCTAAGCTTTATAATTTTTTTAAATGTAGAAAATTCTTTACATTTAGTAAAATTACAATAAGCATAATGATAATAAAGCAAAATTACACCAAAACCAAAAACAAAAGCAAGAGAATATAAAAAATCAGCAAGGGCCAAGATATATCAAAACTCACTCATCAAAGTAAATGCTAAGGTCCCCAGCTAATTTCCTTCTGAAATATATTTTGGGTGAATCTATTCCAATAAATGCACAAAACACACAAAGAACAGTAAGCAATCAACAGTCTGAGGTCTCAACATAAAAACAGGTTAAGGTGCTGCTTTTGTTTGAAGTCCCCTATTAATAATAGTTGATCTGTAAGCTCCTCAAAGCAATACACAGCACTCTTTAAAGTATCAGATAAAAACACATCATTTATATAAGCAAAATCCATCAGCTGGAATATAATCAAAAGTTAACAGATTTTAAAGTCTGTCTACTTCTGGAAAAACTACTCTTTAAAAATAATTTTGTTTATGTATCTTGTTTTTCACTCCCTGTTCCCTCAGAATTTGAAGACTAAATCTTTGTTTCATGGTAGGTCATCATCATCAAATGTTTCCATTTCATTTGGATTATAGTCTTTTCTTTGTAAGTGATGAAACAGAACAAGCAGAAAACAATGTGAAACAGTAGAATGGGTAACAAGCACATCTGAATGAAATCACTTTTCATACATTTAAGCCCAATCACTGTGAAATAATATAAAAGAATATAGCATCAAGTCTTCATGAATGAATTACCAACTATATACATGGGTGTGGAATAAGTGGTTGACTTTTTATTTTATGCCTTTATATCTTTTTTATAAAGGTACAAATTAGATGGTTTCTATTGATGTTGGCATTTGTCATAATATTCTTAGAAAAAGCATGGCAAAGAGCAAAATGTTCATTATAATTAAATGGCATTATCTTTTAAATTATCTTTAAACAGCATATGGGGGATAATATTTTTCTCACCTATTCTTCTGTTACTTCCCAGTTTTCTATAATAGAAGTTCATTACTTTTGAAAAAGAAAAGTCTATTTTAAAATTATCTTTAAAGTTAGATAATAGAAACTCAATGTATTGCAAGAAAAGCCAAGTCCTAAGATCTGTATTTTTAAAGGGTTTTTTAAAGTTGATGAAGTAACTCTATTACATTTATAGATTTGTTCTTGAACAGTGTAATATTAATTCTGATTAATTAATTTTACCTGTTCCCTTTCGTGCAAGTTCCAAACTCCACTGGGGTTTTGTGGTGGGTGTGCTGTCACAGCCTGCTGAGTGCTGGGGTATTAAAGCAGATCGGGAGCTAGCTGGTCGGTATTTCGAGAGCCCTAAAATTAAAATGCCAAACAAGAAAAAAGAGGGATTTATTTCTTTGTTTCTCAAAAGAAAAGAAAGGCTGACAAGTTTTTATACGCCACTCTTAAAGACAGAAGCAGTTTATCCACAATAAATAAATCCACAATAAATACAATAGTATTCTTTCTGTTGTTAAATTCTAACAATAATTGTTAGAATTAACAACAATTATTGTTAGAATTTAACAACAGAAAGAATACTAGCTGGGTACAGTGGCTCACGCCTTTAATGTCAATGCTTTGGGAGGAAGAGGAGGATGGAGGATCACTTGAGGCCAGGAGTTCAAGAATAGCCTAGCCATCATACTGAAACCACATCTCTACTACAATCAATCAATCAATAAAAATAAAAATAAAATAAGATCGGCTAGGTATGGTGGCATGTACCTGTCGTCCTAGCTAAGTGGGAGGCTGAGGTGGGAGGATCTCCTAAGCCCAGGAGTTCGTGGCTGCAGTGAGCTATGTTCATGCCACTGCAATGTAGCCTGGGCCACAGAGCGAGACTCTGTGTCTTTAGAAGAAAAAAAAAACTATTTTAAAACTACTAAAAATCTCATTTAATTTAATGCTTTGTCATGGTTCCTATAAGCTTAAGTCTGAGTAGATTAAGCATTCAACAGAGACAATAAGCCTGAATGACTTGCTGAACATATAAATGAAACCCTGTATTCTGGGTCAGGAACCATTTCATATTTTTTATTATTTATGTGAAGCTCTATATCGAAGCAACAGGAGTAATAAGGTCTTTAGCACAAATGTAACATGTTAAAAACAAAAGAGAAAAATATATCATCCAAATGTAAAATCTTAAAATACAGCCACCAAGAGCGATAAAAAGGATTTTCAAATAAAAAAACAGAAACATTACCCAGAAAAAAAAAGACAGTCATACCCATAATAGAAGAAATGCATTAAAAAGTAAACCTAGCCAGGTTCGGTGGCTCACGCTTATAATTCCTGCACTTTGGGAGGCCGAGGCGGGCAAATCACTTTGGGAGGCTGAAGCAGGCTAATCACTTGAGGTCAAGAGTTCAAGACCAGCCTGGCCAACATGGTGAAACCTCGTTTCTACTAAAAATAAGCTGGATGTGGTGGCATGCGCCTGTAGTCCCAGCTCCTCGGGAGGCTCAGGCAGGAGAACTGTTTGAACCTCAGAGGCAAAGGCTGCAGTTAGCCAAGATGGCAACACTGTATTCCAGCCTGGGTGACAGAGCAAGACTCCATCTTAAAAAACAAAAATAAAATAAAAAAAATGGTAAGCTGAGTTATTTTACAGTTACTCTAAAAGTTCTGAATCACTGACGATAACTGCTATGACAGATAATGATCATAAAGGAAAATTAATGAATTAAAACTTATATATCAGTAAGAATTTTAGAAACATAATGCTGAGTGAAAAACAAGTCATGTTATACCATTTCTTAAAAACTTCAAAAAAAAAAAAAAAAGTACAACTAAACATATAGAGGATCACATACCTACGTGGAACACTATAAAGAAAAGCAACAGAATGAAATCAAGGAAAAAAAAAAAAGAAAATGCAATATAGTAGTTACTTGTAGTGGAAAGGCAGGAGAACAGGGCCAGGGAAGAAGCATATAGGAAACATCCGTGCATGATGCATAATGTACATGTGAATTTGGGTGGCAGGTTCACGGATGTTTGTTTTATTACTGTATGTCGTAACTTTCATCAAAGGCTTTACTCCTTAAAAATTAGAAAAAGCTTATAATATAAACGGGTATAATCTCTTCAAAAAACATGGCAATATGTATTAAGAGCTATGAAAATCTAAAGACAAGTATCTCGCAACATGGCTAACATTAATCTTTTTTCCAATAATACATTTTGGGAAATTTATCCAAGAAACATAATTTAACAAAGAAATAAAGTACAGAATTACTTACAATATATATAAATGAAAAACAACCTAACGCTTATCAACAAGAAAATGACAAGGTAAATTTTAATATATTGACTCTATGTTGTCTTAGGTAGTATTTTCAAAAGAAAACATGATGTGTTTTGAATGACCTATGAAAAAGCCTATGACAATATTAAATGGAATAGGCAGGCAAAAAAGATAAAGTGGTGCTGCAGGCAGCATTAACTGTAGTTAAAAAAATTAATGTAACTATGTTTGCATGATTAAAAAGAAACCAAATCCAGAACTTTATTCTGAAGTCAAGTCTACCACATTTAAAATATAAGTGCAAGTAAACATACAGGATCAAAAAAGAAATTAGAGCTACTAGAAAGAATCTGAATGATGGATTTTACATAAGCAAATTCAGAAATGTGATATTTAAAAAGGACCAAAATAAAACAGCCAAAAGAAAGTACTTTTTCTAGTTATTATTTTGCCAATTTATGTTATAACCTGATACAATTTAATGTCTTAAGTTGGCTAATTTTAAACTTTATAGTTGTTCATTTGAAAATAAAGCAGCACACATTAGAATACTGGGAACAATAAAAGCCTCCATCTCCTCAATCTTTGCAGAACACTAATCTTACCTGGAGTTGACGGCCTTTCAAGCATGTTCAAATGATGGGAAATGAAGGCCTGGCTATCATGAACGGTATCCATATCAATCTCCTCCTCATCTTGAGAATTTGAAAACTAAAACACACATACACATAAAACAGAGGAATAAAAGAACCATTACATCATGTTATGTTTGGATCTTAGCTCTTAGGAAAAGCAGCAGAGGGGCCATAGGATGTAACCCCATATAATCTTAAAATAAAAAGTAGTTTCTTTCTTCAAAGATATTAAGAGAAAGAAAAGATTATGTGGTCCAGCCTCTAAAAGAAGCTGATTAGAAATTACTGGAAATGTAATAGTAACTAAAATCTACTCCTATTTTGTGGGGAAAAAGTAGTGAATTGCGGTGGAACGTGCACACATAGTTCCTCCCCCAAACAGAGAAGAATTATGTGATAATATAAGTTAAATAATTGGTTTGAATGTCTCAGAAGGACACTTGAGTTTTATAATGCAGTCTGTCCCATGTGTTCCTACTAAGGAAAAACCACTGCAAGTATTCAAAAAGATTTACAAGAAGGTGAATATCCTACACTGTTAATACAGGTTTAACCTGTATTTCTTACTCTGATTTTGAGTTTGACTTTACTGCTATCCTCATTCTTCTCCAGTATTTGACCAGGTTCTAGTGGGGACCCCAGTGGTGTATCAGACTTCCTCTTCACTCCCTGCTGATGAGCTGATATATTACATGATGCTTCCTTGGCAAGGTGATCATCTTCCTGCGGCAATATTCAAGATCAAAATTAGGTTTCTGAAGAAGAGTAGCTCATATTATAGCTGAAAACTAATAGCTAAAGCAACCATGCAGATTAGAGCATGCCCAGTGGCTAGAAATTATTAGCAATGGGCTTAAAATAAATTTAACCTTTTCTTGTCTGCTGGTCTTTTTGGAGGGAGAAGGGAGGTATTTAAGTGAACTTTTGGAGTTTTAAAAGCAAATGCTCTTTGGTGCCATTTTCTCCTCTTAGCCTGCAGTGTGAATGTGGATAAATTAACATATGTGAGCAAGAATTATAAATATATTCATTTTCACAGATTTATAAATATGTAGCTCTGAAAGGGCTCTTTAATGAGACTCTTTTTATTCTATGTAAGTATTCGTCTTACTTCTTCATAACCCAAACTCAAGGACATACTTTAAATTGACAACAAATAAGTATGATGATACTTCAGAAAATTTAGGTGAGTAAACAATTTTAAAATGAACTATTACTAACTAGCATAGAGGGAATCTGCATTTTAAAGTGTCAAAACACCAGTAGGGAATTGCCAGGCAAGTAATCTGGTCTAAATATTGGTGAAAAATGAAGCTTGAAGTACTGGAGACATTTTGTCATCAATAAAAAAAATTTCAGAAAAAATTTCCTTAAATTACAGTAAAATGATTAACATGTATCCCGTAAGTCTTTCTACAAAATGTCTGGTAATTTTACAATACAAAGGTAGAAATAAAAGCTTCTCTAAAGGCAAGCAAACATATATGTAGATACATAACGTTTTTAAAGGTAACACAGTCTCCTCCCAAATCAGCAGATTATTCATTTACCTGATCATTCATTCATCCATTCAGTTATTTATTTCATTCAACAAGCATTTGTCAGGCATTTATCATATGTTTAGAACTGTGCTAGGTATTACACAGAGCAACAGTTTTAAAAAGACAAGGCCTCTGTGTTCGCATGGCTTGCCATTAACACATATGGGACAAGATGGGTTACTATGTAATAGGTTAAATATTCAGCTAGGCACGGTGGCTCATGCCTGTAATCCTAGCACTTTGGGAGGTTGAGGTGCGTGGATCACTTGAGGTCAGGTGATTGAGACCAGCCTGGCCAACATGGTGAATCCCCATCTCTACCATAAATACAAAAAATTAGCCAGGTGTGATGGCAGACAATTATAATCCCAGCTACTCAGGAGGCTGAGGCAAGAGAATCGCTTGAACCTGGGAGGCAGAGGTTGCAGTGAGCTGAGATTGTGCCACTGCATTCCAGCCTGGGCAACAAGAGCAGAACTCTGTCTCAAGAAAAACAAAGATAAAATATTCATTTCTATCTTTTGCTACTCACAGAAGAAATTCTATACTCAAGTACAAAAAAATCATTAGGTTATCACAGAAGGAATAAAAAAACCAGGAGCACATCATTTGTTATATAAAATTATATAGCTGTTAGTAGCATTTTATAATTTGCACAGTGCTAAACAAATGTCAACCAGCACGTTTTAAAAGGACAAAAGAAACTGTTAGTGGCTATAAAATTCACTACAGTAGTTCACAGGAAACAATTTCTCTTCTCTAGATGGCTCTGTATTAATGAAACTATATCTTCTGTAATACATGTGATTCTTACAGGGTTCTGAAATCCAACTAGCTGTGGGTGACTGCTTGGATTATTTGCAGCTTCCTGGTTGCCTGCTACTGCCTCTGGAATTATGGTAGGATTCAAGACGGCTTTTTTCTCCTTTAGATTAAGAACCAACCCAAGCTCTGGCAAGGGTAAACAGGAAGGTCTACTGAGGCCAAAAAGCGTGAAGTACAAGTCCACAGCACCGCACCGTAACCTCCAGTCATGTGAAGTACCTTAAGGTAAACAATACAGAAATAAGTCAATATGCACATTGATTCATACATTTTAACTGTCCCAGAACCTATGCAACAAAGAGAACTTTATAACTGGAAAAACCTTTATGACAGCTTTCATCTTACAAAGTGAATACCAGACAGTAATGAAAAGTCTAACATTCCAAAAATTGCATTTTTTTAAACCTTAAATCTTCCTTTTTATTCTTTCTCCTCAGTAATTATTCCACATTCATTCATCCTCTCTTCATCTTGTCTGATTCTCTTCATTAACAGCCTGTTAGGAAGACAGCCTCCATGAGCCTTTGCATACCCTATCACGGAAACAAATTTTCTGATCTCTAGAACTTGCTACTTTGCAGGTTTGAAATATAATACGAAACTATACAACTTCTATTGGACTTATTGTAGAGGAGGAAAATATTTTGCTAAACACCTTTATATTTGTGTTACTCTATTAAGAACTTATTTATGATTTTAAAATAACGGAAATAAGCAAATTACAAGCATGGCAATGGGCAGTAGATGTGAACTTGACCGGAAAATAACTGCCTGGGAGAAAGTTCAGTTTCAACTAGTTGAGACAGTAGAAGCAAGTTCTCTCCATTTCTCTGAGTCTGTTTTTTCATCTCCAAAATAGGAGTTTTTGTCTCAAGTCATATCTTACCCCATTGCAATGACAGATCACAGCAGATTGATATCAGGGTTCTTATCCCTTCCTTTTCTCCCCAGTAGGGCACTCCCCTAGACATTACCATCAAATGAAATTGACTGAAAAGATGAAATTTGTCAGCTAGGGTTACACAATCTCTGTGATCAGAATTTTAAATGACTTGAAGATATAAAACAAGTGAACAGAAGAAATGTGGACATTCTTCTTGATAAGAAAAATAAACCCAGCTCGGCACGGTGGCTCGTGCCTATAATCCCAGCATTGTGGAATGCCAAGGTGGGCAGATTGCTTGAGCTCTGAAGTTCAAGACCAACCTGGGCAACATGGCAAAGCCCTGTCTCTACTAAAAATACAAAAATTGGCTGGATGTGGTGGCACAAGACTGTAATCCTAGCTACTTGGGTGGCTGAGGTAGGAGAATCGCTTGAACCCAGGGGGTGGAGGCTGCAGTGAGCCAAGACTGTGCCACTGCACTCAAACCTGGGCAACAGAGTGAGACTCTGTCTCAAAAAATAAAGAAAGAAAGGGCAGGAGGAAGGAAGGCCCTATAAATACCTAATTTTTACCAAGAGCTGTAGTTTTAAAAGAGTATCATATTTAAAAAGGTGAAACAAAAAGGAAAAAAATTTGGGTATCATAAATATTAAACTTTGTGGTTTTTGACAACAAATATTAGTATAAGTAAATACATTATCAACTAATAGTAATTCTCATCAGATTTACTCTAATAGGTATCTATTAATTATATGCAAATCTGCAATGAAAAAACTGTAAATTCACTTTGATACTAGATAGGCACTGTACTAGGCCACTTTGCATGCTATATTGTTGTGAAATAGCTCTCATCAGTCCTACTTGAGACATTTTCAGTTTTGTTGCTGTGTAACATACAACACTGGGAGAGGCAAGAGCTACAGAGAAACAAGTAATGGAAGAAAACATTACATAGTAAAAGCAAGAATTTTACACTGGAAATGCATCTTCCCTTCCTGGAATATGCACATGTGGACACTTCAATAGCTTGAGGTAGTATTATTTTGTAGGCATTCATTTCTCTTCCTCAAAGCATTTTACATATATAAAAGTTCCACAAAGAGGAGGTTATCAGATTCCTGGGGCTTCTATTAGCAAAGGCTAGAGGGTCTCTACTCTTGAGCAATAAAGATTCTGGCAACCCAGAGCAGCTGGCCCTGTATCTATCTATCCATGGGTATAGCAAGAGGAGGAGTGAATCTTAGGCATTTTATTAGTTAACAACAACAACAACAACAAAACCAGAACAGTTTAGAGTACATTTACTGTTTGGGAGAAAATTAAACCGTGAAGATCAATACTGCCTGCAAAAACCAGCCTGAACTTTCATATGCTGTAGATGATCTCAAAATGAGTCATTCAACTGTGAATTCCTAAACATTTAAAAAATACAAATATTAATTTTAAAAGACAAATCGAATATGTGTATTTTGATGAGCCACGGCTTTTATTTTGTTTTTGAAAGTCAGCTCGAGGATGATTAGGCAACACAGTAAAGGCTGCTAAGTGCACTTGAAGCCCTCAAATGTAATTTAGGTTACTTTTTATTTCTGTGTGGGCTTTTTGGTTTTGCTAGACCTTTAATTTGGACAAACATATGAACATCACTTTTTTTGCTCCTGAGGGAGATTCTTGATAGTGTTTTCTGTCCTCTAAAAGTGAACTTACATATTAAAATTGGGGACTACGGAGGAGCTAAAATATGAATAGCAGAATTTTGTTAAAATTACAAAAGAGAGCAAGAAATAGAGGATAAAAGCCAAAATTTCATTGTATTTCAAAATCACGGAATGAAATCTTAAGACAGTTGTCCCATTAGTATATTTCAATTAAGATGAGAGATAGAATGGGGAAAAAAACCACTTCTAATTAATTGCCTGTTAGCTCTGTGACCTTGGGCAAGTCAGCCACCTGGGCTGTTACTAAGATGATCAGAGTAATTCACTGAGATGATCTTTAAGATCCCCCTTACCAGGTCTAAAATTCGATGATTCCAAGTCAATCAGTTCCATTAGAAAGAGAGGGCCTGAAACAGCCTCTGATTTCTGCCTTCAGTTACAATGTTTTGAAGACTCTTCTTTAATCTTCCAGCTACCTCCCCTCTCCCCATCACTTATGGCAATGAATGATCATGTATGACAAAATGACAGTCACTAGTCTCTCCTCCCAGGAAAAGTGCTATTCATCCTGTCTTCATTAGCAGTTATACTCTGGGACCAACCCCATTTATCTGAATCAGAATACTACCACCCCAATATTAACGATCTTTTTCAAATCAGAAAGTGCCCTGAGACAAGCACCACCAAAGTAGTAAATCTGATCCACTGAAAAATCATCTCTTCATTTTCTAAAGTAACTGCTCTTAAAACTGATCAACTAAAAAAGCTGCTAAGAAAATTCACTCTGAAAGCCACCGTTTTCAGGACACTTCTGAATAAACCCGGCACTCCTTATTGACGGCTGAAGCTTAGAAATCTGTACACAGTTAAGCCAGAAATACAACTTCCACTGGGTATTATTGTCCTGACTGTTCTGTGCATTGTACAGTAAATAAAAACAGCAAATTCATTTCTATTTATGTGTGTGTGTGTGTGTGTGTGTATACATATATAATTTCATGTGCAAATGAATCAATATGTTTTCATTTTCCTCCACCATTTCCATTCCTAAGAAGGAAGGTATCAGAGAGAGAGAGATGGTGAAGCAGAACTTTGAAACCTTCTCATGTTAATATCAAAACTGTTTATTTTCTTTTCTGAAACCTGGCAAATCCTATCAAACCGAATTAGAAATTGTCCCTCATTCTACCCCCTTGAGTGTAGTTGTAAATTTCCAAACACTAAAAATTATGATGTGAATAAACAGCATTCAATGACTTGAACAATTAGTGTTTTTATGTCATTCTTTCAATAATGTTCCATAAATTAAAGGTCAATGTGGAAGCAACAGCTAAAATTTCCTTTATGATGATATACAGTCAGATACCATTCTCAATGAAGATCTGCTTCTTCAGAAATAAAAAAAATCACTCAATTAGGCAAGACCACCGTTAAGTATTTATGTCTTAAATAAAATATAAGGCACCAATAAAAATCTCCAATTCTTAGGTTTTTATTTTTTTAATGTATTTTAAAATTACTGTTGTTTTGGCCTATAATTCTGTATCTTACTTAAATCTATAAAAGTATGTTCCGAATTCTGATACATATTCCTTTGGAAAAGGAAAATCATTTTCCTTGGCGTGGAAAAAAGCTACTCCCCCACACAGCTAACCGAAGTAAGCCTGGTTCTATCAACACCTGTTCCTCATTGACCAAAGCATAAAGCCCCAAATCCCGAGGCCCTCTGCATTTAGATCCTAATCTATCTTTCCAGATAACACTATTTTCTAAATATTCCTTCAGAACATGAGGTTTTTATATATAATTCTACTACCTAAAAATTTATTCTGCTGGAAAACTCCTTTCCATTCATCAAGAGCTAGCTCAAATGCTATCTCTCCATGAACATTCAAGCATTCCAGACAGGGTTCATGGCTCCTTCCTTTGGGTTCGCCAAATAGTTTGTTCTCTTTACATTAGCAACTATCTCTTCATATTATAATTTATCTGTACCTATGTCTCTCTTTCCATTATACTTAGTTAACACACAGAAAACGTAGCATAGTGGCAAATGGAAAGTGCTCAAGAAAAAAACTAGTGAATGAATATGTGAAACCTTTAAAAACGACTGCCCCTGGCAAATTAGATATTTTCAATAAAAAAACAAACCTATTTAAGAATCTTAAGCAACCATGGACAAACATCATATAATGTAAAAGATCCTTGTCTTTAAAAATGTTTACTATCTTTCTGTGCAGCATTAATTTAAAAGCTGTATGGGAACTGCAAAGAGCATTTCTGGAAACAACTGGGGAACTGTGAATATGGGCTATATGCTGGGTGCAGTGTGATGATCATATTGTGGATACGTAGAATGACCTTATTCTCAGGAGTGTACACTGAAGTATTTGGAAAGAGGATCATGATGCCATTTATTTTCAAATGATTCAGAAAAAAACAGGGTATAAATATAAGATGAAAAGGAAAAGGAGATAAAGTAAATGGTAAAATTTTAACTGATGAATCAAGCTGAAAGTCTATGATTATGTACTATATTATTCTTTAAATTTTTAAGCTTTAACAATTTTAAAAACAAAATGCTGAAGATAAAAATGTATATGAAAAATTACATAAAGAATGGGTTAAGATATCTGATACATGTATGAGTGAATATACACATAGACAGGTCAATGTGTGTATATATTTACAAAGCAAAAAAAATTTTGGAAAGAGTACCTCCCAGAATTTAAGGCTAAGTGGAGTTATTCCACACCAAGAAACACACAGAGACTAGGCAGCTCTGAAATCTCAACAAAAACGTCTGACAACCTTCCTCCTGGTGATGTAGCTACCAAGAGTTCTCAGTTCCTGTAACTGTCTCTCAGCTCCGAATTCCCCTAGTATATTTCTAAAATGAGTACTAGTATTAACTGAATGACACACGAATTTTTAAAAGTCATGAGTATCATTGTTTCACTCTCAAATTGATTTCAATTTTTAAAATCTTGTTTCTATAAATCCATACACAATTTCTCCTACTGAAAAGTTTCTGATTCTTCAAAAGTACCTGTTGATTTTATGATCCTTTTGAACTACCATGATATTCTCTCCTATATTTTAAATTGGTTCAGTAAATTTTGTAACTATGCAAAGTCAACATACCTCAAATCTACTTTGCAGAAAGAGAGAAGTAAATGAATATAATTTCATCTCCATCATTCACAGTTTCTGTTTTCCTGATAATGCTTATCTCAAGTGAGCAGATAGCCCAAGAGCCCCAAAGTGAGGAGCAGGCAGGGTTCCCCCGGATTACTGGACCTAGATGATGTAGCTCCTTTTGTTATGATGAATCCTCATTACCACTTCTTAAAACAGTAACCATTAAGAAGATAATATAGCAATGTGAAAAAGTCTCATGATAAAATGCTATTTTAAACTTTTACTTCAACTATGTAACACAAAACACAATTTTTTTCCCTATAGGCCAAATATACCCAAATCGCAATAGTGAGGATGTAATAGAATTATGTAATATTTCCTTTCTTTGTAGTTTTTTCAGATAAACTCTGTAACATGATTATATTACTTTTACCATTAAATTTTTTTTTAATTAAACAAAAAAAGGATTTCTCAGACCAGATTCATTCATTTATCCCAAAGGTTCAGGTATGGAAGGGAAATGACAATCCTCTCTAGTCCATCTTCCCTGTCTATTGTACAATGTTCTACAAAAACACTTTTTTTAACCCTCCCAATTATTCATGCCACTCCATTGTTCAGGCTGTTCCCATTTATTTATAAATCTGAAAAAGTGAGTAATGAATTTTTTATGACTATAGCTTCACTGATCTCACTGATTTAGATATTGGCAAAGAATTTTAAACCAAAGCAAACCCGTACTATACTGCACACTATGAAAATTAAATACTAAACATCAGTCACAGCTTCAATTTGTATAATCAAAACTTCCAATGGACTTCAAATGTTTTATAAAAACTGTCTCATTAATTTTGAACACATGTTTATTTTGTCTAAAACATCTTCTTTAGAAAATAATAAAGGAATTCCTCATATTTCACTGTGCTTTCCTCAAATTTGTCACCTATCATGGCCCAGGAATCATGTATTCCAGTTAAGAATATATTCAATACAGTAGAGTTAGTGCCACATATGAACTGTTAAATGATCCTTTACAAGTTCCTGAACTTATGTGTTAATTCCCTGGTTCTAAATGGCAGAAATAATATCTTTTAAGGTAGCCAAAGGTAGCAAATATAAAACATTATGTAAAAAGCAGCAATCATTCTTTCAGAGATTAAAGAAAACATTAGAAAAAAGATTAGCAATATTTTAGCATAAACTGGTTTTATGTGCTGTTTTCTAAAGACCTTGAGGACAAGGGCCATCCTATTTTCAATTTTATTATATTTCACATAAATATCTACTATGGTGCCTTTACTGGTGGTATTGCACTATCATGAAACTGAAAAACAGAAGTTATACAACCAGTTAACATCTCAATATTAGTGAACTAAATAATAAAAGAATTAGAATTTGGTGTTTGTGAGTCAGTGAAGTAGCTACTAATGAGATAAGCAGGACAAGTTATTTTCCAATTCATAGAGAGCAAATAAAGTGACATACTCAAACCTTTTAAATATATGAATAGGCTGGCCCTGGTAGCTCACGCCTGTAATCCCAACATTTTGGGAGTCCAAGGCGGCACATCACCAGAGGTCAGGAGTTCGAGACCAGCCTGGCCAACATGGAGAAAACCCATCTCTACTAAAAATACAAAAATTAGCTGGACGTGGAGTGGGTACCTGTAATCCTAGCTACTCGGGAGGCTGAGGCAAGAGCATTGCCAGAACAGAGGTTGCAGTGAGCCGAGATTGTGCCATTGCACTACTGCTCTCCCACTGTCTCCAACAACTCTTGCTATCTTTAAGCAAAACACATTTCAGCCTAGCTTTTGACTGAATCTTTAAACAGAAACCATTATTACAATTTCAACCAATCACAGACATATGGCAAATTTTCTTTAAATGTACACATTTTTAAATCAACAGGAAACAATCAATAATTCAATTAAACAAAATAGCGAACAATACGAATAACTTGGAAAAAGAAGTACAGATAGCTCAAATACAAGAGGAGCATAATGATAACTATCATTATCCTAGTATAGCATTTTGGAGTATTTAATATGAGCTAGACACTGTGTTTTACAAATACTAACTTATTCAATTCTATTTAAAGTAGGTATTATTACAGCTTAGACAAATCACACAATACGTAAATAACTGAGCTAAGATTCAACCCTTAGCAAAATGGTTCCAGAACTAGCACTCCTAAGTACTGTTTTCTTACCTCTTGACCTCACTCAAGTAATGTAAATTAAAACTGTGATGTGTCCGGCCACAGAGGCTCATGCCTATAATCCCAGCACTTTGGGAGGCCAAGACGGGTGATCACCTGAGGTCAGAATTTTGAGATCGGCCTGGCCAACATGGTGAAACCCTGTCTCTACTAAAAATACAAAAATTAGCCAGGCATGGTGGTGCACACCTGTAATCGCAGCTACTCGGGAATGTGAGGCAGAAGAATCGCTTGAACCTGGGAAGTAGAGGTTGCAATGAGCCAAAATTGTACCAACGCACTCCAGGCTGGGCGACAGAGACTCTCAAAAATAAATAAATAAATAAATAAAATAAAACTGTGATGAGATATCATGATCTCCACAGTACAGAACAATAAGTACTTTGAAAAATACAGTCTGTATGTTATTCTATATGCACTGACTCCTCTGGAAAGGAACACAAGAGATTGGTTGCCTCTGGAAAAGTCCATTAGATGGCCAGGGAAAGGGGTGAGAAGACTTATTTTTCACCTCTTTGTAACTTTCCGAAATAGTAATAATACTTTGCAGGCTCATGTTTATAGCACCTTAACCATTTGACACTGTCATATAAATAAATATTTTTGTTTCCTCAACCACCCTATGGAGTAAAGTGAGTGAGTACATCCGTAATAAAGGTACAGCCATCACTGTGAAGGTGTGATAGTCTACTTAAAAGAAATAAAAAACTCAACTTTTAACTTTAGCTCTTAAATGCTATTGAATTGAAAACCTGTTGTAAAATGAAAAGATTCTAATAATAATAATAAAATTTAAATCACTGCTCTCTCACCAGAATTCATAAGTTTCCAAAGTTGATCAACCAGGGCTTCATTGCATAACGGAGACTCCATGTTCTTAGTAAATGGTGGGTTCTTAGTCAACATATTTAGAATTTTATGCCTGAAAGATTAAAAGACATTAAATTTTTGCTGACCATTTACTGACAGATGCTATGAGTAGGAGACACGATAAAACATCGAAAAATTATCTGTAGTTCTTTCTTCCTATTTTATCACTTTCTCTCTTAAATCTAGCTTCGTGTTTATTCAATTTCAAAAGACATGATGCTATATCCTAAATATTTATTAATTGTTTTTTCACTGAAACACTCTGGTGGTTTGGATAAGAGAGTAATTTAAAAAAACAAAATCTGGTGGATTTGGTGTTTCTAAAATCACCTTACTTTGTGATGAGGCCTTCTAAAAACATGGGGCAAAAAGAATCTACATATAGATCAAAAAGTCTATATTTTAGATAATAAAATGAACATATATGTCATTATGATAGTATATTTGTAAAGTATGGAAATGTGCAGAAGCATTTTAAAGATAAAGGTTGTAAAAAGTTTTCCTTAAAACAATCTGAAGTTGAGAAAAGTATCCTAATAGATGGTAACATTTAAATTCCACTATTGGGAGTTTTCGTCTCATATGAGAGGCTACTTAAACATATTATAAAGCTTTCTGAAAAATAGGGCAATGAAATGAAAACAAAATTTGAAAAGAAAACATCCACTGCTATGAGTGGAAGACACCATTAAAATACTAGAGAAAAGAAAGAAGTAAGAAACTTACTGCAATAGTCTAGCATTTAATGAAAGCATAAAAACCAGCTCTAGGACCAAATCTGAGAAATTACTAAGAGTAACTGCAATGCTTGGATATAAGTGAGGAAGAAAGAAATTGAGTTGCAATTCTTGTGGAAGTTAGCAAAACTTTAAAGAAGGTGAATTGGGAAAATTTTTACATTTAATTGATGGTGGTAAGACATCAAATTGGATTTGTAATTGAGAAGGAGATGGGAAAAGTGAAACTGCTAGATTGTAGTGTAAATAATTTAACCCCTTTAGGTGGCAATTTAATGCCTATAAAACTAAAAGATGTAGATTCTGTTAACATCCTCTTGTGCTTTGAAATTTAAGACTGTGTGAAATAAGACTACAGAGGGTTATGAGAATACAAGTGAAATGTAATTATAGAGTGCAATTTACAGATAGGTAATATAAACAGGGATATAAATCTTTATGGATATTTCATATCCATATTTTAATTTTTATATATAAACACAATTCCTATCCTTCAAGCCTCATACTCTATTTGTAAGAGCCAATAATATATAGGTAAATAATATATTTTAAAATGTGAGTAAGTTTGTTCTTTAGAGCATTTTAAGTTGTTATACTTCTAAATTTTCTCGATGAAGAAAAGTGAAGTTTCTGTCTGACTGCTTTCCAAGTCACTCAAATTACTCTAAATGCCAAGTAAGGCCTGCTAATAATTTTTTTTTTTTTGGCCGAGTACAGTGGCTCAGGCCTGTAATCCAAACACTTTGAAAGGCCCAAGTGGGTGGATAACTTGAGGTCAGGAGTTCTAGACCAGCCTGGCCAACATGGTGAAACTCCGGAGTCTTGCTCTGTGGCCCAGGCTGGAGCACAGTGACGTGATCTCACCTCACTGCAATCTCTGCTTCCTGGGTTCAAGTGATTCTCCTGCCTCAGCCTCCTGGGTAGCTGAGATTACAGGCACCCGCCACCACACTTAGTTAATTTTTGTACTTTTAGTAGAGATGGGGTTTCACCATGTTGGCCAGGCTGCTCTACTGGCCTCAAGTGATCTACCTGCTTCAGGCTCTCAAAGTGCTGAAAAAAAAATTTTTTAAAGATGGAGTCTTGCTCTGTTGCCCAGGCTGAAGTGCAGTGTGCAGTGGCATGATCATAGATCACTGTAGCCTTGAACTCTGGGTTCAAGTAATTCTCCCACCTCAGCCTCTCAAGCTGGGACTCCAGGCATGCACTACAGTGACGAGCTAATTTTATTTTATTTTTTTTACTTTTTGTAGAGACAAGGTCTTGCTTTGTTGCCCATGCTGGTCTCAAACTCCTGGCCCCAACTGATCCTCCCACCTGGGTCTCCAAAGTGCTGCAATTACAGGCATGAGCCAAAGTACCCAGCCCATAAAATATTAATGTTATATTACCTGTTTAAAAAATTTCAAGTCTAATAAAAATGGACACTTTATATGTGATAGAAAGGAATAAATGGATATATCCCAAAACACTGCTCATAATTACTTTTAAAATGGTGAAACTAATCAATACAGAGGTTTTATAATTTGGTATATAAAGAATCCTTCATGTTTATTATAAACTGTTACATAGGTTTCTTTAACTTACAATAGAAATAATATATACAATTACAGGGAATATACTTAATAAACAATGTATTTTGAAAATGTATTTCCAAAGGTAAATTTGAAAATCAAATTTAAAAAGGACATGAATAAATGCAAAAGATATTCCCATATTTTCAAAATTTTTAAATAAGTATTTAATGTGTAATCTCAAATTATCCAATTCACTATAGGACTTACAAAATATTATAGCATCATAGCACATAAACTAACCTTACATAGGGTACAGGGTCATTCTGAATCATACTAAGTAGCCATTGCAGTTCTTCGTAACTTCTGTCCACTAAAAATAAAATGTATTTGTTGTTAATTATAACAAATTAATGAATAACGAGTGACAAGCAGGGAGTTTACATTTAATATTCAGGACTCTGCCTTAGCTGAATTTTCTTTTTCTTTTCTTTTTTTTTTTTTTTGAGACAGTCTCTCTTTGTCACCAGGCGCCAGGCTGGAGTGCAGTGGCGCTATCTTGGCTCACTGCAACCTCCGCCTCCTGGGTTCAAGCAATTCTCCTGCCTCAGCCTCCCGAAGTAGCTGGGACTACAGGTGCACACCACCACATCCAGCTAATTTTTGTATTTTAGTAGAGACAGGGTTTCACCCTGTTGGCCAGGATGGAATCGATCTCTTGACCTTGTGATCTGCCCGCCTTGGCCTCCCAAAGTGCTGGGATTACAGGTGTGAGCCACCACGCCCGGCCAGCTTAATTTTCAATGAGAGTTGAAGGTTACAGGCAAACTCTTGTATTTTTATGCAATGGGCCACTTTGTAACTTTTTTAAGTATCAAGCTATATACTAGCATCAAGACATAAAGTTCCATCAAGAACATATTTTTTACTGAAGCTCAAACCAATGACAAACATAACATAAAGCAAATTGTAATTAAGAACCGTAAATTAGAGATGATTAACTGGACAAAATCTATTCAAATACAATTGTTTTTCTAGATGCTTAAATGACAGAGAGATTTGACACACAATGCTATCTCGTCTATATCATATATTTTGCCCAAGTGGTTTCTTCCATTTAAGACTAAAGAAAGTTCTTAACTTTTCAAGCATAATATAAAAGGCAGTTATAAAAACAGTGCTATGAATATAGTTGACATAAAATGACTAGCTATTTTCATTCACCTTTTCAAACAAGTTTTGCTTTCATAATTTGAAAAACTTTGTCTTTAGAATTTTACTCACAATACTTTTCACTTCCGTTTTCTAACTTGAGCATCAATATTTAAATTTACAATTTAACAAAACATGAAGTCTGAAGTCGTAGTTTATATTTAGACATGAACAAAAATGAAGTATGGATTCATGTTTCCCAATTAAATGTTATCTATTAAAGTTTAGCATCCTTTTGGAAATCCTACTAGTATTCTATATCATTTCAGGTAGTCTAATTTATAACTTATATTTATGAGACATTTCATTTCAGGTAGTCTAATATCTAACTTATATTTATGAGACATTAAACACCACTCAAACATCTGGGGAAAGAAGACCGGCAACAGTGGCATATTTGGTGGATTTTAAAACTTGCCAAAACAGAAATGGAGATGGGTAGAGGATTACATTTCTTTTTCATGCCAAAAAATTCACTTAATAACGAAATCACTGTTTTCATAATTATTTCTAACAGGAAAGAATATTTTAACCTTCAATAAAAAGGAAGCACAACTGACAGTCCTTTCCGAAGTCAGGTCATCATCTAAGAATATACACATTATAGGCTGGGCACAGTGGCTCACACCTGTAATCCCAGCACTTTGGAAGGCCAAGACGGGCTGACCATGAGGTCAAGAGATTGAGACCATCCTGGCCAACATGGTGAAACCTCATCTCCACTAAAAATATAAAAAATAACCGTGTGTGGTGCACCTGGGTACTCGGGAGGCTGAGGCAGGTGAATCACTTGAACCCAGGTTGGGGAGGTTGCAGTGAGCCAAGATCACACCACTACATTCCAGCTTAACCTCCTGGGTGACAGTGAGACTCCGTCTCAAAAAAAAAAAAAAAAAGAACATACACTTTCTTTATTTTCTGACTGTAAACAAATTTTTCTACAGAAATTTACCAAAAATTATGAAGACGTGAGTAGAGTTTCCCCAACTTGAAACTGAACCAGTTATCTACTGAAGAACTTCTCTCACCCCTTCCTCTCCTTCTGCAGTCAGAAAAAAGTTTAGCATACTTTAAGTTCTTTTCTCCTCTCATATTTTAGTGCTAGAATCTGGAATTTTAGACTTAGATTGTATTTACATGTTCCTTCTTGCATATTATTTTTTAAAAATTATTTTTGAGATATGCATTAAATTTTACAGCAAGTTTAACAAATATGTAAGCTTACGTATTTGTCAGGCATAGTTATTCAGCACCAGTTCTTTCATTTCACATTTCCACCAATTTTGAGTTTTTATTTTGACTCACATCCAGTTCAGCTGAAAATTATTTTTGGGAGTTATGTTTTTAAGAATGTTACATAAGAGATGCTGCTCTAATTCTCTAAGGCTACATGAGCAAGAACTTTGGCAAGGTAGAAAAACTTGGGTCATAATTTTCCCTAAAAATTACATAGCCATATGTTCACTGTCTTTTCATGCCTCATATTCTAAAGAATTCAGAGGCCACAGTATTATTTTACCTTGTACAATAATCTGGTTCTGATAGTACTAGAAACACACATTTTCCTTTAGCCTTAAAAATTAAAATTTCATCAGAAATGACTGTAGGTCTGCTGCATCTACACCCTCCCAGGGTATTCTGTTATTTCTTGGATTACTTGTCCTCTACTTGACCTCTACCTGCTCTATTCTTCATGACTTTTTCACATTTCCATCTCTTCTATCTTTCTCCTCTAAATTAAAAAAATATATGTGTATTCTTCTCTTAGCAATACTTTGGCTTTATGTTTTTCCAAATTCATGCCTAATTCCCTTACTGAAGTTTATGTTCATGTCTAGTCCTCTACTTTCACAGACACAAATTTTTACACAGGTGTGAGATATTTTCTTGAATCCTTCTTAGACATTTTCCAAAAATCTTCTATTTCCTAAAATAACATCCAATTAAAGCTACAGGATGAACACTGACTTCCTGGAAAGGCCAAAGATACCTATAATTTTATTCCTTTCCCTCATTTATTAACTCTTATGTGAATTCTACATTTATCAAAGATGATTTCTAAATCAGTGAGTCAAGAATTCAAAATGAAAATATCTGTATTGTACATATAATGAAAGCCCCAATAATTAAGACAGGCTTTAAAAAGTAAATATTTCTTTATAAAATGATATGAGCATGTACTTCTAAAGTATTACCTTTAGTATAATCAACAACTGCTTCCAAAGCTGCTATCCTAATGTCCACAAAGTGGCCATATTCAGCATAAGATTTAAAAAGAGCTGGATCACTTGGCACGTGTCCATTCTTCTGAAGTACCCGTATTGCTCTCAAACAACTAGGGAAAAAAATAAATACGTATGTTAACTACTTTCACTGAAGTATTATGAATTAAATTTGTTTCCTAGGCATTAGAGATCCCTTTACGGTAATAAATTTAAAAACTGAGGTGATTTTAATCCACCTTTAATTCTGTAAGAGTCTCGTGCCACATAAAAGACATCTCAGTCAATGATGAACTGCATATATAATGGTGGTCATCTAGTAAACTAAGATTAATTTATCGCTGAAGAAAAAATATTTTTAATATATTTAGTGTAGTCTAAGTCCACAGTATTTATTATATCTGCTGTAGTGGATGGTAATAATGTCCTACACCTTCACATTCATTCACTACACATTCACTGATAAACCCACAGCACCTTCCAGGCCTGTAAGCTCCATTTACGTTATGGTAAGTATCCTATACAGGGCTACCATTTATTATCTTTTATGCTATATTTTTACCATACCTTTCACATGTTTGAATGTGTTTAAATATCCAAGTACTTACCATTGTGTTATCAATTACCTACAGTATTCAGTATAGTAACACACTGTACAGCTTTATAGCCTAAGAGCAATAGAGCAATATGCTATACCATAAAGCCTGGATGTATAGGAGGCTACACCATCTGGTTTGTATAAATACACTCTAAAGTATTTGCATAAACAATAAAATTGCCTAACAACTCATTTCTCAGAACATATCCCTGTTAAGTGACATATAACTATAATATTTTGCAATGATGATAAAAATAACATCTAAATTCTGTTAAAAGAAAACAAATTCTGGCCGGGCATCATGGCTCACACCTGTAATCCCAGCACTTTGGGAGGCCAAGGTGGGTGAATCACCTGAGGTAAGGAGTTCGAGACCGGCCAGACTAACATGGTAAAACCTCATCTCTACTAAAAATACAAAAATTAGCAATGCGTGGTGACACATGCCTATAATCCGAGCTACTTGGGAGGCTGAGGCAGGAAAATCGCTTGAACCCAGGAGGCGGAGGGTACAGTGAGCTGAGATCATACCACTGCACTCCAGCCTGGGAAACAAGAGTGAAACTCTGTCTCAAAAAAAAAAGAAAGAAAACAAATTCCAAAACTCAAAAGTTTTAAGTGTTATACTTGTAACAAGAATAGTTTTTTTAAAAAAAACATTTAGCATAAAATATAAATATTTTCTCCAAATGTTTTAGTAACATAGTTTATTCACTATTTAGAAAGTTAAAACTGTTCATGTTTGAATCAACTTTTAGCAAACTCTTAAACAGGGAGAACTTCTTGATAGCCATATAAAGCTGGTAAAAGTGAAAAGTCAGGCCAGGCGTGGTGGCTTACACTTGTAATCCCAGCATTTTGGGAGGCTGAGGCAGTTGGGTCATGAGGTCAGGAGGTTGAGAACAGCTGGCCAATGAGGTGAAAACCCCAACTCTACTAAAATACAAAAAATTAGTCATGCATGGTGGCACACGCCTATAATCCCAGCTACTTGGGAGGCTGAGGCTGGAGAATTGTTTGAACCTGGGAGGCGGAGGTTGCAGCATGCCAAGATCGCGCCACTGCACTCCAGCCTGGTGACAGAGACTCTGTCTCAAAAAAAAAAAAGTGAAAAGTCCTCTTAAGAAAAGGCTAACAATAGAGATAGAGAATGTTTATACAATATCCAATAAAAGAATATGCAGACATCAAAGCAATGCTTATGAAGAATTTATGACATGAGAAAGTATTTATAATATAAACAGAATACAAAAACTACATATACAATATAATCTCAAGTAATTAAAAAATTATGTAGTTAGAGAGAGAAAAAATTTAGGACATTTTTATAGTTATAAGAACAAATAACTTTAAAGTAAAGAATTTAATCATTACCTGACAGTGATGGTATGTCTATAGCTTGGAAGGAGTTTCTCCATATTCAAAAATCTGGTGATTTCTTCAAGAATGAGTCGCACATCAGGATTTAAGTTATCCAAAGTCCTAACTTCATTATTCACACTGACTGCAGGCGTAACAGAGTTGGCCAGGGCATCAATCATTTCTGCACGATAATAGTTATCTGAAAACTAGGCCAAAGAATAATTAAGTGAGGATAACAAAATTAATTCTGATCAAAATTGACAAAATAAAACATATGTATAATTAGATAAAATATAATTTATCCCAAAACATAAGCAAGTCCTCTGGTAAACATTCAACTCCACTCTGCATACAGTCACTTTGGAAAACAGTAAAAGAGATTCATTATTATCAACGATACATTAGTTTACTGAATAAATACTTATTACTTGTCAGGTACTCTTATAGTAACCTAGCCATATACTTCTAAAAGGAGACCACAGTCCACAAATCTTGCTGTAACACAGTTTGCAATTTGATGCTATACTTTAACATATTAACATATAAGCAATGATCACCAGATATTTGAAGGAAGCAACAAAATAAAAAATAGAGATCAGAACAAAGAAAAAAAAAAAAAAAAACCCCACAAAAACAAAAACCAACGTGGAAGAAACAGAGAATGCAAGAACAAGAAAACCAGTAGGGAACAAAAAAAATTTTAAACTGTCATTAATATTGTCTGAGAAATAACCAATTAAGGTATGCCTTCCAATAGCATAACATTATTATTTTTTAGCATAACATTATTTTAAAAAGAAAGAAACATGCAGGAAATAAGGATCAAAATTAAACTGGAATATAAAATAGAAAAAAAACAGTCCCAAAGTTTTCAGCAAAAAAAAGACAGAAAATAGGAGGGGAAGTATAAGGAAATTAGAGGGCTAGTGTAAGAGTTCAAGCCAGAGAAGCAAAGAGAAAGAAGCCATAAGAAAAAAAAAATCCTAATCTATATCCCAGTCAATTCTCATAGAAACAATTTATTGAAAGGTGACCTCGATGTGGCTTGATTAATACTCAGCAAACGATGCTCTGGCCTGGGAAATTGAACATGGAGCAAGCAAATGAATTCTGTTGAGAATACTTTGTGCTAATACAAACTGCCAAAGGACTGGAAGAAGAATATCTGCCCCCTTTTGACTGCTATTGTGGAGACAGAAGCTCACATTAACACACATAATGCAGAGTCCCTGAACATTTTTATGTTCAAATACAGGGCAGGAAAAAAAAAAAGGCACATATAAACAAACACCACCAAAGAAAAAATACCCCCAAAAGTACTCACTATAAAGTTTTGCTTTCAGACTACTGTAATTATTAAAATTTTAATTTCTATAGCTTCTGTTTACTGGAGCCACAGAGAACGATCATGTGACTTTGGGTGACATCCCTTAAATTTTATAAGCCTCAATCTTCTCACACGAAAACAGGGATAATAATAGTATTTAAGGCTGGGCATGGTGGCTCATGCCTATAATCCCAACACTTTGGGAGGCCAAGATGGGTGGATCACTTGAGGTTGGGGGTTTGAGACCAGCCTGCCCAACATGGTGAAACCCCATCTCTACTAAAAATACAAAAATTAGCCAGGTGTGGTGGTGGGCGCCTGTAGTCCCAGCTACTTAGGAGGCTGAGGCACGAGAATTGCTTAAACCCAGGAGACAGAGGCTGCAGTAAGCCAAGATCGCACCACTACTGCAGGCTGGGTGACAGTGCAAGACTCCATCTCAAATAATAATAAATAATAGCATTTATTCAGTGGTCTGGTGAGGATATTAGATCATCTATGTTTCGGCATAAGGCATGGAATGCACAAAAGCTTAGTTATTATCAGTGTTACTTGTTACAGTGATTATTTGCATTTACGCAATCCTTAGTATTCTGAGGTACTAAGTCATATAAAACTACTTAATTTACAGCATCTAACTATAAAAACTGATAAGCCTTCTTCTCAAAATGAAAACATAATGAGTCGTATGTTGTCCCACAACAATAATGAAGTATAAAATATAATGATCTACCAGTGTGTGCCACACAAAATCATAAATGGTAGCAAGCATAACAGCATGCTGTAAAGTAACATGGTAATACTAAACACATCACCACACAAATGGGTAGCAGCGCCTTACAGCACAGTTCCCAGATTACATTTCCTGTGTAATTTTAGACTCTCAATTTCTGTGTCTTACTTTTATTTGCTAAACAAAGGATGACAAACACCTTCAACCACAGGAACAGGCACATTTCAAAGAATTTAAGTAAAACCACTATACAAAGTAGAAAGTAGTATAGACGAATTAAATTATATAAACACTTCACAAGAGAACTGACATAATGTATAAAACATATTCCTCTTCTACTTGAATATAATGTGATCTGCCGCCATCCTAAATTCCAATTTCTTCAAGTAAAAGAAATTCATGTTTAGGGGAAAAAAAAGGAACATTAAAATTAAGACCAAAATAAACCAGCAGACTGGGAAGGAAAAAATCTTACCAAAATGTTTTTAATTAATACGTTATTTAAACAATATGTCTTTTAAATCCAGAAAGCAGTAGGTCAGGTATAACAGTTCTCAAAGGAAATAAAATATCTGGTTACCGAGGGGAAATTTAAATCTAATTTATCTCCACTGTTGTGTTTTTGCTGTTATACAGTGTGGTAAGTTCTGTGGGCTTTCTGACTAAAGGAGACAAATTAAATACTTTCTAAATAGTAGCCAGATAATGATTGAGAGAATGATTGTGACACATAGGCACAATTAAATGAATATAGGCATCTAGTACTTGTTAAGTGTTCTGGAGACACAGAGATAAGATGACTTCTTCAAGACAAGAACTATTTTATTTGCAAGCAAAACAGAAAGGGGTACAAAGCTGGAGGGTGGGCTGAGACCAAAATGTGATTGAATGCTGTGCAAACATTTACTTATAAGCACTGGACAGTCTTTGAAGGTTTTTAAGGAGGGAATTTTTTTAAGGAGGAAGGAAACTCAGGTGAGCTCCATTACAAAGATTACTCTGGTTTAACTATAAAATTATTTTAAGAGGAAAGGTATTGCTAGGAATGATGATAATGTTGCAACTGCTAATGATAGGCTACATAACCACAGGCAATCCTCTAAGTGCTTTTTACATATTATCTAGCGCAATCTCCACAAAAACCCTTTGAGATAGAGGTACTATTACTAACACCCTTTTTCTTAATAGATGAAGAAACTAAGACCCTGAGATTAAGTAATTTGCTCAAGGTGACACAGCTTTTTCAGGAGTCCAGGAAGGAATAAAGGCCTGAACTAGGACACGGAGACAGAAAAGATGATGCGGGTATCATCAGAGCTGCTGAAGAAAGAATCAAGTCTCACACTTGGTCATATACACTACAACTATGATATTAAATTCAATTTAACTTCACAAATAAATTCTTTTTTTTATAACTTTATCTCAGCTAACCTACTTATTGATTTAGGAATCTGTTGTAATAAACTATTTCTATGTTTCTTAATATTATCCCCACACATCAGTGGTTCTCAACCCAGTTCTGCCCCTCAGACTTCTGGCAATGTCTAGAGAGATTTCTGCATATCATAATAACTGAGGTAAGGGGTGCTGGGAGCATTTAATGGGGAGAGGCCAGGGATCCTGCTGAACATGCTGCTGTGCATCAGATAGCCCCACAACAAAGAATTACCCAACCCAAAATGTTGGAAGTGAGAAAATCTGTTATACATGAAAGGGTATAAATATTTTACATCATAAAGCTATAGCATGAAGAAGGCTGGATAGTCTATGGAAGTTTTGCTTACCAGTGAAGACTTATGGTGGCTCCCACCTGTAATCCCAGCACTTTGGGAGGCTGAGCTGGGTGGATCACTTGAGTTCAGGAGTCCGAGACTAGCCTGGCCAACATAGCGAAACCCTGTCTCCACTAAACATAAAAAATTAGCTAAGTGTGGTGGTGGGTACCTGTAATCCCACCTACTTGGAAGGCTGGGGCAGGAGAATCGCTTGAACCCACGGGGCAAAGGCTGCAGTGGGCCGACATCGCACCCAGCCTGGGCAACAGAGCAAGACTGTCTCAAAAAAACAACAAAAAGTTATTGATGGAAGATATATGATATATGCAGGTATATAGTAACCTCTTCTGGAAAAGTTTACAAATAGGGTAGAGAAGGGCTCTCAGAATCATTTTTAAAAAGTGTCACACATGCTTTCTGATTTACACACATACCCATATGTGCACACACCTGAATATATCTTCTGATTCAGTAAGCCTCCACAAATTTAATGTATATGAGACAGAACTCAGAGCCACTGCCAACAGGGGGATAAGCAGGACTAGCTTCCAATCTCAAGGATTCTTGTAATATAACTTTGTGGAGGAAAAGTATCTAAAATGAAATAAAAACACAGAAATAGTGATACAAAACAGTAACACTGAGGTTGCGGTTCAAGCTGGCTGATTAGAAGCAGCTAGTGGACGCCTCTCTCATAGAGAGTAATCAAAGTAGCAAGTAAAAATGAACAATTCAATTATATCATCTAAGAGGGCAGGCTGGAATTCATCAGAGAAGCAATGGAGTCATGGAAAGCAGAGGAGAGCAAAGCCGGGCAGCCAGCTGAACCAGGTCAAGTGTGGAGCTGGAAGAAGCTCCCTAATGTGGGGAAGGGGTGAGTGAGTGAGAGACCCCTGGGGCTCCACATTTCCACTGTGAACTTTTACAATCCTAGCCGCAGGGAGCCGAGCCCTCTTGGCCCCTCAGGCCTCCAGTCTAATACACAGAGCTGCCTGGAGACTGTGTAGAGCCACTGCTGGAGTCTACGTGGAATCCCACAGGCTTTGGTCCCTGAGCAGTCAGGTGCCAGCTGCTACTGCCCCACCAGGGAAGGAGCAGGCAGGCCCAGCATTTTCACACAACCCAAAGATAGATACGGCAGCCACAATACAGAGGAGGAGGCAGACTGCAGAAGGAAGAACAACGGTCTGCCTCAGCTGCTGTTTGCTAAACAGGTTCCCCCTTCTCCAGCACTGGGTCCACAGCGCAGCTGCCTTGCTCCTGCATGTATATTTTGGCTGTGGCCCTGTGTTGTGAGAGCCCAACCCCAAGAAGCCAGAGACCTGCCCTTTGGCTCCTGCAGGAGCAGTTGTCACTATCACAGGTCACCACAGATGCCACCCAGCCACCTCGAGGCCAGGGAGAGAGGGGGAGGCTGAGCACGTTTGCATGTCCCTGACAGCAAAATACACCACCATTCCTTTAAGAGGGAAGGGCAAGCAAGCGGGCCACACATCCCACAGCTGCCAGCCTTCATAAGCTCCAGCTGAGGGCATCTGCCTTCCTCAGCAAAAGAACAGCAAGCAGCAAGGCACCCTGCTCCCACCCAACTGTTTCAGCTGCCAGCTGGAGCCCTTCTGAGAGCCCGCGCTGACAGGCCCCTGATCAACCCCGGAGTTCCCATCACCTGCGTGCTCTGCCACCAACTCAGCTGTTGCTGCCTGAGGATTCCCATACACCATCAAGCAGGCCATTTACAGACTCTTGGCTTGGAGGTTTGCCTCGTCCAGTCCACTACCTCCAGCTTTGTACCCCTTTACCATGAAGGTGCAGCAGTAACTTTTCTCTTCCTTTAACACGCTGCGTTTTCATGTGTCTTGTACTTTCATTAATGTTGTGTTCTTAACCCCAGGGCACCTTTCTCCTTCCTAAACCTACTGAAAAACTCCTTATTTTTCCTCTTGGTATTGATTTTTAATTTTATTCCACTGTGGACTGAGAAGATACTTGATATGATTTTGATTTTTTTTTAATGTACTAAGATTTGCTTTCTGGCCAAGCATATGGTCAATTTGGGGGAATGTTCCACGTGCAGATGAGGAATATATATTCTGCAGTTGTTGGGTAGAATGATCTGTAAATGTCTATCAGGTCCATCGGGTCTGAGCTCAGGCTGACCCAGCCAGCTGACAGCACCACAGCTGACACCCACCTGCATGTGCCAAAAGATGGAGCCCCTTCCCCTCTCTGCTTGAAGCAGCAGCATGATCACAATGGAGAACAGGCAAGCCACAAAGCTGGGTGTATTGGGCTGAGTGAGGAGTTCCAGCGTGAAACCACTCCAGTGGAGAACTGGGAGAGAAGTGTCTTCTGCGGCTCTCAGTTACCCCGTGGCCTGGAGACAGACAACAGTGTGCATCTGCACAGAGGGTCAGGAGCCCCAGTACAGGAGTGTGACAGGGAAAGAGATCACGCTTCTGCCTAAGACTTGGTCCCAGTGCAACCCCCTGCACAGAGACTTCAGTGCATTTCACTAGGAGCTCCACCAGCCACCGCCCTCAGGGCTGAAACAAAACAAGAGTACCACACAGTAAACAAAGATCAGGCTCTTACCTACAGGCACCACCTACTGGCCTGTAGGCTGAACTGCACAACCCAATACAAACCCTGATAACAGAAGTACACAGGGCTATAAAAGCACAACAAAAAAAGACCCTTCCCAATATACTTTATAGTCACACCCTCAAGGTGGGAGGGGAGGGGGAATCCCATCCAAACGAAAGTATATAAGATGAGAAGGAATGAGCACAACTCCAGCACCACGAAGAAACAGAATGTTGTGACACACTAGCTCTCGTATCACTGGATCCTAACATAAAGAACTCAAAATATGGATTGTAAGGAAGCCCAGTGAGACACAAGAGAAAGTTGAAAACCAACACAAATAAACTAAAAAAACAATTCAGGACATGAAAGACCAGATAGCCGTATTTTTTAAAAAGCAACAAATAGAACTTTCGGAAATGTAAAATTCACTTAAAGAATTTCAAAACACAAAGTTTTAACAACATACTAGACCAAGCAGAAGAAAGAATTTCAGAGCTTGAAGACTGGTCTTTTGAATTAACCCAGTCAGAAAAAAAAAGTTTTTTAAATGGACAAAGTCATCAGGAAATATGGAATACATAAAGTGACCAAACCTATAACTTATAGGCAGTCCTAAGGCAGAAAAAAAAAGCAAGAAGTTTGGAAAGCATATTTGAAGAAATAATTCAGGAAAATTTCCCCCATCTCGCTACAGAGACAGATATCCAGATACAAAATAATCCAGATAACTGGGAGATAACTATACAACACAAACCTCACAAAAGCATGTAAGTGGCCAGACTACCCAAGGTCAACATAAAAGGACAAATCTTAAAGGCAGCTAGAGAGAAGTGTCAAACCACCTATAAAGAAAAGCCCATCAGACTTCTCAGCAGAAACCATACAAGCTGGAAGAGATTGGGGGTCTATTTTTTGCCTTTTAAAATTAAAAAAAAAAAAAATGCCAGCCAAGAATTCTATATCCTGCCAAGCTAAGCTTCATAAATGATGAAAAAATGATATAAAGTCTTTCCCAGACAAACTCCTTCCTCAGCAAAAGAACAGCAGCATGGCTGCCCTGCTCCCACCCAACTGTTTCAGCTGCCAGCTGGAGCCCTTCTGAGAGCCCGCGCTGACAGGCCCGTGATCAATCCTGGGGTTCCCACCAACTGCATGTTCTGCCACAACTCAGCTGTTACTGCCTGAGGATTCCCATACACCATCAAGCAGGCCATTTACAGACTCTTGGCTTGGTCAAGTCCACTGCCTCCAGCTTTGTACCCCTTTACCATGAAGGTACATTAGTAACTTTTCTCTTCCTTTAACACACTGCATTCTCATGCATCTTGTACTTTTGTTAATGCTGTGTTCTTATTCCCAGGGCACCTTTCTCCTTCCTCTACCTATTGAAAAACTCCTTATTTTTGATAAGCAAATCAAAGGGAATCCATCGCCACTAGACCAGACCTATAATAAGGGCTCAAAGGAGTTCAAAACACAGAAATGAAAGGATGACACTCACCAGCATAAAAGCACATGCAAGCAGAAAGCCCACAGATCCTATAATTATACAATTAAGTCTCCAGGGTAACTACCTACAACACTATGACAGGAAGAAAACCTCACATTTCAATATTAACCTTGAACAGAAATGTTTTAAATGCTCCCCTTAAAAGATATAGACGAGCTGGGCATGGTGGCTGATGCCAGTAATCCTACCACTTTGGGAGCCCGAGGCAGGTAAACTGTCTGAGCTCAGGAGTTCGAGACCAGACTGGGCAACACACTGAAACCCTGTCTCTACTAAAATACAAAAAATTAGCCAGTCATGGCAGTGTGTACCTGTAGTCTTAGCTACTCAAGAGGCTGAGGCAGGAGAATTGCTTGAACCTGGGAGGCGGAGACTGCAATGAGCCGAGATTGCGCCACTGCACTCCAGCCTAGATGACAGAGCAAGACTCCATCTCTAAAAAACAAATATATGAGTGGTATGTTGCATAAAAAACAAGACACTACCATCTCCTGCCTAGAAGAGACACCCTTAATGACAAAAGATACCTACAGACTCAAAGTAAAGGGATGGAAAAAGATATAGTACGCAAATGAAAAATAAAAGCAAGCAGAAGTAGCCATTTTTTTCCTTTCTGTGAGACAGGTTCTCGCCCTGTCGCCCAGGATGGAGTGCCATGGTGCAACCTCAGCTCACTGCAACCTCCTCCTCCTGGGTTCAAGCAATTCTTCTGCCTCATCCTCCCAAGTAGCTGGAATTATAGGCATGCGTCACCATGCCTGGCTAATTTTTGTATTTTTAGTAGAAGGTTTCACCATGTTTGCCAGGCTGGTCTCGTACTCCTGACTTCAAGTAATCCCCCCTCTTTGATATCCTTTCACCTCATCAATTTACAGCTCTTTCTAGATTCAGCCTTTCTCAGGAAGCCTTTTCTGGCTTCCTCATCCTTAATTTGGGTTAATCCTTCCAAGCACTTCCTGAGCAGGTTAATTAACCTAATGTCATAATACTTATCTCATTAAAAATATTGTTCTTTTGTATATTTCTTTCACTATAGATTAAGTAACTGGAAAGATCATAAGTTATTTATCTCAGTATCATCAAAACCTAGTATTGGCTGGGTGCAGCAGGTCACACCTGTTATCCTAACCCTTTGGGAGTCTGAAGCGGGCAGATCACAGGTCAGGAGTTCGAGACCAGCCTGGCCAATATGGTGAAACCTCATCTCTACTAAAAATACAAAAATTAGCCGGGTGTGGTGGCGTGGGCCTGTAGTCCCAGCTACTTGGGAGGCACAGGCAAAAGAATTGCTTGAACCTGGGAGGTGAAGGTTGCAGTGGGCTGAGATCGCATTAGCACACTCCAGCCTGGGTGACAGAGCAAGATTCCATCTCAAAAAAATAAAAAAAGAAAAAGAAAAAAACCAAAGGTTGCTTGCTGAAAAAACTTTAATGTGGTCCTAAAATTATGAACTTTTAAGGGAAACAATGAGAAAGATAGCCAGTTATACCATCCGTCAGATAAAATTTCCCTGGAAACTACTTAGCCACCTATGTATTGAGTGAAATAAAACACTAGATAACTTATTTTAATTTAGTGTTACTAGTTTTAGTTACCAGTTGTTTTATTATTCTAATTTGGTGTTAAATTACATGAAAATCTGAGCCATTTGGGCAAAATAATAATAAAAGAATAGAAAACACATGCTTCCTAAAATTGGTATGCATAAATGAGCTTGCTACTCATTAAAAAAGGTTGGACTGGCCGGGCGCAGAGGCTCATGCCTATAATCCCAGCACTCTGGGAGGCCAAGGTAGACAGATCACGAGTTCAGGAGTTCAAGACCAGCCTGGCTAACATGGTGAAAGCCCGTTTCTACTAAAAATACAAAATTAGCCCGGCGTGGTGGCGCATGCCTGTAATCTCAGCTACTTGGGAGGCTGAGGCTGGAGAGTCGCTTGAACCTGAGAGGTGAAGGTTGAAGTGAGCCAAGAAAAAAAAATGGTTGAACTATCATGACAAAGGCAACTAAAAGATAACCTTGGACTCCTATATCTCTAATATGCCTTATTCTGGGAGAGACCAATGACCAGAGCCTATCAGAGATGAAGTCAAGGGTATTAAAAGATGGCAAGAAAAAAAACGAATTAATGTATTTTTTTAAATGTTAATTTTTAAAGGCGTCTTTAAGCTCAAATTATTTGAATGTTACTTAAACTAAAGAGACAGTACTGTTTTGATTATCATTAAAAAGTCATGTTTTAATAAACATGCCTGTGACTTTTTTTTTTTTTTTTTTTTTTACTGTTGTAATGTTTTGTTAAAAGTTTCATCAATATGACTTATCCTAACACTTACTTGTGTCTTTGTATGTGCTGTTCCTTCTGTCTAGAACGATATTCCTAGACTGGTCTTATTTATATTCTGGAAAAATCCTATTCATCTTTGTGACTCAGTTTGAGGGTCACTACTTCTATATAAAGCTTCCCTCAATCTCCTGCTGCGTCCTTCAAAGTAGACATTATAGCTGACCCTCTCTGTATATATGGGTTCCATATCCATGGATTCTGCACCTGTGAATTCCACCAACCTCAGATCAAAAATATTTGGGGGAAGAAAAAGGAAGGTTGTGTCTGTACTAAACATGTACGGACTTTTTTCCTTGTCATTATTCGATAAACAATACAGTATTAACAATGGTATGTATGGCGTTTACATTGTATTAGGTATTATAAGTAATCTAGAAATGATTAAAAGTATATGAGAGAATGTGAATAGGTTATATGCAAATATTATACCATTTACATAAGGGACTTCAACATTTGTAGATTCTGGTATCCAAGAAGGGGTCCTGGAACCAATCCCCCCCATTAATATGGAGAGATGACTATATTTTGCATTCCCCTAGGCAATCATAAATACTTCCACTGTAGCAATTATCACACGTGACTGTTAACTGTTTACTTGTTTGATTTCCCTATTAGGTTGTGTCCTCAATGGTGCAAAATCAGACTAATATAGAGCAGCTGTTTAATGAAAAGATAAAGTTCATTAAGACACCAACCATCTTTTCATTCCAGTTAACATGCGACACTGTCTAGGATAGCATATATTCTTAAAAACATTTGCTGACTGTTGGACTAATAACAAGTAGGATGAAATAATTTTTGAGGCATGACACCCAATTGCTATTTGCTAAATAAATGAATACAGACACAATGGTAAAGAAAAGAAAAAAGAAAAAGGTAAAATGAATCAATAAATAAGTTAATCCCAACAGAGAAATCTTTTCTAGGTATCACTAGGCGAACAAAAAATAAATCAATATAAATAAAGTTGTGCTGTCAGATTTTACCAAGTTTTAGCTGATGCCCCCAAATTTGATGCACTACACTCTCCACACTACAAGAGGTTTGAAGAACATTTAAAAATTAATCCTTGTTTTTATCCACTGGTTATTCTAATAAATCATGTTTATATGCCTCTATCTTTAGAAATTTCAAGTACCATCAACTCAACAATAATTTTTATAGACTAAATGCTTATTTAGAAACAAAATATCCCTGGGTAGTTTTATAATATTTATGAAGAAAATTATCTTGCCTTTCTAAGAAAACTGTTGTAGACGATAAAAAAATAAAAGTACCTCACCTTATTTTTCCTGTTGTCATTGTACTTGATTAAGTCTAAAATAAACGTTAAGACTTCTTTAGGACAAAGATTATGAACATCTCTTAATAAAGCCATCGCAACCGGCATAGTCTACAAAAGAAAAAAAAAAAGAACTTTTAAAAGCACATAACCTAACTTTTTGTTACTACAATTCAAACTATATATAGAAAAGGGTTACTTTTGGGCTGAAATAGGCATCTAGATGGAGCCTAACACCCCCAGACCCCAACCCCTTCCACTGACAACGTATCACAAAGCATTCTAACACAGGAGAAGGCCTGGACAGGAAACCAAGGGAAGAGCTGCATGACCGCACACCACTCTGTAGGCTATGGGCCTTGGCCCTCATTTGCTGGAGGAAATATATGTAATGTAAATTATGTAATTTCACTTCTATGCGATACAGTGGGAAAGACATAGATTTTAGAATTACTTCTGTGTGATACAGTGGAAAAGGTATAGACTTTAGCATATTAAAGTATAATACTTTAACATTATTCAACTCCTAAGCTCTACTACCTTCTGTGCTAGGTGTCTTTAGCTAGTTGCCTACTGAGTAGGAGCCTCATTTCCTCAAAACCATTTTCAGGATTAAAACGATGTTAAGTAGACGGAGTCAATCTTCAGTCTTAGAACAAACTGAGTCTCCCAACACCTAATCCTTATGGAACACCCAATCCTCAGCCTAAGGGAAAAAAATGTGAATTATCTAAAATCCAGCCTAACTTTTCCCCCTTTCCAAATTTTCATAGGCAACATTTTTAAGACAGTAGAAACATGACTTACACACACTGGTTAACTCTATTAGTAAAACAAAGTGAATTCAATTCTAGGCAGAACTACAGATGAAAAGACATCTTAGTCCTGAGCACATGGGGAGATAGGGATTAACCCCTCTTTTTACTCAAAATAACCATACCCTCTAAAATGGTGAGAAGGAAAGATGGCTCTTTTTCTTGCTTGAAAAAGCAGAGGTAACAGGAGCAACAACAGTCAGTGTTAGTGCTGTAGGAACAACTGAGGGAAAGGCTCTTTTCCATAGAAATACCCGTCCTATGCCTTTTCTGCCCTTTGAGACTCAAGTTTCATTTAGGCACCAATCTCTCTCTCCTGTCCACTAGAATTATTATCAGAAAGGTAAACTGGTATAAAAGCACTGACTTTCCGATTTTTTTTGACAGTAACAGGAAAAAATACATCTTATAACACAACCTAACACACATACACACTTTAGATGCAATGTATACAAATTTAAAAGTAAACCCCAAACACCATATCCTCAATACTACCCATTCTGTTCCCTTTTATTTAAAAACAAAAACAAAAACTACACTGATTTTGGTCAGGCGCTGTGGCTCACGCCTGTAATCCCAGCTACTCAGAAGGCTGAGGCAGGAGAATCACTTGAAACTGGGAGGCAGAGGTTGCAGTGCGCTGAGATTGTGCCACCACACTCCAGACTGGGAAACAAGAGCAAAACTTCGTCTCAAAAAACAAAACAAAACAAACAAAAAAACACTATACTGGTCTCATGATCTCTTCCACTAATGGTTCATAACTCCACTTTGAAACACTGACCTAAGATACATGAAAGCCCAGTGGCATCATGAGACAGATACATCAGGCAGACACAGAAATTGACTTGCTTCTGTATCATAAATTCGTGAAATGGTAGTACAGAGCAGTTCTTAAAAATAAAATTACAAGATGCCACAGACTTCTTTGATCACACCATTACTACCTTTCCCAAAACGTGGATCATCCAGATTCTGTCCTGCTGACTAGATTTACTGCAAATACATCCTGACTTCTACTCTCAAAAGGCACCCCAATACTGCTGTGCAATCCTTCCTCTTTTCCCTCTATCATAAATAAATTTCAACTTGCCTAACATTCCCCTCGACATCTTTCACTTGTTTTCAATCTACATTCCACCTGCCTCAAAAAAAGGAATGTTCTTATCTTTTCTAAAATGTTCTTCCTTATGCTGCCCCACCCTCTAACACTTCCAGAACTTGCTCAACCTTCTCTATTTACTTTCTCCCCTTGACTATTCCATCTCTCCCTCTCCACTGGGTATTTTCCCTGTGTCACACATGCCTCAAGTTTCTTCTTCATCTGTATAAAACAAACCCAAAAAGTCCTTTTCTCAACCTTGCTTCATCTTCAACATAGTATCCTTTCTTGTATCTTTGAGTAAGATCATGAAAGAATAGGCTTCATTAGCTCTCTCTAAAGAAAAAATGATAAATCATCTGAAATCCAGCCTAACTTTTCCCTTTCCAAATTTTCACAGGCAACATTATTAAGGAAATAGAAACATGACTTAAACACACTGGTTAACTCTATCCGTAAAACAAAGAAAATTAAATTCTAGGCAGAACTACAGATAAATAGACATCTTAGTCCCTAGCACATGGGGAAATATGGACTAACCCGTCTTCTTACTCAAAATAACTATACCCCCTAAAATGGTCAGAAAGGAGGATGGCTCCTCTCTACTTCTAGTAGAACTGCTACTAGAGCGTTCTCTCTAATTCAACTTCACTCCTCCTTTCTAGTTTAATCTAGATAATCTGATCTCCACCCTATTATAAAATTACTCAAAAGACAGTATGAATGATATTCAAATTGCCCAAATGCTGATCATCCTGTCATTCCCATACCCTTTCCTAAAACAATGACTCTAACCATACCACAGCACACCACCACTTTCTAAAAATTCTAATTGTAGAAAACTTACCATATGATAAGTTTAGTATAAAACACTACATACTTGATCTTCGTTCTAAAAAAGATAATTTACAATGGAATAAACTGAGGTGAAGAAGGTTAAGAAACTTGTGCATGTGAAAACTGCTGGTGAGTGGTGGACTGGGACTAAAACTAGAGCTCTATACCGTGTCGTCTCTGCCTCAGATGTGCTGTCCACATTCTGGAACAGATGACAGAAGCGCTTACTCACTTCTCCATCCCTCATGTAACCAACCAAAAAGGCAAATTAAACATTTCTGGCCACTTTAATATTAATGTGGCCAGTGAGTTACTTGCACACAGATCACAAAATCTATAATCACTTAATCAAACTTTGGAAAAAATTTTAAAAGCAAAAAAAGAACAGAGGCAAAGAAAGTAAACACACCTATTATTTGAACAGTCTCCAACTTAAACTGAAATGTATAAAAACCATGAGAAAATTAGAAAGTAAACTGTACCTTCTGCAGAAAATAACTTTGAAAGCTCATAAAGTTGTTTGTTTTCACAATATTTGGACAACTTTTACAACAAAACATCCTAGTAAAGAGTGACTTCATGGCTGGTGGTCCTGTCCATGTGCTCACCATTGAATTTGCAATCTGCAAATAATTAGAAAACAAAGTAGTTTCTATTACCAATGCAAACACACTTTAAAATAAAACAGCTTCTTAAAAGTTATCAATACTACAACTGGATTGGTTTTTCAACAACTTTAATTCTCAGAAATTTAAAACAATGTAGTATTTTATCACCATTTCCAAGAAACTATACAAACTCACCCTGCAAAAAAATTCTTTTTTTGGCCAGGCCCCATGGCTCATGCCTATAATCCCGGCACTTTGGGAGGCCATCAAGGGTGGATCACCTGAAGTTGGGAGTTCAAGACCAGCCTGGCCAACATGCTGAAACCCCGTCTCTACAAAAATACAAAAAAATTTCGCCAGGCATGATGGTGGGTGCCTGTAATCCCAGCTACTTGGGAGGCTGAGGTGGGGGAACTGCTTGAACCCAGGGCAGGGAGGCTGCAGTGACCTGAGATGGCATTATTGCACTCCAGCCTGGGTGACAGAGAGACTACGTCTCAAGAATAGAATTCATTTCTCGTTTAATTTTTTGGAGATGGAGTTGCGTTCTGTTGCCCAGGCTAAAGCGCAGTGGTGTGATCACAGCTCACTGCAACCTCTGCCTCCTGAGCTCCAGCGATTCTCCCACCTCAGCCTCCTGAGTAGCTGGGGCTACAGGTGGGCACCACCACACCTGAGTAATTTTGGTAATTTTAGTAGAGATGGGTTTCACCATGTTGGCCAGGCTGGTCTTGAACTCCTGCCTCGGCTCGGGGTTGTTGAGATTACAGGCGTGAGACACTGCACCCAGCCAAAAAATTCTTACATGTACTTATAATTATTTTCTACAAATTAATTTCCAAATGACAGTATTAAGTTTAGGAAAATATGTATGCAAAAGACTTATATTTTGAATAGTTTGTCTTTATTAATTTAGGCAGATATAATTCTAATATTTTAAACTTATCAGACAGAAACATCATGAATTTTAAACAGCATTTTTCAATCTACCCTAACTGAACAAGAAGCCAAATGCAGTGCTACCATTTATGCCTATAAGCATGCTTTACCAAAGTGTATCTTGCTTTACCCTATATTTTGCAATTGATATTTTTAGGGTATATAAAAATCACGCCTGAAAAAAATGAAATTATGATTAAACATATTCTACAATTTTATGGACCTGCTAAGATCTTAGCATACAGGAATCACAAAAAGTTTATAGAAACAATGAAATTATATCCTCTACAGATGATTATCAAAGAAAATCACTGCTTTCTCATATATCTGACAACATAAGAATTCAACTACTCACTTATTATCATTAAAAGTAAATCAAAATCATTATTAAGTTGTTAAAATATACGACAAATGGATTTAACAGTGAGAAAGGCAAGAGTCACCAAACAGAAAATGAACCTATTATCAAGTTTTTAAAAAATACCTGGAAAACATTATTTCTGGCCCTAATTTTGTCTGCATTTTTTTGGTTTTTGTTTGTTCTACCTTCAGATAATTTGCATCTAAAGAAATACATTTGGTGTTCTTAATTAACTTTCCTAGAATAATATAGAGTCTACCATTTTAAGTTACTTATCACTAATATGGATTCCTAAATCCAAACCAACGTGAAATGATTACTACAGTGGAATAATTAAGATTAACCAATCAGCCAAGCACAATGGAGCATGGTGGCACATGCCTATAATCCCAGCTGTTTCGGGGGCTGAAGTAGGAGTATCACTGAAGCCCAAGAGTTTGAGGCCAGCCTGGGCAACACACTGAGATCTCATCTTTATTTTTAAAAAAAATGCACACACACACACACACACACACACAGAGAGATTTCATGTGCTACAATATAAAACAACACTCAAACCAAGGAATTGCTCACCAAATATATTATTTGCTTTAAAAATGTGGTTAATTCAACAAAACAGTGAAAATCTAATTTCATTTTGACAATTATAAAACTATTCTGCATATCTGTTTTCAGGTCAAAACGGGTTTCTTTCAAAATAGTCCTATTAATTTAAAGGCATTTGGCAAAAGCTTTCAAAGAATTGGCTACCAAATAAATTTAAAGACTACGTGAATTTTAATTCATTTTCAGAGATATAAAGAAATACATATGATAGTCATCTTGTCTTCTTTCTGCTATACATAATCTCACCTTTGCAAGACAAAAGCAAGCTGACATTCTTACTCTGTAGAAACACTGCTCTTGTTCTAAAATATCAGTCAGTGCAAGCCGAGACGCTGGAGTAGGGAACTTTTCCAAAGCCAAAATGGATTCCTGTTGTGCAACAACATCTCTCTCATAGCGGAGTTGATACTGCCACATGAAATCAGCTTGCTCAAATTCTACCTTCCTCAGTACTGACATATCTGGGTCTATCCTTATCCACAGCAAAGGGGAATCGGCACTGAAAGAAAATGTAATTTTCTTTTTAATTTAGAAAATAAATACAAAGCATTTATTAACCAAGACATAATATTCAAAACTGCCTGAAGTTTTACTGTATTCATTTTTTTAAATTGCACTGACAAATTTCTCATTATGTTTAACATATATCAACTTTCTCACCATGTCTGATCTATATCAATCTTGCTAAAAAGATCTTCAAGAAAATATTAATCATCTTTTACAAAGGACACTGAATCTCTCATTTCCCATCTGAAATTACTTTGATGATTTTGATTTGTGAGTATATGATGCAAAAAAAAAAAAAAAAAAGAAAAGAAGAGACGAATTTCTTAATTTGTTCAGATGACTTAAAACTTTTTAAAAATACTAGACTCATGATCACCTTTATCAAGCAAGTTCTGAAATCATAACTTGGAGGCATATCACAAATTTATTTTCATGTACTTCTCAAAGCAACAAACATAGTTTAAAAAATCTAGTCTACGTCAACACCTTCATCCGAAGAATACCACCTGTAATATTAATTCAATTCAGCACATATTATTGGGTTTTTACTACAGGCAAGGTACTTGCTATGGAAAAATCAAAATTAACACTGATCTAAGCCGGGTGCAGTGGCTTACGCTTGTAATCCCAGCCCTTTGGGAGGCGGAGGTGGGTGGATCACTTGAGGTCAGGAGTTCAAGACCAGCCTGGCCAACATGGCAAGACCCCAAATTCTATTCACTAACAATACAGAAATTAGCCAGGCATGGCGGCATGCAGCCAGGCATGCAGTGAGCCGAGACATCACCACTGCACTCCAGCCTGGGAGACAGAGCAAGACTCTGTCTCAAAAAAAAATTAACACTGATCTTGAAGAGCAAATGAACTTAATCTATATATAAACAGTAATAATCATCTATCAATCAAGTTAGTAAATAATTACAGAGATTTTATAAAAAAGCATACAGCTACAGACTGGGCAAAATTAGAAAGTTTGAGCTGTATTATATTTAAAATAAAACACTGTCAATCAATAAATATTATCACATAAAGTTTAAAACAGTGGTTTTTAAATCGTTTTACAAGCATAGGGAGACTTAAGGCACCCCAGAGCTTTGTTCTAAAGACAAAGAATATCACCTGGGAGTTCATGAGAAATACAAACTATCAGGCCTCACTAGTGTAGTACTGGATCAGAAACCGCATTTTAGGACAGTCCCCAACTGATTCATATGCAGGTTATAGTTTGATGCCACTGCTTTAGATGCTACCAAGAGAGAACAAGAAATCTGCCTACTTAAACTTGTGCCCACCCCTCAACTATAATGCATTTCCCCTTAATTTTACCTAGGCCCTAGCAGACTTACTTTTATCTCTTTGATATGATTTTACATAAAATTTGTTTTGAACATAGGGTTTCTATTAAATTGAAAAAATTTTAAAGCACTCACTTGGAGGACAGTTATATGCTTTTACATATGCATAACAAATGAGACAAATGAGAATGCACAAAATATTATAACCTTATATTTAAGTTAACTAACTTACTCCATTGCAGAAAGATCCATGTCAACTTCTTCTCCATTCATTAGTGGGATTTTTTTCTTTTTATTCCTACATTTAAGAAAAAGGAGGTTGGAAAATTATGAGACTTCTAATTCTGAATGGAGATTAACAGCAGTTAAAGTTCGAATAAAGGATTTCACACAACTTGGAAAGCTATCCTTAGGAAAAACAGCTGTCAAATGTAACAAAATTTAAATAGAACAAAGTCTGCTTATTTTAAAGCTGGAGGAAATGAAGTAAATATCAAATTATTTTGCTGATCAAATGTTAACAAGAAGCATAAATATATAATAAAATGTCAACCTAAAACATATATTTCAAGAACTGGTAGCTGCAATTTTATATAGAAAAGGAGATCTATCAATAAAGGAAACTCTTAAATGGTAAAAGGATCCGGCTTGAAATGGGATACGAATAATTCTGAGCTGTCTGCTGCATATATGGAAGGTTCTGTCATATATGAAATAATTAACAAATAAAATATCTTAAGAGCATTGATTAATATGTAGAACCAATTAATACATACAAGATACAAGATAAGCAAAAGCAAAAGCAAATATTTTTATGATAACTGGGGAAGGGCAAATAAAGAGAGGAACGGAGAAAAGTCCTCCTATGTTCTTCATATCAAAGAATACCCAATCGACATTCTGTTATTACAGAGAAAAAAAAAACCTAAGGATAGCAATCAAATGTTACCAATTTCCAAGGTAGATAGGACAAAAAGAAGTTGAGAATCTCACTCTGCATTAAGAAAAGAAGTTTCTCAGAGTTAAGAATGACTATAAGAAGATTTCAGGATCCAGTTCTCTAAAGGACTTCAAAATCAACAGACACAGACACTCTCATTTATCTGAGTGAACTAAACACAGTCATGAATATAATAAAACTTCCGTTCCTGAAGGTTCATCTTTCTCCAGCAAAGTACAGAAATGTTCTCATCTCTCACTATTCAGAGTACATACTAATTGTTGTTTAAATAAGTGGTTAATGAAAAATATATTAAAGAAAAGTGGCAATTTGTCTTTGAAAGACATCAAGAATGTTCTGAAGTGGCATGGTGATATAGAGAAAAAAGAAAAAAAATAGTAAGCAAAAAAAAATAGTACGCAGAGGCTTTGCATAACATATTCAGCTCTTTCCTTTCAATCATCACTTTCCTAATATTTCCTGTAGGTATTAATCCAACAAGACTAATAAGGATGAACCTGAGCTATTTGTCTTGAACTTTTTTCTAGCACCAAAAACTCAAACTTCCATTCTAGCCCCTCGGCCTCAACCATCCAACAAAATAAGGATTCTCAAACCTAAATGTTAAAATTTATTTAATTCTTCTTTTTTTTTTTTTTTTTTTTTTCTTTTTGTGACAGAGTCTGGCTCTATTGCCAGGCTGGAGTGCAGTGGTATGATCTCAGCTCACTGCAACCTCTGCCTCCTGGGTTCAAGCAATTCCCCTGCCTCAGCCTCCCGAGTAGCTGGAGTTACAGATGTACACCACCACGCCTGGCTAATTTTTTGTATTTTAGTAGAGACAGGGTTTCACCATGTTGCCAGGATGGTCTCGATCTTTTAACCTAGTGATCTGCCCACCTTGGCCTCCCAAGTGCTGGGATTACAGGTGTGAGCCACCATGCCCAGCCAAATATTGTTATTTAATTCTAAAGATAAAAATGTCATCAAGAAAGCAAGCAAACAAAGAATGTTTGGTAATATAAATTGGAAATAAAAGGAAGATAAAAAGGTACTAGATAACATGTTCTCTACCTAGAAAATTAGGTATACACAGGCTGGCATGGTAGCTCATGCCTGTAATCCCAGCACTTTGGGGGGCCGAGAAAGGCAGATCACTGGAGGTCAGGACTTCGAGACCAGCTTGGCCAACATGGTGAAATCCTGTTTCTAACAAAAATATAAAAATTAGCTGGGCATGGTGGCAGTCACCTGTAATCCCAGCTACTTGGGAGGCTGAGGCAGGAGAACTGCTTGAACTGGCAGGCAGAGGTTGCAGTGAGCTGAGATAGCATCACTGCACTCCAGCCTGGGTAACAGAGCAAGACTGTCTAAAAAAATTAGGTATACAATAGAAATTTTATTTTGGCATTTTAGTCTGTGAGATTTGTAGTTTAACTTTCAGTTTATAGTTATTATTTAATGCCTACCTTCTGCTTTTGGAATGGCAGGGTATATCATGTTTAAGGCTGTTTTCTTCAATTTGCAATGTATGATTGAAGGATCCATCTAACTCCTGCACTGTCACTTTAAGTGGTCCCTTTAAAAACAACAACATACTGTTCAGAGACGTGATTAAAAAAAAAAAATCAATATGTATGCTATGTGTACAGAGAAATATAGATCAAGATATAAAATGATATTACACAAAATGAGTATCTGCAGATCTAGATAGGTAATAGGTGCCGAAGGGGGCAACTGGAAGATTCTGAGTCGCCTGAAATCTCTGTACCTCGTCGTCTCGTCTTTGACAAAGTCAATGTTTTCTCAATTCATTCTCTGCAAACAAAATCTAATTAATTTCTAACTAGTAACCCATCCCTAAGTTCCCTTTTTTTTTTTTTTTTTTTGGGACGGAGTTTCACTCTTGTTACCCAGGCTGGAGTGCAATGGCGCGATCTCGGCTCACCGCAACCACCGCCTCCTGGGTTCAGGCAATTCTCCTGCCTCAGCCTTCTGAGTAGCTGGGATTACTGGCACGCGCCACCATGCCCAGCTAATTTTTTGTATTTTTAGTAGAGACGGGGTTTCACCGTGTTGACCAGGATGGTCTCGTTCTCTTGACCTCGTGATCCACCCGCCTCGGCCTCCCAAAGTGCTGGGATTACAGGCTTGAGCCACCGCGCCCGGCCCCTAAATTCCTCTTATATTGAAACTGAGGCGATAGCAATACAAAGGCCATTTTGGAAAAACACTTACCACATATTTCTGAGTTCCAGGAGATGTATAGTCCTGTTTTATTTCCAATTCCAAGACATTTCGTTTTCTATTAAATGCAAAACTTCCATAAAATTTTACCACTCCACTCTGATCTCTGAAGAATTGTAAAGGAAATTTTACATACTGAAACGAATGTGTGCGAAACAAGTAATTCATCATGGTATTGATAAATTTTCAAATGCATTCCCACCAGTTCAAAGTTTGAGAGCATACTCTATTGTAAACCAAGTGGCAAAGTATTCAAAATTCTTGTGAAAAATGCTTTCCCAGATTTAAATATAATTTCTGAAACATTGACAAATTTGTGTTTTGAAAGAAGCAGAACCATTATACAAGGTTATTAATATAATGGTGTTTTGAAATGAAAAATGCAATGACTGCAAAATTCCAAGATATCACTCAAATTGTGCCAACCCCAACCACATCCACAAGTCAGCAAACTGCTGCACCTCACAAGTAATCCTACAGGCCTGTCTGGTAGATTACTTACCTATACTACCATCAAACCAATTTTTTTACTCACATATTCTTTATTCACTAGAAAGTACTTTAAAATATGCCAAACTTTACAATTATAAACATATATGTGTGCACCTTAACGTCTAGTAGGCATCTTAGATGAAACAATCCACAGTTCATCACTATTTCTACCACTGTTTAGAAATATCAACAGTTCATACTCCCTTTAGGCCCCTCGAGTCTCTCTTCTTCCATCTCCCCCCTGCACACATGCCTTATCCCCTTCCCCACTTTGCTGAAATGTTATTGAAAGGATACACCCACTGCTTTATTAATGGCTGAATATCTTTGCCAGAGACATTTGAAATGGATTTCAAAAACCCAGATGTGGAAACCAACATCTGACTCCACATATGTGACTGGAACTTCTGAGATGAGGCAGTACTAGCCAGACTTAGCAGTTTATTGAAAACCTGTAAGAATAAAATTATCATTTAGTAAGTTCCTATAACACATTCCTTTCATTTATATAGAATACTTACTTTGCACTACATCTTTATTGGAGTCAATTATAGAAGATAATAATTTCACTACTTATTACATGTATTATTCTAAAGACTACCAGCAATAGAAATATGCAAAGATATAAGCAGCCAGAATACAAAACCATTCTTCATATAAACATTATTGAATGCTAATGACATACTGAATAAATAATACTGTTTATTAAGAATTATAGTAAGAATAATATATAATACCTATAATTGATTGCGCCATGAGTTTACACAGAAACTAGAAATTAAGCAGCTAATAATACTCATCAGGATTTATACACTCCAAAGCTTGAGTAGCTCTTTATGGACCATCTATCATTTAATGTTTCTGTTCTTTATTCTAAAGGCTGGGTGCAATGGCTCACACCTGTAATCCTAGCACTTTGAGACAACAGTAGGTGGCCAGCTTGAGCCCAGGAGTTGGATACCAGACTGGGCAACATGGCAAAACTCCATCTCTACAAACAATACAAATTAGCCGGGTGTGATGGTGCATGCTTGTAGTCCCAGCAACTCGGAAGGCTGAGAGAGATGAGAGGATCCCTTGAGCCTGGAGGTCAGGGCTGCAGTGAGCAGTGATTGCACCCCTGCATTCTCAGCCTGCATCACAGAGTGAAATCCCATATTAAAAAAAAAAAAAAAAAAAAGGCAAAGTGAAGAACAGAAAGATTAAAGAAACTTTAAAGCAAACTTAAAATGCTTTAAAAAATTACTATTTTTTTACCTTCCTCTAAGAATGTTGTCAAAGAAAAAACAAACATTTGGTTTCCACTCTCAGCTACTAAACTGCAACTATTCACACTAAAACTCACTTAAAATACATTGCAAAATTTAGCAACAGCAAAAATAAACATCATTTATATTAGTTGACTTTTTTCTATTGAAAAGAGTTTAGAGTGGCATTTCATCCTTAACATAACGCAGAACACAAATTCATATGCATAAGTATGTTTTACATTAATCCCCATGATTTTTATTTTTTTTTCTCTTGAGACAGTCTCGCTCTGTCACCCAGGGTTGTGTGAAGTGGCACCATCATGGCTCACTGCAGCTTCAACCTCCTGGACTCAAGCAATCTCCTGTCTCCATCTCCCAAGAAGCTGGGGTTACAGAATCATGCTGCTATGCCTGGCTTCTTAAAAAAATATTTTTTTGAGATGGGTTCTTACTATGCTGCCCAGGCTGGTCTCAAACCCCTGTCCTCAAGCAATCATCCCACCTCAGCCTCCCAAAGTGCTGGGATTAAAGGCATGAGCTACCAAGCCCAGCCACCACATTCCAATTACATCTTCATAAAAATCATGTGCTAAGTTGTTCTGGCATTGATACCTATTCTATATCTGAGGAAATGCAAATATAAAGCACAGGTTACTTAGTGGGCAAACAGAACTACACATCCAGATGTCCTGACTCCTATTCCACAGAAATGTATTCAGAATATACACATACAGATCTTTATTTACCATTGTTAAGTTTTTAACCTTAATACTTACTTGTAGCATAAATTCCATACTGATCCTATTTTCAATCAATCTCATCACAAGGTGAGCTTTACACTGAAACATGGTATAGTATTCCCAGGACAGTGTATGTGGATGCTTTATTGAAAAGTGTAGATGGGAAGCCGGACTAAAAAAATAAGCATATTTACCTAATAGAGCAAATTTGACTATTAAATAAACAATAAATTTCATGACCACATCAAGAAAATACATTAAAAACATCATGAGAATATATAAACAATTTCCTTAGTACTAAGAAACATCTAAAAATAAACTTAACTAGAAGAAAATTATGAAATTTTACTTAAGGACATAAAGGAAAATCTGAATAAATGGAAACAAATATCAAGTTCCTAGATGAGAAGATACAATACTGTAAACACGTCCATTCTCCCCAAATCCATCAATACAATCAATGCAATTCCAATCAATATCCCAACATTGAAGCATGCACAAAAATACAGTAAAGATGGATTATATATGTAAAACAAAAACAACTCCAAAAGTACTAAAAGAAATGAAAGAAAAAATTTCTTTTTATAATTTTGGGAAGGGAAAAATATAAAATCTGGAAGACATAAAGATCAGAATGACTACGTAAAAATTAAAAAAATGTGACATAATGAAAAGGATCATAAGTAAATTTGAAGATACAGTCTAGAAAATATTTATGACGTACATGAACATTTAAGTTGTTTACAAATTCACTAAACCAAATAATGCAATGGTGAATATCTTTTTACCAATGTGCAAATATTTCTGTATGATAAATGCCTAGAAGAATTTCTTTTTCTTTTTTTTTTTCTTTTTCACAGCAGTCGGTCCTTGGGAGTTCTTTTTTTTTTTTTGAGACTGAGTCTCACTCTTGTCGTCCAGGCTGGAGTGCAGTGGCACGATCTCAGCTCACTACAACCTCCGCCTCCCGGGTTCAAGCAATTCTCTTGCCTCAGCCTCCTGAGTAGCTGGGACTATAGCCGCCTGCCACCAAACGTCGCTAATTTTTGTTTTTTTTTAGTAGAGATGGGGTTTCGCCATGTTGGCCAGGTAGTCTCGAACTCCTGACCTCCGGTGATCCGCCTGCCTCGGCCTCCCAGAGTGCCGGGATTACAGGCATGAGCCACCGCGCCTGGCTACAAGAAGAATTTCTCTATGACCACATACCTAGAAGAACTGTTGGATCTAAAAATTGCCCATTCTACAATTCTGATTAGTACCACACTAAATTACCCTTCAGAAATATTGTATCAAACTGTACTCTCACAGTGTATGAGTGGTGCTACGGTTTGTTCGAATGATGCTGCCCCTTCCAAAATTCATGTTGAAACTTAAACCCCAATGCAACAGTCTTAAGAGGTGTGGCCTTTGGGAGGTGATTAAATCATTAGGGATCTACCCTCATGAATGGGATTAGCAACCTCATAAAAAGGCTGCAGGTTGAAGGAAGTGTTCTCTTGCCCTGCCATCCCTTCTACCTTGTAAGGACACAACGTTCTACCCCACTGGAGGATGTGGCAAGTAGGTGCCATCTTGGAAGCAGAGGGCAGCCCTCGCCAGACACCAATCCTCCTGGTGCCTCAATCTTGAACTTGCTAGCCTCCAGAACAAGAAGTAAATTTCGGTGGTACTTTGTTATAGTAGCATAAACAAACTATGGCAACCGGTATTACACATCTTCAAAATCTGGCATATTGATTGAGGTAGGAGGATTGCTTGAGCCCAAGACTTTGAGATCAGCCTGGGTAACATGTGAGACCCCAATAAAAATTTTTTTTCTTAGTGGCATATTAAAATTTAAAATACTTTAATCAATTTGATATTTTTAAAATTATTTTTAGATTTTACTTGTTACTTCCAACCTTATGAGCTTATGAGTTTGTAGGCTTTAGCAAAGAATAGCAATGAGAAAGGTTAAAAAAATTCTGAGGTACAATGAAATACTATTTAGCTCTTAAATGGAATGATTTTTATATGTAGTCAAGGTTTATAGTATCATCTCTGAACAGTAAACATACTTATCCTTCTCTTTTCCTCCACCGAATATGGGATGTAGTAAAACTCCACCAGTTTTCAGTTCATATGCCACTATTTTGTCTAGCTCCTAAAAAATATATAAAAATAGAAGTCAGTAAAATTTGTAAAGTAAAATTATTTTACATATCAAATTTTAGAATTACACTGTGAATTTTCATTTCCTAACATCAGAATGTAAATTTCTTAAAATAGGTGAAATGCAGTTAAAGAGCAGTTTATGTTCTTATAAATAAAGCAGCCTACACAGCTGGTAGAATGACAAAAGTCAAAGACTTGTCTACTTTGTGACTTCAGGGCTGGGCAGCAGCCTGGCAACTTTTTCTTCTGGCTGTTCTCGATCTCTCTGAGCTGTCTCCCAAGTTTATTTTTCCCTTTTCTGTATTTTGCTTCAGGGAATTTAGGCGAGTAAAAAGGAATGAGAATAAATTATGTCAGGAATCCATCATTTTAAAACTCCAGTCTTCTCTAACATGATATAAATCGAAGTCTTAAAAAAAGGGTTTTGTTTTGTTCTGTTTTTTAACAGAAAAAAAAGGAGGGTAATTCTTTTGTTTTGAGACAGGGTTTCACTCTGTCACCCAGACTGGAGTGCAGTGGCTGATTATGGCTCACTGCAGCCTTTGACCTCCTGGGCTTAGGTGATCCTCCCACCTCAGCCTCCCAAGAAGCTGGAACTACAGGCACATGCCATCATGCCTGGTTAATTTAAAAAAAAAAAAAAAAAAAAAAAAGCATAGGTGAAAAAAAGACACCAATACAATTATGCTGGAAACTCATGACTAGTTTAACTAATACAGGTGTAGTATAGAAAAGTGGCAAACAGCATAGTGAAGCAATTAAAAGCCAAGTTGGAATCCTGGGTCTACTACTTACTAGCTGTGCACTTTGATGAAATAATTTAACCTTTCTTTCTGTGCCTCAGTTTCTTCATCTATAAAATGGAAATGATAGCAAAGTAGTTAGGAGAATTAAGATCATCAATATGTCTTTTTTTTCCAAGGTGGAGTCTTGCTCTGTCACCCAGGCTGGAGTGCACTGGCATGATCTTGGCTCACTGCAACCTCCGCCTCCCAGGTTCAAGCCATTCTCATGCCTCAGCCTCCCAAGTAGCCAGGATTACAGGCATGTGCCACCATGCCCAGCTAATTTTGGTATTCTTAGTAGAGACTGGGTTTCACCATGTGGAGCAGGCTTGTCTCGAACCCTTGACTTCGTGATCCCAACAATAATCCAAAGTGTTGGGATTACAGGAGTGAACCACTGGCCCAAGATCATTAATATTTATAAAATGTTTGTAACAGAGCCTGAAACATTTTAAGTGTTGTGTTATTTTGTTCTTCTTAATAGTTTCTGAAATGATGAACAGACTCCTCCAGTTCTAGATGTAGAAATACGAATGAATATGTTTGTAGTTAAAATCTTCAAAAATTAACTTTTTGGCTTACTTGAGTTTATTCTTGGGTGATGATAATATGTAAAATGAGAATAAGGGGAAGATAATAAAGTTTGTTTAATGAAGATATTAAAGGCTGCAATTTTTCCACCTGAGAATGAAGACTAAGCATGATATGATTAAAATGGTCATATATATGACCAGAATGTGCTCAGTAAGATACAACAATGGTGTTTTTTTTTTTTGGTCAAATCTATAAATTGTAAAAAAACAAACAAACAAACAAAAAGACATGACAATGACAACATAAATGCATTCAAGGCCTAACCAGAATATAATAAGCAGTTAATATGTGCAAAGCATCATGCACATTACATGTATAATGTCTAACCATCACTGCCCATGGGCAGACACTACTACTGCACTCCTTATACAGATGAGACATGGAAAGATTAAGGTCACAAAGCTAAACAAATTTAGGAAGCACAGTTATAAATGAATACTATAAGGAGCTGGGACATACCTAATGACCCATCTCATGTTTAAGGAACTTAAATATTCTCTTTCTTAGGGGGAAAAAAGTCTTTAGGGGCCAATGCTGACAATGGAGATTAGATTAAATAGACCATTAGTCTTTCTCAGTATATTGATTCCCACTTTGCTGGGAAAAATTAGGGATTTTCAAGTAGTATTTTAAAAGTATTTTACAATCATTAAAAACGGAGGGGCTGGGCATGGTGGTTCATGGCTGTAATTCCAGCACTTTGGGAGGCTGAGGTGGGTGGATCACCTGAGGTCAGGAGTTTGAGACCAGCCTGGCCAACATGGTGAAGTCCTGTCTCTACTAAATAATAAAAAAAAATAGCTGGGCATGGTGGCACAGGCCTATAGTCCCAGCTACTCTGGAGGCTGAGGCAGGAGAACCCTGGAACCCAGGAAGGGGAGGCTGCAGTGAGCCGAGATCATGCCACTGTACTCCAGCCTGGGCAACAAAGCGAGACTCCATCTCAAAAAAAAAAACCATAAAACAAAAAAATGGAGGACATGAGACTTGGAAATCAGGAGAACACTAAAGTCTTACTGATGTGTAAGTGGGTAAGGGATCTGTTATTACCTCTTTAATCCAGTGGCGGTACTCATTAACACCAAAAGTTTTTTTCATCCAAAGTCCATAGATGTAGCCTGAAATTCCCTTCAGCACCCATTCATCAGACCTAAGCAAAAAGTGAAAGTATAAGTTACTTTTAATCATAAAAACGCCTCAGATAATGTCAAAGAGGATGCCGGAATAAGTGTAGTGTGTATTTCTCTGCCCTCACAAAGAAAATGAAAATTATTAACAAATCACTAGGTTTCCCAACTTCCTTTGGCTGAGTTCTACTTGCTCATTCATTATACCATATTCATACCTGCCTTTACCTTTAAGCATGAGACTGCTTTACAGTCTTGTGTCAGGTATAAATTACCAGAGTACATGCTCTACTCTGACAGTGCTGCTTCCCTCCTGCCCAACTCTGTTCTTAATGTCTCTGTCTCTAAGGATATACGTGCTCATAGCCAGGACTATACTGTTCAATTCTAAAAGTCTACATGCTATTATTGCCTATCCCATGCATTATGCCAATACCAATGACTTTCTAAAACCTAAAGTTTAATTGCTTCATTCATTTCTTTTTGGTTTCTCTAGGAAAAAAAAATCACAATTAACATCACTCATTCATTTATTCATTTGTATATTCAATCTATCCATCTACCCATCCATCCACCCACCCATCCATCCACCCACCCATCCATTCACCCATCCATCCATCCATAATATTTTGCCTACTATGTTCCAAGCACTATTCTTTAATCAAACTTCTATGAGTAGCTTTAGGAAAATTATAAATAAGAGATCTATCTTTAGCCTCTGCCCTCTTCCCCTCCAGCAAGCAAAAAAAGAAAACCAAGATTTACATACTGTATCTAGTGTAGAATGTTCACAACTATAATTTATAATCTTAATTTTTGTGTTTTTTCCAAAATTATCTTGTGTTAATAAAACAGAAAAGAAAAAACATTTATACCTTTCATTTCTTTCAACAAACTGGTACAAAGCTGAGCACTAGTAGGCAAATCCCTAAATAATTATTGCTACTGCAGAGGAGCACTATTTTGCTCCTCTTAATAACTATTAAGGTATTTCCAATTGCTTTGAACATTAACATTAAAATTCTAACTGCGGTTTTCTGTACATTTAAGTTCTTTTATTTACAGTATTCATTCAGTTCTTGATGGGGTTTCACCATGATGGCCAGGCTGGTCTTGAACTCCTGACCTCAGGTGATCCACCCACCTTGGCCTCCCAAAGTGCTAGGATTACAGGTGTGAGCCACAGCGCCTGGCCTCATTCAGTTCTTTAAGAGATTGTTTTACCAAAATCTTACCTTATAAACTGAAGAAGTGATTATATTAATTTCATGGACAAAAAGTTAGCATGAATCTTAAAATAATCATTTTTCTTTAAATACGTATAAAATAGTGTCTTTTAAATTAGCTATCTGCAATTAGGGCAAAGGTCAGCTTAAATGCACGAAAAGAGAAGAAAATAGAGTTGATTCTTTTCTCAGTAGTATGAAATTTCAGGTTACTCACCAAGACATTCTTGATATGAAACATCCAAAAAACTGCTGGGCCAAGGACTGGGCTAAACACCTTCTAGTCAAAGGTGTCTCATCTATAATCATGGCGCTGTGTAAAAGATTTGTGCTAGAATTTAAAAAAGAAAGCACATTATAACCAAGAAATAAATACTTACTCAGTGAAAATAAAATAAGTCCACTTTTAAAATAATAGAAGTTAGATACAAAATAGAAAAAAAAAAAAATTCTCCCAAAGGGCTTTCTAATCTTTTCAAAATTTAGCTAAAATTCATCATGAGTAACTTTTGCTTAAAGCAAGGAGCATGTTTTCCACTGATGATATCAGTAAATTTCTGACAATTTCTGACAATATCAGTAAATTTTTAAATAGTGTAAGAAAAAAAATTCATACTAGTTAATCAAACGATTTGTATAATTTTTTAACAATTTATGAAAACAAGACTAAAACAGGGAAAATACTAATTTTAGTTAATTCTGGATGATAATGACGCTTTTGAGTTATCTTAAAATTTTTGTCTTCATGTTTTTCTACATTTTAAAATTTTAAAAACCAACCAAATTTTCTATAAAGCCAACCAAATCTAAATTGGAGAAAAGTTCAATACTTCTCTTAAAATTGACCACAAAATCAGTAACTTTCCTTCATATCATTACCTTAATTTAGGCATTTCAAATCTGAAGAGATACCAACCTAAAAATGCTCATGGAAGCATAAGCAGCCACTTCAACATAAGCCTCATCGATGAATACAGTCTTAAAACAGGAATATGGGTATCGACATGTAAGAATTTCTTCATAAAATTCAAAGACTTCATGAAGGTATGATGTGGTATGTTTAAGCAATGGAAGAAGTTGGGGTAAACAAAAATGAGTAACCTGAAAAGAAGAAGCAAGGAGGATCGTCTAAATCAGAGTTGACTTTAATATTGTAAATTTCCTAAATATCTCAATTATAAATAAATGTTCTCAAAAATTTATTCTTTAATTATTTCAAGATGCTGAAAGAAAATGTTGTGAAATTAGTGATTACTTTTACTGATCACATTCATAAAATATTCATTGTACTTAAAAATTAAATTCATGGTGGATTATAAGTCTGTGGAAGGCTTAGACCTACTAAAATATAACTCTGGTTCCAAATTCAATTAAAATTTATTCTCAAATGTACACATAACAAGAAAGATTTAAATTTCAAAGGCTTATTATAAACCTACCTCTTATTCATAAATATCGAACCTAGTGAATAATGCATGTTAATACTATCTTACTGTAATGTTAATCATATTACCTGCATATAAAAAATAATTACTGTAGTCCCCCTCTAATATTTCAATTACATATCAAAAACTGCAGAAAAGCTTAATGGTAGTTAGGAGATTAAAAAAAAAAAAATGCCCACAATAGAAATAGTAACTCTGGTTTTTTTTTATTAGGCTACATCTCACTTTGGTCACACAAATATCATATGCTATCTCTTATTATGATCTGTGTCAAGTGAATACCATCAACAATGACACAGATCACTGACTAGAACAACCTTGTAAGGTTTCATGCAGGAGTGTGAAGGTATGGTAATCTTTTTGAGTTCAACAGAAGTTTGATAGGAAACTTTTAGTATAGGAAAACAGAACATCCCAGAGTCAAAGATGGGAAGAAAACAGGTATGATCGAAGAAATATAAGTAAACTATTTTGAATGTAACATATATTAGGGTCAAATTATAGAAGATCTTGAAAGCCATGCTTAAGATTTCTAATTACTGCAGAATTACAAAAACAAGGGAAGTTTTTAGTGTATCATCAAAATTATTCTTCTAATAACATTTAAAAAGAATAGATTAGAGGCTACCATAAGAGTGGCGAAAAGCATCTATGCATTATTAATGATCAGAGCCCAAAACTGTATCATGATTAACACTCCCTTTGTACGTAAATAAAAAATACTATTCATCAAAAAAAAGATTCGTTTTTAGACAAACCTACATGACAGCAAATTTACTGCTAATGCAGGTAACAACTCATGTATTTGACACAGAGAAAGACTAAAGTCAGGAGAAATAATTCTTGACTGTCATTTGTCTTGTTCCTATTCAATAGCTCAGAGTAGAAAGAAAAATCTTCTCAAATACAAAATAGGTACTGATCAAACATTGATTTTAAAATTGATCATTTACCAAAGACAATAAAGTTTACTGCCAATTTTATCAGTGCACAAACCTTTAAAAAGAGTCATTGTCAAGACAACATAAGCAAAACCATCACAAAATATCCTGAATCTTTTCCATGAGTGATTTTACAAATCCTGTGAATTTCAGCCAAGCAAATATAAATGGCAAACTGAGGAGCTCACCAAAAGCCTGTTGCCCTCAATTATTCTTCACGTGACTAGAAGAAATGCTGTTGAGATATACAAGTCAAATTATGTGTATGTATTTTTTAAAAAAACTTCAGTTGAAGACTAAGGAAGAGAGTTAACAACTAATAAACCATTTTCTACTCAGCATAAGTCTCATGCTTGGGAAGGCCTAAAATTACTATTTGGCCTGTCAACTGATAAATGAATTGTAATAAGATATGTGCCGGGGAGAAACTAGTCTTCATGAGTTTGCTAACCAGATTTCTAACTCTGTCTATTTTCCTCTGTATATGTTGAAGTAAGAATAAATCTTGCTCTTTAATTTTCAATTTACAATATTTTAGATTCCAGAGATGAAACCATAACATTCAAAAACATGCTAAACAAAGAGATGACATTAGTAATGAACAGAATTAATTACAGAAATCAACCTATACTCTAAATCAAGATACACTGAAGCGTTTTTGAAAGCTAAGCCCCCTGTTGGAAAATAATCTAAAATTTAAACACAACATTTTGAAAGAAATTCATTCAGTAATTCACATCATTAAACCTATCAGATAAGGAAATATCTTCTCTCTAGTCATATTCTTGACAGTTAAACAGCTATCTTTTTAGTATTGAGACATAAAATTGTGTAAGACATTATCTCTGGTTAGAGGAGTTATTAAGAGTGAAGACTTAGTATTTCATTAACATCCATCTTTTTAAAAGCAGTAAAAGGGCAGGAGGAAAGAAAGAGGGGAGAGCTCTGACTTACCTCATGCATGTATGGATCTACAAGTATTTCAAATGGTCCAATGGCCAAGGAGATATTTGATGCTGCTGTAGGAATGGTAAGCATATAATGGAAAGTTTTCTTCCTCATATCATGGGTATACACTGTCTCCACCAAATCTCCATTAGAAACAGCAACCATTGCAGCATCTACCGTAAATTCTAATTTCCATGTACACAATTCAGAGTATGAATCAACACAAGGGAACCAAAATCTAGAAAAAACATTGACAGAATAGAAAATGCAATGAGAATGTCCTCTACATTGTTTACCCCACATGCAAGTTATTTCAGCATTTCTAGAAAATGAACAACAAAAAAAAAACTTCAGCTTTTTGGCTACTGAAGCTTTTTTACTATACAACCTGCAAAAAATCTGATAAAATAAAATCTGTTTCCAAACACTATTTGGCAACATTAAAAATATATATTATACAGTACCACCAGTTCAAACCCTAAAAAAAGTTAAGCAATTCTTAGTTTCCAATGTCTTAAAAAATAATTTTAACTTGTATATGCACATTAGTCACATTAGTCAGTTTTTATGTCGCATTTATTTTCAGAAACTAAAAAAGACTTACCGTAAAAAGTTTTATAAAAATAATATGCAGAATTTATTCCATTAAATTATAAAACTGCTTTTTTGGAGTATGTAACACATTGTATAAATTCAAATGAGTGCTGGTAAAAGATATAAAATTTATAGTCAGTTTTCATCAATTCAGGTGTTATGTGACAGGGTAAGTACTCAGTATTGAGGCATAAAAGTGTATAAGACATTACCTCTGGTTTGGAGGAGTTATTATAATAATCTGAGGAGAGGTCGGGTGCAGTGGCTCACATTGTAATCCCAGCACTTTAGGGGGCCAAGGCAAGTGGATCACCTGAGGTCAGGAGTTTGAAACCAGCCTGGGCAACATGATCAAACCCTGTCTCTACTAAAAATACAAAAATTAATCAGGCATGGTGGCGTGTGCCTGCAATCCCAGCTACTCGGGAGGCTGAAGCAGGAGGATCACTTGAACCTGCAAGGTGGAAGTTGTAGTGAGCCAAGATTGTGCCACTGCACTCCAGCCTGGGCGACAGGCTGTCTCTACTAAAGACATGGTGAAACCCCATCTCGACTAAAAATATGTAATTAGCCAAGTGCGGTGGCACACACCTATAGACCCAACTACTCAGGAGGCTAGGCAGGAGAATCACTTAAATCCAGGAGGTGGGAGTTGCAGTGAGCCAAGACTGTACCACTGCACTCCAGCCTGGCCAACAGAGTGAGACTGTTTTAAAAAAAAAAATTAGCTAAGTTCAGTTGCAGAATGTGGAGTGGGGAAGTAGAGAATGAAAGCAGGTGAAAGGAGGTCTCTGTGATGCTTGCAATATTCTTTGTCTCTAAGTGTGAATTACGTGGGCTTGTTCACTTATGAAAATTCATCGAGCTTTATACTTTGTACAATTTTCTCTATGTATATTTTACTACAATATAAAGTTTTTCAAAAAGGAAAATCAAGTGAGATGATTATTTTATAACAGTAGGTATGAAAATGAGAGAGATGAAGGGAGCTGTAAGACTGAGAGGGGTGGCCAGGCTTGGTGGCTCATGCCTGTAATCCCAGCACTTTGGGAGGCCGAGGTGGGCGGATCACTTGAGGTCAGGAGATAAAGACCAGCCTGGCCAACATGTGAAACCCTGTCTCCACTAAAAATACAAAAAATTAGGCAGATATAGTGGTGAATGCCTATAATCCCAGCTACTTGGGAGGCTGAGGCATGAGAATCACTTGAACACAGGAGGCAGACATTGCAGCAAGCAGAGGCAGCACCACTGCACTCCAACAAAGGTGACAGTGCAAGACTGTCTCAAAAAAAAAAAAAAAAAGGAAAAAAAAAAAGAAAAGGAAAAGAAATTGAGAAGAAATGACAACAGAAAGTAATCTGAAAGAAGTCTAAATTTGGGAGGAAATAAAACCCAGTATTTCTTGTTTTACACTAAATTATGTATTGCTTATATATAAAAAATGCAATTTAAAAATTAATTGAAATATTTAAGAATCTGTAATCTACCTTGTAGAATTTTGATACCCACAAGAGAAAACATGAGCACCTCTCTCTGCCATACTTCCCTCTACACTGGGTACCACAAAATGAAGACCTCCTTTGGGTTGATCCAAAGAAAAATTGATGTGTATCTTCAGGACCTTTAACTCTGCAACAAATAAATATACACATACATTGATATATAAGTAAGTTACAGTGGTCTATATAATAAAGGCAGAGATTTAATGCTGAAAACGAAATGGAATTGAGGACTGAGATTTATATGAAAAACCACACTACTGGCCCACATTTGGACTTATACCATCTGTCTGCCTATATTAACTCAACAGACTGCTTCTATGGGTATTTCTACTTCCAATCAATTATAATTATTGCTTGTATTTTTTTCACAAAATACACCTTTGGTTATGCCATATGCTCCTTTCAACATTTCTGACAGTATACAATGCCCAAAGAAAAAATTCCAAAACGCCCACACTGCACACTTTAGGCCTTCCAAATCTAACCCCAAACTTACTGATATAGTTTGGCTCTGTGCCTCCACCCAAATCTCATCTTATAATTCCCATAATGCCCATGCAGTACAGGAAGGACCCGGTAGGAGGTAACTGAATCATAGGGGCACGTCTTTTCCATGCTGTTCTCATGATAGTGAATAAGTGTCACAAGATTGAATGGTTTTAAAAACGGAAGTTTCCCTGCACAAGCCCTCTCTCTTTTTGCTGGCCACTACCCACATAAGACGTGACTTGCTCCTCCCTGCCTTCTCCCAAGACCTCCCAGCCTCCCCAGCCATGTGGGACTGTAATTTCATCAAACCTCTTTTTCTTCCCAGTCTCATGTATGTCTTTATCAGCAGTGTGAAAATGAACTAATACACTTAACTTTTCAAGTTTTTTCTCCTATTACATTCTCCCACAAAATGAATCCTAGGTGACTTTGGGGAGTACAAGGATGAGAGGTAGAGGAGGAAACACTACTTGAGAATTTGCCTTATTATTATGGTTTTTATTATGCTTGATTTCTTCATTATAACATGTGTTGCTTTCGTAAGATTTTAATTTACCTCCAAGCATTACAATCATATGGATCATCTCCAAACTCTAAACATGCAATGATGACTTCCACATCTGTCCCCCAAATCAAGGTAAGTTCCTCCACAAATCCAATCCCACCCCTAAACCCCCCAATAGAAAGCAAAAAAAAAACAAAACAAGAAGTCTTATCTTAATTGTTATAAGGTTAAATAAATAGGCAAGGCAGAAGCTAATATACAATAGTATAATGGCTAAAACTTTATACAAGACAAAAAGGTTTAAAAAGTCTGCAGAATGAGTATCAGAAACTCTATTTTTTAGTTTTATCTCCACCAATAATTTGCTAAGTGAACTTCAGCAGGTTACTTACTCATTAGACTTCAGATTACTCTTCTGTAAAAAGAAGCAATTGAACCAGATTGTTCAGGATCTTTCCTGCTACAAAATGCTGTAATTCTAAACTAATTTGATATTATGCAGGTTCTCAAATCTTGACAAATTTTTCTATCTATATGACTTTTAAAAAATATTTTTCGGGCCGGGCACGGTGGCTCAAGCCTGTAATCCCAGCACTTTGGGAGGCCGAGGCGGGTGGATCACGAGGTCAAGAGATCGAGACCATCCTGGTCAACATGGTGAAACCCCGTCTCTACTAAAAATACAAAACATTAGCTGGGCATGGTGGCGCGTGCCTGTAATCCCAGCTACTCAGGAGGCTGAGGCAGGAGAATTGCCTGAACCCAGGAGGCAGAGGTTGCGGTGAGCCGAGATCGCGCCATTGCACTCCAGCCTGGGTATCAAGAGCAAAACTCCGTCTCAAAAAAAAAAAAAAAAAA
>NW_022436943.1:43269304-43277262 GCF_009761245.1 Sapajus apella
GGCCAGGCATGGTGGCTCATACCTGTAATCCCAGAACTTTGGGAGGCCAAGGCAGGCAGATCACCTGAGGTCAGGAGTTTGAGACCAGCCTGGCCAATATGGCGAGACCCCATCTTTACTAAAAATACAAAAATTAGCTGGGTGTGGTGGTAGGCGCCTGTAACCCCAGCTACTCGGGAGGCTGAGACAGGAAAATCACTCGAACCTGGGAGGCGGAGGTTGCAGTAAGCTGAGATTGTGCCATTGTTCTCCAGCCTGGGTGACAAAAGTGAAACTCCGGCTCAAAGAAAAAAAAAAAAAAACACACACACAAAAAAAAACACACAATTTGTTTTTTCCTTTAAAAAACAATGGTGAAATAAATTGCTTTTTTCATAGCCCTGAACTGATATTATCCCGTTAGCCAGTGATCCTTAATAAGGAAAAGAGCTTCCAACCCATTCTGTATATTTCAACTGGTTAATTTACATTAGGTTGGTTTTTTTGTTTTTTTTTTTGTTTTTTTTTTGTTTTTTTGAGAGTCTCTCACTCTGTTGCCCAGGCTGGAGTGCAGGGGTACACTATCGGCTCCCTGCAACCTCCACCTCCCGGGTTCAAGCAATTCTCCTCTCTCAGGCTCCTGAGTAGCTGAGATTACAGGTGCCTGCCACCATGCCTGGCTAATTTTTGTATTTTTAGTAGAGATGGGGTTTTGCCATGTTGGCCAGGCTGGTCTTTAACTCCTGATCTCAGGTGATCTGCCTGCCACAGCCTCCCAAAGTGGTTGGATTACAGGTGTGAGCCACCACGCCTGCCCAGCATCATTAGTTTTCATGTAAAATTCTCTAGTCCCTGAATCTAACATGATTTTAGTGTGCAGTCAATAATGTTCTTGGTGCTTTACCATCGACGTGTTTCCATAGCTCTGATGGAACCTTAATGCAAAGTTCTCCATTTCCGGCGTCAGGGTCCACAGCACTAACTGCAGCTGCATATGCATTGGAAAAATAATTGAGGTTTCTCCTGGGGGAAAATAAAAGAGCCACCTTTTAATAATAAGCCATATATATTATCAAACATTTTCTTTTTTTTTTTTTGAGATGGAGTCACACTCTGTCACCCAGGCCAGAGTGAAGTGGCACCATCTTGACTCACTGCAACTGCCACCTCCCGTGCTCAAGCATTCTTGTGCCTCAGCTTCCCGAGTAGCTGGGATTACAGGCACCCACCACCACACCTGGCTAATTTTTATATTTTTAGTAGAGATGGTGTTTTGCCATGTTGGTCAGGCTGGTTTCGAGCTCCTAACCTCTAGTAATCCACCTGCCTTGGCCTGCCAAAGTGTTAGCATTACAGGTGTGAGCCATCACACCTGGCCTCTGAGCATTTTCTTAAATATAATTTGATACCAACTGTTGGTAAGCATTTTATCTTCTTACATAATTCCTAAGAACACTCTTTAGCCAAGTAATGGTTTTTTCTACTTACCATGTTAAAAACTATTAAACTGCGAATACAATGGAATATACATTCTACTCACCATGTTATATGATTATTATGACTATTACATTCTTCATTAATTTTGAAATGCCAAAGCCACTATACTTTTTTTGATACAAATGTAAAGAATATGTGAAGAATTGATTATTCTTTATCAATCTGGCAATAATTAGAATGGATTCAACAAGCTTTGTAATTTGACAAAGATTAAGATGTCTAAAACAAATTAGGATGGAACTCAATTCCTCAAAATGTAATACCACTCACCTCTACCCACTAGTGCATCACTATGTAGGCTTAATGAAGCAGAGAATTTTCAGAAGGCTCACTACTATATTCACTATGTCAGGAGAGACTACTAAATATTTGTTGCATAGTTATCTGACCTTATTTCCTATTTGATGAAAACAATACGATGAAGTCTTATGGAAATATGAAAATGTTATTCTCAACTGGTTTAACTGTATTCCATAAAAGCAACTTATATGTGTATATATACACATATTACATTTCCTCACTGAAATTAGTTTAAAAAAAGTAAGAAACAAAAGACAGGAAAAAGATATGGAATGGAAAGGGCAAGAATACAAGACAAAATACATAAACACGATGAGCCACATCCTCGCTGCACATCGTTCTATCTGTAATCCTGCCATTAGGTGTAGTCACAAGGTAAAGTTAGTGATGTTCCCATAGCTTAATACATTTTTCATCTAGTTAAAAAACAAGTTTTAGCCGGGCGCAGGGGTGCATACCTGTAATCCCAGCACTTTGGGAAGCCAGGGTGGGTGGATCACTTGAAGCCAGGAGTTAGAGTCCAGCCTGGCCAACATGATGAATCCCTGTCTCTATTAAAAATACAAAAATTAGCCAGGCGTAGTGGTGCATGCCTGTAATTCCAGCTACTTGAGGGGCTAAAGGACGAGAATAGCTTGAGCCCAGGAGGCAGAGGTTGCAGCGAGCTGAGATTCCACCACTGCACTCCAACCTGAGCAACAGACTGAGACTCCATCTCAAAAAAATAAAAAAAAGAAAAAGAAAAGTTGCATATACTTTACTGAACAACTAAAGGAAAAATAAAATGGCAAAAGCCATTAAAGAAACATTAAGGCTATAGACTCTTAACCTGACAGAGGCCATTCCTTCTCCATCTTCATCCATCTCTCTAACAATTACGAAGGCTATAACAGAACTAAGGCTTTACCAACTATTCAAGGTAATGACTACAAAACATAGAGTTTTGGAAGTAAAAAGGCTTCTCAATATATTTTAATAATTTCTTTCTGTTAAGTAAACGTTGACATCCCAAGAATGTTCATAGCATCTTGACCAGTAGATCCCATCTCAAGAAACCACTTTCTTTGCTCATCCATAAGAAGCAACTCCTCTACCCACTGAAGTTGTATCATGAGATTGCAGCAATTGTCTTATCTTTACGTTCCACTTCTAATTCTAGTTTCATGGCTATTTCTACCACAACTGCAGTTACTTCCTCCTCTAACTCCCTCAAAGTAATCCATGAGGTTTGGAATCAACTTCTTCCAAATCCTTGTTCATGTTGATGTTTTGACCTCCTCCCTAAATCATGAATGTCCTTAATGGCATCCAGAATGGTGCATCTTTTCAGGGTTTCAACTGACTTTCCCAGATCCCTCAGAGGAATCACTATCTATGGCAGCTATAGCCTTATGAAATGCATTTCTTAAATAGTAAGACTTAAAAGTAGAAATTATTCTTTAATCTACAGGCTGTGGAATAGATACTATGTTAGCACACGTAAAAACAGTATTAATCTCCCAGTACATTTTCATCAGAGCTTTTGGATAACCAGGTGTCTTGTCAATAAGCAGTAATATATTGAAAGCATTCTTCTTCTGCCCAGTAATCTCAACAGTGGTCTTAAAATATTCAATTCAGTAAACCATACTGTGAACAAGTTGTTGTCATCCAGCTTTGTTGCTCCATTTACAGAGAACAGGCAGAACAGATTTAGCATAATTGTTAAGGGTCCTAGGATTTTTTGGAATTGTAAATGAGCACTGGCTTTAACTTAAAGCCCCCAGCTGCATCAGCCCCTAATAAAAGAGTCAGCCTGTCCTTTGAAGCCAGGCACTGACTTCTCTTTAGCTAGGAAAGTTCTGGATAGCATTTTCTTCTAGTAGAAACTGTTTCATCTGCATTGAAAATCTGTTGCTCGGTGTAGCAACCTTCATAAATAACCTTAGCTAAATCTTCTGGATAACTTGCTGCAGCTTCTACATCAGCACTTACTGCTTCACCCCGCACTTTCATGTTATGGACAAAGTTTATTTCCTTAAATCTCATGAGCCACCCTTTCCTAGCTTCAAAAAGGTCTTCTGCAGCTTCCTCACCTCTCAGCCTTCACAGACTGAAGAGTTAGGGCCTTGCTCTGGATTAGGCTTTGCCTTAAGAGATGGTGTGGCTGGTTTAATCTTCTATCCAGATCTTTAAAACCTTCTCCATCCACATCAGCAATAAGACTGCTTCATTTTCTTATCATTTGCGTATTCACTGGGGCAGCACTTTTAATTTCCTTCAAGAACTTTTCCTGTGCAGTCACAACTTAGCTAACTGGCACCAACAGGCCTAGTTTTCGGCCTTCCTCGCCAAGCTTAGTCATTTCTATAGCTTTTGGGTTTAAGTGAGAGATGTGAGGCTCTTCCTTTCACTGGCACACCTAGAGGCCACTGCAGGATTACTAACTGACCTAATTTCAATATTGCGTGTCTCAGCAAATAGGGAGGCTGGAGGAGGGGGACAGAGACAGGGAACAACTGGTCCACGGAGTAGTCAGAACACACGCAACATTTATCATTTAATTTGCCATCTTACATGGATGCCATCTTTGGCATCCCCAAAACAATTACGATGGTAATATCAAAGATCTCTGATCTCAGATTACCTTAACAGATATAATAACAAAAAAGTTTGAAATATTGCAAGAATTACAAAAATGTGACATAGAGACATGAAATGAGCATATGCTGTTGGGAAAACAGCACTGATAAACTTTCTTTATCACAAACCTTCAATTTGTAAAAATAAATAAATAAATAAATAAAACGCAGAACATGCAAGGCACAACAGAGCAAAGCACAATAAAAGGAGGTATGCCTGTGTTTTTTGTTTTTTTTAATTATCATACAGTTAAAAAAAAAAAAACTTTTTGGGTCTACAGTGGTATAAAGTTTAACACATGAACAGATTCAGTTAACCACCAAAATCAGGACACAGAACAGTCTTATCAACCCCAAAAAGTTCCTTATGCTATTATTTGTGCCAAATAAATGGCATCAGGTAGAATGCCACCTTTTGAGACTGGTTTGTGTCACAACATTTTTGAAATTCATCCAAGTTGTTACACGTATTAATAATTTGTTCCTTTTGACGCTGAGTATTGTATTGTACAGGCTGTACCAGTTTGTTTATCCACTGACCAGCAGAAGGGCCTTTAGGTTATTTTCAGCTTTTGGAAGTGTAAAATAAAAAAGTTATGAACATTTGTGTACAGGTCTTTGTGTGAATATAAGCTTCATCTCTGTAGTACAAATACCCAACAGTGGGACTACTGATGGAAAACACATTTAACTTTTTAAAAATCTACAGAACTGTTTCAGAGGAGTTGTACCGTTCCGCCACCAGCAATATCTGAAGTGCCAGCTGCTCTAAACCCTGTTAGCACTTACCTAACATACCATCTAATTTTAATGACTATTCTATCTACAGAGTATAATATATTTACAACAACATTTCAAAAACATAAAATTTGATGATTGCAAAGCTTGTATTCCCAGCAAGTTATCAGGGGAATTAAAAAATAAAATAACTATTGCACAAAAAGAAAGCCAGATTTAAACATTACCTATTAGTTATTTATTTATTTAGTTAGTTAGTTATTAGTTTTTTTATGGGAAATTATTTTCATTTAATCTCATTTCCTGAGAAAAGGTGAAGTGGTCCAAATAAAATGGGTAAGTCATTATAAATGGAATCAACTGGGAAGCCAATTTCAAATAATCTCATGGTTTAGATTTCAATATACAAATCAAATGTTTTCTTTCATAATAACTTCATAGAGGTCAAAAATTAAAGTGTAAAATTATAATGTATTTTCAATTTTCAGAAAAATAATGACTACAAAATATTTAATATGTCATTGTCCTGTAACCTCTACCATCTCCATTGGCTATACATTTTTAAGCTATTGAGTTAGAGTATCCTATGTGACAGTATTAGGTTAACTAACTACCTAGGCGCTAACAAGCAATTTCAAGGCATGAATACATAGCTCAAGGCAGAAAGTAGAATGTGATTGCTGTCTCATTTCTTTTTTTAATTTCAATAGCTTTTCAGGTACAAGTGGTTTTTGGTTACACGGATGAATTCTACAATGGGAAAATCTGAGATTTTAGCATACCTGTTGCCCAAGTAGTGTACTGTACTCAATATGTAGTTTTTAAAATCTCTCCCTCCTCCCCGCTTCGGAGTCTTTAATATCCAGACTTATATCACTCTGTATGTCTTTGCATACCCATAGCTTAGTCTCTAGTAATCTGATGGTTTAGATTTCAACATACAAATAAAAAATGAGAACATATGGTACTTGGTTTTTCATTCCCGAGTTACTTCACTCAGAATAGTGGCCTCCAGCTCCAGCCACGTTGCTACAATGACTTCGCTATTTTTTTATGGTTGAGCAGTATTCCATAGTGAGTGTATGTACATATATACATACGTGCGCGTGTGTGTGCATATATGTGCACATTTCCTTTAACTACTCATCAGCTGATGTGGACTTAGGCTGGTTCCATATCTTTGCAATTGTGAACTGTGCTGCAATAAACATAGATATGTAGGTATATTTTCTGATATAATGACTTATTTTCCTTTGGGCAGATAGCCAGTAGTGAGAATGCTAGATCAAATGGTAGATCTACTTTCAGTTCTTTAAGCAGTCTCCGCCTACAGCCATACCACCCTAAATGCACCCAATCTCGTCTGACCTCGGAAGCTGAGCAGGGTCAGGCCTGGTTAGTGCTTGGATGGAAGAAATCTCCACAGTGTTTTCCACACAGGTTGTACTTAAATCTCACCAGCACCGCATAAGCATTCCCTTTTTACCATATCCACGCCAACATCTATGTTTTGGTATTTTTTTAACTTTTTCATAATGGTCATTCTGGCTGGGATAAGGTGGTAAGTCATTGTGGTTTTAATTTGCATTTCCCTGATCATTAGTGATGTTGAGGATTTCATGTGTGGGCTATTTGTATATCTTCTTGTAACAACTGTCTATTCGTGTTGCTTTGATGTGTTTTATCTGATATAAAAGAATAGCTACTCCTGCTCGCTTTTGGTTTCTATCTGCATGGCACATGTTTTTCCACCCCTTTACCGCGAGTCTACAAGAATCCTTATGAATGTTAGGTGATTTTCTGGAGGACAGTAGATATTTGGTTTGTGATTTTTTAATTCTAAAACAAGTTTTAAAAGGCAAATGAGTTTCAAACTGTATCTAGATAAAGGACAAATGGATCTACCGCTATGTATATACTGCTTAGTCCAAATAGGAAGAACCATATCTAGAGTTCTGGGACTACCACATTTAAGAAAACACAATATCAAATCTGAGATTATCCAGAGAAGGACAAAGAGGATGGAAGTAAACTGAGAAACAGTTTCTAACATGAGAAATGGTTGAGAGTAATCTCAATAATTCTGTAGCCTGCAGAAGAGAAAACTTATGGGAAAGATATTTATTTAATTAGGATAAGTTTGTGAATATTAAAGCAAAACAAACTGTTGCTCAATGTAATAAAGAACTGTGCATAAATAATGAAAGGGAAGCTTTAAAATATAATGAGGATCAGGCATGGTGGCTCATGCCTGTAATCACAGCACTTTGGGAGACCAAGGCAGAAGGACCACTTGAGGCCAGGAGTTCAAAACCAGTCTAGGCAACATAGTGAGACCATGCATCCACTAAAAAATAAAACAAAATAATTTTTAAATTAACCAAATGTGGTGGCACATACATATTGTCCTGGCTACTCAGGAAGCTAAGGCAGAGGATGCCCTGAGCACAGGGGTTCAAGGCTGCAGTAAGCTATGATTGCACCACTGCATTCCAGCCTGGGTTGACAGAGCAAGACTCTGTCTTTAAAAATATAAAAATAGGGCCGGGCGCGGTGGCTTACGCCAGTAATCCCAGCACTTTGAGAGGCCGAGGCGGGTGGATCACGAGGTCAAGAGATCGAGACCATCCTGGTCAACATGGTGAAACCCCGTCTCTACTAAAAATGCAAAAAGTTAACTGGGCATGGTGGTGCGTGCCTGTAATCCCAGCTACTCAGGAGGCTGAGGCAGGAGAATTGCCTGAACCCAGGAGGCGGAGGTTGTGGTGAGCCGAGATTGCGCCATTGCAATCCAGCCTGGGTAACAAGAGCGAAACTCCGTCC
>NW_022436943.1:43277362-43334614 GCF_009761245.1 Sapajus apella
TGTATATATATATATATATATATATATATATATATATTATATATATATATGTATAAATGAAGAAAAATATATTATGAGCTCTGCCGAACTGGAAGCTTTCAAGCAGAAGACGAAATATAGTAAGACTTCATGTTGAAATTTAGACTAAATGAATCCTAATGTCCCTCCAACTCTAAGATAATTATAATACTAATAAACCAACTGGCAGTGCAGCATTGCAGCTGAGTTAAAATATTGATATTACTTAACCATAATCAACAAGAGAATTAACAATTTCTATTATGTGACATTAATGAAACAATTTAAAAGCTTCAAAGTCTGCATTAAAATATAGGCTCTACAAAATCAAAAGAAAAAAGAGCTTCTTGGCTGGGCGTGGTGGGTCACGCCTCTAATCCCAGCACTTCGGGAGGCTGAGGTGGGCAGATCATGAGGTCAGGAGTTCAAGACCAGCCTGGCCAATATGGTGAAACCCCATCTCTACTAAAAATACAAAAAAAAAAAAAATTAGCTGGGCATGGTGGCGTGTGCCTATAATCCCAGCTACTTGGAAAGCTGAGGCAGAAGAAACACTTGAACCTGTGAGGTAAAGGTTGCAGAGAGCCAAAATCGTGCCACTCTACTCCAGCCTGGACGACAGAGCGAGACTCCCTCTCAAAAACAAAAAGGCTGGGCGCAGCGGCCCACGCCTGTAATTCCAGCACTTTGGAAGGCTGAGGCGGGCAGATCACCTGAGCTTGGGAATTCGAGACCGATCTGACCAACATGGAGAAAACCTGTCCCTACTAAAAATACAAAATCAGCTGGGCATGGTGGTGCATGCCAGTAATCCCAGCTACTCAGGAGGCTAAGGCAGGAGAATAGTTTGAACCCGGGAGGTGGAGGTTGTGGTGAGCCAAGATTGCACCATTACACTCCAGGCTGGGCAACAGGAGCAAAACTCCCTCTCGAAAAAAAATGAAAAGAAAAAAAGAGAAAAAAGGGCTTCTCAAAGTAGCAAAGCCCATCTAAGAAAGAAACAAAGAGAAAAAAGAGCTACCAGCCACTATAGGTTACCCATCCACAGAAACAGTTTCCCTGACAAAGTCTACATTTAATGTATTCTAAGAAAAGAGAAGTACAGCAAAAACAAAAACACCAAAGGGTCATAACTCCTCTGGAGACAATCTCCAATCTATCTACAAAGCATAAGATTCACACACAGAATATATGCAGAAAAACTTCAACTGCTGAATTATTTTACTGATAAAAAGTAAAGCAAAAAGAGAGAAGCTTATGCATGTTACATAACCAGCATGTTTCTAAATTGTTAGTATACGTAATGTTAACATGTCAGCTAACAGTTGGATAAAATAGATAGAAGTGCCTTTCAGCCTCTTATCCAAAGGTTTCTTTTCCTTACAATCCCCTGTAGTTCAAAAGAGCTGAATCTCAACCATTGTAAGCACACTTTTTCAATCAAAAATAGGGGGGCATGGCACCTTAACTTTAAAACAAATAATTTAAAAATGTGATTAAATAGTATAGTACATTACTTCTTTCGGTGTTAAGACATACTTATATGTAAAAAATCAATGGTAAAATCAAATTTTATCACTGAATTAAAACTGCTATATGTAATTTCTGTTTTAGCTTTATTGATTCATTAAAGAAGGCAAGTTATTTTAGAAATAAGTATCAGAAACATCTAGGAGCATGCTAAAGACCTTAGCTATCTGCCTTTCCCAAAGTTCTCTTTTAAAGTAACGCTTTCCAATCAAATAGATACAACACAAAATTATAAAGGGGGTATCACCACTGATCCCACAGAAACATAAACTACTATCAGAGATTACTATAAATAACTCTATACACATAAATCAGTAAATCTAGAAGAAATGGATAAATTCCTGGACACTTACACTCTCCCAAGACTAAACCAGCAAGAAGTTGAATCCCTGAATAGACCAATAACAAGGTCTGAAATTGAGGCAGTAATTAATAGCCTACCAACCAAAACAAGTCAAGGACCAGATGGGTTCACAGCTAAATTCTACCAGAGGTACAAAGAGGAGCTGGTACTCTTCCTTGTGAAACTACTCCAAAAAATACAAAAAGAGGGAATCCTATCTAACTCATTTTATGAGACCAACATCATCCTGATACCAAAACCTGGCAGAAACACAACTAAAAAAGAAAATTTCAGGCCAATATTCATGACAAACATTGATGCGAAAATCCTTAATAAAATACTGGAAAACTGAATGCAACAGCACACTAAAAAGCTTATCCATCACGATCAAGTCGGCTTCATCCCTGGGATGGAAAGCTGATTCAGCATACATAAATCTACAAATGTAATCCATCACATAAACAGAACCAAAGACAAAAACCACATGATGATCTCAATGGATGCAGAGAAGGCCTTTGACAAAATTCAACAGCCCTTTATGCTAAAAACTCTCAATAAACTAGGTATTGATGGAATATATCTTTAAATAATAAGAGCTATTTATGACAAACCCATAGCCAATATCATACTGAATGGGCAAAAACTGGAAGCATTCCTTTTGAAAACTGACACAAGACAAGGATCCCCTCTCTCACCATTCCTATTCAACATGGTATTGGAAGTTCTGGCCAGGGCAACCAGGCAAGAAAAAGAAATAAAGCGTATTCAATTAGGAAAAGAAGAAGTCAAATTGTCTCTATTTGCAGACAACATGATTGTATACTTAGAAGACCTCATTGTCTTAGCCCAAAATCTCCTTAAGTTGATAAGCAACTTCAGCAGAGTCTCAGGATACAAAATCAATGTGCAAAAATCACAAGCATTCCTATACACCAATAATAAACAGAGTCAAATCATGAGTGAACTCCCATTCACAATTGCTACAAAGAAAATAAAATACCTAGGAATACAACTAACAAGGGATGTGAAAGACCTCTTCAAGGAGAACTACAAACAACTACTCAAGGAAATGAGAGGACACAAACAGATGGAAAAACATTCCATGCTCATGGTTAAGAAGAACCAATATTGTGAAAATGGCCATACTGTCCAAAGTAATTTATAGATCCAATGCTATCCCCATCAAGCTACCAATGACTTTCTTCATAGAATTGGGAAAAGCCACCTTAAACTTAATCTGGAACCAAAAAAGAGACCACATGGCCAAGACAATCCTAAGCAAAAGAAACAAAGCTGGAGGCATCACACTACCTGACTTCAAACTATACTACAAGGCTACAGTAATGAAAACAGCATGGTACTAGTACCAAAACAGAAATATAGACCAATGGAACAGAACAGGGGCCTCAGAAGTAATGCCACACATCTACAATCATCTGATCTTTGACAAACCTCACAAAAACAAGCAACTGAGGGAAGGATTCCCTGTTTAATAAATAGTGTTGGGAAAACTGGCTAGCCATATGCAGAAAGCTAAAACTGGATCCCTTTATCACACCTTATACAAAAATTAACTCCAGAAGGATTAAAGATTTAAACATAAGACCTAACACCATAAAAACCCTAAAAGAAAACATAGGCAATACCATTCAGGACATAGGCATGGGCAAAGACTTCATGACTAAAACACCAAAAGCAACGGCAAAAAAAAGCCAAAATACACAAATAGAATCTAAATAAACTTAAGAGCTTCTGCACAGCAAAAGAAATTATCATTCAAGTAAACTGGCAACCAACCAACAGAATGGAAAAAAAATCTTTGCAACCTACCCATCTGGCAAAGGGCTAATACCCAGAATCTACAAATAACTTAAATAAATTTACAAGAAAAAAAAAAAAAAAACCCCATCAAAAAGTGGGCAAAGGATATGAACAGACACTTTTCAAAAGAAGATATTTATGCAGCTAACAAACATATGAAAAAAAGCTCATCATCACCAGTCATTAGAGAAATGCAAATCAAAACTACAACATTAGAGAAATACAAATCAAAACTACAATGAGACACCAATCTCATGCCAGTTAGAATGATGATCATTAAAAAATGAGGAGACAACAGATGCTGGAGTGGATGTGGAGGAATAGGAATGCTTTTACACTGTTTGTGGGAGTGTAAATTAGTTCAACCATGTGGAAGACAGTGTGGCGATTCCTCAACGATCTAGAAATAGAAATACCATTTAACCCAGCAATCCCATTACTGGGTATATATATCCAAAGGATTATAAATTGTTCTATTATAAAGATACATGCACATATATGTTTATTGCAGCACTGTTTACAACAGCAAAGACTTGGAACCAATCCAAATGCCCATCACAGATAGACTGGATAAAGGAAATGTAGCACAGATACACCATGGAATACTATGCAGCCATAAAAAATGATGAATCCATGTCCTTTGCGGGGACATAGACTAAGTTGGAAACCATCATTCTCAACAGACTGACACAAGAACAGAAAACCAAACACCCGCATGTTCTCACTCATAAGTGGGTGTTGAACAATGAGAACACATTGACACAGGGAGGGGAACATCACACGCCAGGGCCTATCAGGGAGTGGGGAGGCTAGGGGAGGAATAGCAGGGGTTGGGGGGATTGGGGAGGGATAACATTAGCAGGAATACCTAATATAGATGATGGGGGGATCGATGCAGCAAAACACCATGGCAAGTGTATGCCTATGTAACAAACCTGCATGTTCTGCACATCTACCCCAGAACTTAAAGTATAATAAAAAAAAAAAAAAGTCTCATCTAACTGCTAATAAACTTAATATTTCTTCTGAATAATTGTGTTTTTGTCTTGTGCCTTATGAATCTTAAAAACCCTCTTTGCTGTGGCAATCAGAAATATGAGACACAAATCTGCAGATTTCCTCTAGGAATTGTGCAGTAACTTAATAGTGGGTATCCACCATCCATACTTGTTTACCCTTCATGCTAATTTCATTAGCTACTTCCTAAAACTTTTGACTAATAAAACTCTAAGATCAATTTCAAATTCTTTTTGAATAATTCAGAGGATAAACAGAAGTAAAAATGCTGAAAATTACCCAAGAGTAATCGAGATTCTAAAACTAAGCAAAAAAGCAGGGATAGTCAAGCAAACTAGTCAATTATTTATTAGTCAAGCATTTACTAAGTGGCCATGGGAAACAGAGCTATGGTTCTAGTTAAAAGAACAGTTTTAAATATACTCCATCTTTCCCAATTTCCTAAACTAATCTTTGAAAAGATTCTCTTTTAGAACTTCCTTTTCATTCTTTATACTACAAATATATTTATAACAGGTCTGTAGCCTGTTAGGAACCAGGCCACACAGCAGGAGGTGAGTAGCAGGTGAGCAAGCATTACCTTCTCAGCTCTGCCTCCTGTCAGATCACCAGCAGCACTAGATTCTCACAGGAGCCTGAACTCTATTGGGAACTGTGCATGCAGAAGATCTAGGTCACAGGCTACTCATGAGAATCTAACTCCTGATGATCTGAGGTGGAAGTTTCATTCTGAACCCCCTCTGCCCTGCTGGTCTGTGGAAAAACTGTCTTCCAGGAAAGACACTAAACACTAGTGATTTAGTGATTTAGAACACTAAAAGTAATGAGGCATCTTTCATATCACTAGAGAAAAATTTTAGGGAGTATCATCAAAATAAAAATAACAAAGTAAAGCTTGCTTCCTTAACAGATCAGGAGCCCTGTCATTACAATAACAGATTATCTTGAGCCCTGGGCAGCAACAACAAATTATTAGTAAAAAAGACGTACAGACACTGTCTTCTGTGACTGACAAACAGGCGTCTTACCCTATTATCAAATGCAGAGTTCTAGGCTGGACAGGGTGGGTATTTTGGCTTTCAGGCAAGGCAATGGGTCCCTTATCTGCTCTTTAACTGATGACCTTTCCATTTATTAGCAGTGTATACTAACTACCCCAAAGGTAGATGTTTTAATTTTTGTTTTCTGGGGGGAAAGGGATACAGATAATTTTGTGATAAGTTTTTTATGTCAATTCTACAAATGTAGCTTTAAAAGCAATGTAATTTCAACAACTCACTTTTGTGAAATGGAAAGTTATAGGAGTAAATCAGGGATTCCCTGAATTTTTCCAATCCCATTTGTGTATTACCTCTCTAAATGTGAAAGATTTTAAACCAATGATTATTGGGGCCATAAATATGTCTAAAAATAAGCCTCCCTTCTAAACCTTTGCAATTCCTTATGGCAGTGGTTCTCAAACCTCAGTCTGTATCAGAATCACCCGGCAAGCTTGTTAAAACACAATCTGTAGGACCCTAACCCCAGTTTCTCATTCAATAGGTCTGGGGTATTGCTTGAGAGCTGGCCGGTCTAACAAGTTCCCAGTTGACAGTGATGCTTGTCTGGGAATCACATTTTAAGAACTGCTACACCTGAAGGCAATATTATACATTTAGACTAGTTAAAATATCATTTTGACTAAAAAGTTTATGATAAAGTTTTGGCATCCTACCCAAAACACAAAGAATCACAGAAATGATAAAACCCAATGTTATTAAAGCTTTGAAAAGCAAGTGCCGCAAATGTACTAATTTATACTAATTTAAATACTAGGGCGCAATCAGGTAAAATACTGAAAAGAGATGTTAGAAATGATAATGATCCAAAGGGAAAAAAATTTGTATGTGCCAAAACATTCACTCACCACTTATGACTACAAAATGCCAAACTACCGGAGAATAATTATACAAATTATAACAGACTGAACAAATAGAGAAAAATTATACAAATTATAACAGACTGAACAAATGAAGTATTATTTAACCATAAAGATGACCAAAAAATGAAGCACGTGCATGTGCGCGTGTGTGTGCACACGTGCGCACGCACACACACACACACACAGGAAATGGAAACAAAGTATGAAAGAAAACAGAACATACAATGGATAGCAGCAATATGTTTAATGATAAAAATCAGAAGTAGCCTCAATAGATGCAATATTTATTTAAGGTGAATAAATTAGCTATTTCAGACATAATATTTTTATAACATAGCAGTCAAAATATTTCACAGAATATTTTAAAGTAGCTTCTGGTCTACAGATTACAGTAACCATCTAACCCACTGAAAATACTTTCAATATTTATGAAGTAAATAGTTAAGAAAAACATTAAAAGTAAAAAAAAAAAAAAATTTACTAAGATAATCTAATTAAAGTTCCTAGATAATGCTTCCTTAAAAATTTAAACATGAAGAAGGGAAACTTAGAACTATGTTGGGCACAGCTAGCAAAATCATTTGAACCAAATGTACAGCGTGGTAAAATCGGTATTTTAATTAGAAAAAAAGATTGGGATTCAAAGCCTAGTAACAATCTAAAAAAAAAAATCTTTTCAGAAAAACTAATGCGATCATTAAAAATATTTTTTAAAAACTGTTAAAAATAATAACTTTTAAAGTGTATAACTTACTGTTTTGATTCACTGTGACAAACTTCCAAGGTTGGATCATTATAAATAAAAGCAGCCTCTAAGTCATTGATCCTTACTCGGTATATTCTACACTGTTTGCTGTTCAACTTGATTCTATTCAAGTTTGCAACTGTGGGAAATATGGTCAGTTCCACAAATCCCTGTAAAGATAGAGTAACAATTTCATTACAAAGACTGGTATGTTTCAGAATACAGTTTTTATTTTTACCACTTATATACATACTACACTCCAGAAACAAAATCCCAAATAGCTATACACATACATATGTTTTCCAAGTATTTTAATTTCAAACATGATTGTCCTAGTGACTGAATGGGTGTGAGTTACGTAAACTGTATCATCCCAGTAGTTCATATTCACTATCAGTGTAAATTAGGCAGTCAGAAACAAGTAAAAGGCTTGCTACTCTCAAAAACCAGAATTTCTAAGCAGACTAGGACTAAGGGAGGAAGAAAAAAATGATAGCAGAAAAAGAATCAAAACCAGAAGACTGATGAGAGAAAGAACATAGAAGAAAAAAATGGGGTAAAAAATTATACCACTGAAGCTAACAAGTATGAGTTTCTGCTTATGAGGTGGCAAGCGCTACAAAAGATATCAAGGCAAGTAGGGAAAATCTGCAGCTATATCCAGATCCATGTTCTACTATGTTAGCTGTATATCTGTATCCGACAATCTATCTGTATCCGACACAGGAAAACCAGTTAAATACAGTCTTTCCTCTCGTACTGAATCAATGGGAAAGATGAACAGATGAATGAGGGAATGTATGTCCAGTGTGATTTTAATATCCTGGGTTGAAAGCTGATGTACTCAAACATAAAACAAGGGAGGGTATAAACAGTAATATTTCAGGAGCTCCAAAGTGAACAGAAAACATTCAGAGGCTGTAACAGAAATATCTAAGACAAAATTCAGATAGTAACCACAGAGAACTAGATTATAATGGCTGCTACTGGCCAGGCACGGTGGCTCATCTGAGGTCAGGAGTTCAAGACCAGCCTGGCCAACATAGTGAAACCCCATCTTGTTAAAAAAAAAAAAAAAAAAAAAAAGTTTAAAAATGGCTGCTACCATGTACCAGACATTGCATTAGATACTTTCCTGTGTTCCCTCTAATCCTAATACCAACTCTAAGAGACAAGTACTACTTTATACTTTTTACAGAGAAGCTACAAATACTACTGTAAAGTATTTTTAAAAAAGAACTTTTTACAGATAACAAAGGTAAAAAAAAATTAGGTCACTAAGAAGTAGAGAATTGAGATTCAAACACATCTAAATGATTCCAAATGATTCTCACTATGTCATAATGCCTCTGGGTAGAAAGGTTTTAAATAATATGCAAGAATTGTTTTTAGGTAACATTTAGCCCAACTGCCTCAAGAAAGCCTAGAGATTCTGTACCCCTTTGTTCTCAATTCCCAAGTAAGAAGAGGGCCATACACTCTTAAATTAGAACAATCTGCACAGATCTGTGAGTTAGAAATGCAGAAAAACAGAAGTGCAAACGCCAAAATACAGTTGATAAAGATTCTGTGTTTAAAGGTGTAAACTGAGCAGCTGTAGGAATAACCAGAATCCCTTTAATCAGCATATCTGTCATCCAATGACCATTTTAAATTTAAATGAGCTTGGATCAGCTGAAAGATAAGAATTAGAACCAAGACAACTGCAAAACAAAAGATTAAAGAAAGTGCTGTCAACAGCTACTTTGGTGGGACATAAGAACAGCATCTGGCTTTCTAAACTCTGGTAACAATGATAGAATGAAGGAATGCATTTCATGAAGATACGAAAAGCCCAAACTCCTTGCACCGTCAAGTCTCTAACACCACCGGGGACTCTAACCTACACCTGCCTGAAACACTCAGACCCATTAACCTCTACAGGTCTTCAATCTCTGCCACACTTAGCCACTGGTCATCTGCAAGCCCCTCAGGTCATCGAGCCTCTCACTCCTTGCTGCTTGCTCTCTCCCCACCACTTCACAGATAACCATCCTCCTGGAGCCCACATTCCATTTTCAACATTTCCCCTGTGCCTTTCAACCTTTTCTAAAACTCCCTCTCTACCCTCTAGCCTTAAATGAAATGGCTCCTGAATCCTCCTAGACAAGAAGCTACTTACTCTCCCATTCACTATAAATGAGGGTAGTGGAAAATAGGCATTCTCCTAGTTTCGACTACTGCTTCTGGGCGATTTATAGGATTTTAATTTAATGTACACTATAAGGGTAAGGGCGGCATAGTGTCACAGTTAAAAGCAGGTGTTCTGGAGGTAGACTCCCTGTATTCAAATCCTAGCTCTGTCACTTAGTAATTGTATGATCTTGAGTTAGTGACCCCAGCTCATTGTGCCTCAGTTTTCTCAACAAAAATAATGACACTACTGGCCTTTTAGTGTTATTATGACAACCGAACAGCCAGGCATGGCTAAAGTGGAAGGATTGCTTGAACCTGGGAGGTTGAGGCTGCAGTGAGCTGTGACTGTGACATTGCATTCCAGTCTGGGTGACAGAGCAAGATCACATCTCAAAAAACAAAACAAAAACAACTGAACAATTTAATACATGGAGCGTACTTAAAATTGTAGCTAGCACCTAGCATATGCTTAATAAATGTTTTTGTTATTCTTTTCCTGCTTATCGTTTATGTTCATGCTAGACAGGTACACCATCCTCTATGCTTCTTATCTATACAACTCCCCAACATTTGCTGAAGGCTCATACTCTCGCTTTTTTTTTTCTTTTTCAGAGACAGGGTCTTGCTCCGTCACCCAGGCTAGAATGCAGCGTAGCAATCATGGCTTACTGCAGCTTCAACCTCCCAGGCTCAAGTGATCCTCTCACCTCAGCCTCCAGGCTCAAGTGATCCTCCCATCTCAGCCTCCAGAGTAGCTGGGGACTACAGGCATGCACTACCATGCCTGGCTAATTAAAAACTTTTTTTCAAGAGAGATGGGTCTTATTATGTTCCCCAGGCTGGTCTGGAACTTCTGGCCTCAAGTGATCCTCCAATCTCGGCCTCCCAGAGCACTGGAATTACAGGCATAAACCACTACACCTGGCCACATACTCTTCTTCTGTAACATGTCTGCCATCACACTAAGTGACTTGACTATAGATGTGTCTGTGCCATCCAATAAGACTGCCTCAAAGTTCCTTGACCTCAATTTCTACAATCTTCAATTCCATCTGGGAAGAATCAAGATCACACTCTGAAAAGCACTTCATCACTGCTTGCAACTGCTCCGATGCTGACATTATGAACTCAACTGTTCGCAATGTCTCTCCTGCCACTCTTCTCATTACTTCTCTCCCAGTCCTCCTGCCCAACTGCCTGAAATCCTCCTGTCCTTGACTTCTTCCAGTTTCTCACCATAATCTTCTTGGCACTCCTGGGGCTACTTTTGTCCCTTCACCCTAAATCCTTAAATTCAATCACTCCTCTGTCAACTACAAATTCTCTTGCCCCTCTGTTTCATGTACCCATCTTTCCTTCTGTTTAAGAATGATATATCCGCCGGGCATGGTGGCTCACGCCTGTAATCTCAGCACTTTGAGAGGCCGAGGCAGGTAGATCAAGAGGTCAAGAGATTGAGAACACCTGGCCAGCATAGTGAAACCCCGTCTCCACTAAAATACAAAAATTAGCTGGGCGTGGTGGTGCGTGCCTGTAGTCCCAGCTACTTGGGAGGCTGAGGCAGAATTGCTTGAACCCAGGAGGTGGAGATTGCAGTGAGCCAAAATTGCACCACTGCACTTCAGCCTGGTGCCTGGCGACAGAGAGAGACTCTGTCTCAAAAAAAAAAAAAAAAAGGCCGGGCGCAGTGGCTCACGCCTATAATCCCAGCACTTTGGGAGGCTGAGATGGGCGGATTATGAGGTCAAGAGATCAAGACCATCCTGGTCAACATGGTGAAACCCCGTCTCTACTAAAAAAAAAAAAAAAATACAAAAATTAGCTGGGCATGGTGGTGCGCGCCTGTAGTCCCAGCTACTCAGGAGGCTGAGGCAGGAGAATTGCTTGAATCCAGGAGGCGGAGGTTGCGGTGAGCTGAGATCGCACCATTGCACTCCAGCCTGGGTAACAAGAGCAAAACTCCATCTCAAAAAAAAAAAGAATGATATATCCAGTGGTCCTTTAGAGGCTACTCCCAACAGTATCATCAGAAATATCACTATATTTCTCTTTCCTCAATTATAATCTTTCCTTTCTGTAAATTTTTTTCCTTTGCCTACAGACATGATCAAGATCCAAGGTTTTAAAAGCCTGTAGATCTATGCTACCCTCAAATGAATTTTTTCTTTTTCCCATACCTTCCAAACAGAAATTCTTGTAGAGTATGTTCACTGTTCCAACTTCCTCTTCAGTTCACTATGACTTATGCAGTCACCAGTCCACTGAAATTACCTGATATGGTTTTTGTGTCCCCACCCAAATCTCATCTTGAATTCCCATATGTTGTGGGAGAGACTCGGTGGGAGGTAAATGAATCATGGGGGCAAGTCTTTCCGGTGCTGTTCTCGTAAAGTAAGTCAGTCTCATGAGATCTGACGGTTCTAAAAATGGGAATTTTTCTGCACAAACTTTTTGCCTGCTGCCATCCAGGTAAGTTGTGACTCGCTCCTCCTTGGCTTCTGCCATTATTGTGAGGCTTCCTCAGCCATGTGGAACTGTAATATCTCCATTAAACCTCTTTCCTTTGTAAACTTCCCAGTCTCGGGTATGTGATCAGCAGTGTGAAAATGGACTAATACAGTAAACTGGTACCAGTAGAGTGTGGTGCTGCTGAAAAGCTACCTGTGTGGAAGCAACTATGGAACTGGGAAACAGGCAGCGGGTGGACCAGTTTGGAGAGCTCAGAAGACAGGAAAATGTGGGACAGTTTGGAACTTCCTAGATACCTGTTGAATGGCTTTGACCAAAATGCTGCTAAGTGATATGAAAAGTAAGGTCCAGGCTGAGGTGGGTATCAGATAGAGATGAGGATTTACTGGGAACTAAAGCAAAGGTGGCTCTTGTTATGTTTTAGCACAGAGATTGGTGGCATTTTGCCCCACCCTAGAGATCTGTGGAACTGTGAACTTGGGTAGCCAGAGAAGAAATTTCTAAGCAGCAAAGCATTTAAGAGGTGACTTGGGTGTGTTAAAGGCATTCAGTTTTATAAGGGAAGTAGAGCATAAAAGTTTGGAAAATTTGCAGCCTGACAATGAGAAATAAAAGAAAATCCCATTTTCTGAGAAGAAATCCAAGCTGGCTATAGAAATTTGCAAAAGTAACAAGGAGCTGAATGTTAATCCCAAAGAAAATGGGAAAAATGTCTCCAGGGCATGTCAGAGACCTTCACAGCAGCCCCTCCCATCATAGGCCTGGAAGCCTAGGAGGAAAAAGTGTTTTAGTGGGCCAGGCCCAGAGTCCTCATGCTGTGTGCAGCCTAGGGATGTGGTGCCCTACATCCTAGCCACTCCAGCCAGCGCTAAAATGGGTCAACTTAGAGCCTCAGAGTGGTGCAAGCCTCATGTCTTCACAGCTTCCACGTGGTGATGAGCCTGTGAGCACACATAAGTTAAGAACTAAGGTTTGGGAATCTCTGCCTAGATTTCAGAGTATGTATGGAAATCCCTGGATGCACAGGCAGAAGTTTGCTGTAGGGGCCGGGTCCTCATGGAGAACCTTTTCTAGGCCAGTGCAAAAGGGAAATGTGGGGTCAGAGCCCCCACACAGGGTCCCTACTGGGGGAGATGTGGGAAGTGGGCCACCATGCTCCATCTCCCAGAATGGTAGGTCCACTGACAACTTCCACCATGCACCTGGAAAAGCTGCAGACACTCAAAATCATCCCATCAAGGCAGCCAGAAGCCTAGACCCTGCAAATCCACACGGGCAGAGCTGCCCAAGACTATGGGAACCTACCTCTTACATCAGTGTGACCTGGATGTGACACAGAGTCATAGGAGATCATTTTGGAGCTCTAAGATTTGACTGTCCTGCTGGATTTCAGACTTGCATGGGGCCTGTAGCCCCTTTGTTTTGGCTAATTTCTCCCACTTGGAATGGCTGTATTTACCCCCTGCCTGTATCCTCATTGTGACTAGGAAGTAACTAACTTGCTTTTGATTTTACAGGTTCATAGGCAAAAGAGACTTGCCTTGTCTCGGATGAGACTTTGGACTTTTGAGTTAATGCTGAAATGAGTTAAGACTTTAGGGGACCGTTAGGAAGGCATGATTGGTTTTGAAATGTGAGAACATAAATTTGGGAGGGGCCAGGGACAGAATTATACGGTTTGGCTGTGTCCCCACGCAAATCTCATCTTGTATTCCCATGTATTATGGGAGGGATCCAGTGGGAGGTAACTGAATCATGGGGGCAAGTATTTCCTGTGCTGTTCTCATGATAGTGAATAAGTATCATGAGATCTGACATTTTGTTTTTTGAGATGGAGTCTTGCTCTGTCACCCTCGCTGGAGTGTGATGGCACAATCTCAGCTCACTGCAACCTCCAACTCCCAGGTTCAAGGGATTCTCCCACCTCAGCCTCCCAAGTAGATGGGATTACAGGCACCCACTATTATGCCCAGCTAATTTTTGTATTTTCATAGAGACAGAGTTTCAACATGTTGGCCAAGGTGGTCTTGAACTCCTGACCTCAGGTGATCCGCTGGCCTCAGGCTCCCAAAGAGCTGGGAATACAGGCATGAGCCACCATGTCCAGCAATCTGACAGTTTTAAAAGTGGCAGGGATTTTTTCTGCACAAGCTCTCTTTTTGCCTGTTGCCATCCACGTAAGGTGTGACTTGCAACTCCTTGCCTTCCGCCATTATTGTGAGGTTTCCCCAAGCCACATGGAACTGTGAGTTCCCCATTAAACCTCTTTCCTTTGTAAATTGCCCAGTTTTAGGTATGTCTTTATCAGCAGTATGAAAATGGACTAATACATTATCCTTGCTGTAGTCACTAATGACCAAGAATTACTTTCAGTTTTCAAGTTTACACTTACTGTTTACATTTAAAATGAACAACCATTTCCTCCTTTTTGTTTTTTGAGATGGAGTTTCACTCCTGATGCCCAGGCTGGAGTGCAGTGGCACAATCTCGGCTCACTGCAACCTCCGCCTCCTGGGTTCAAGTGACTCTCCTGACTCAGCCTCCCGAGTAGCTGGGATTATGTCCAACACCATGCCTGGCTAATTGTTTTGTATTTTTAACAGAGACAGGGTTTCAGTACATTGGCCAGTCTGGTCTCAAACTCCTGACATCAGGTGATCCACCTGCCTCAGCCTCCCAAAGTGCTGGGCTTTCAGGCATGGGCCACACTGCACCTAGCCTCTTCCTTCTTAAAATATGTTTTTTGGCCAGGTGTGACGGCTCATATCTGTAATCCCAGCACTTTGGAAGGCCAAAGTAGGGTGGACTGCTTGAGCCCAGGAGTTTGAGACCAGTCAGGCAACATGGCAAATCTCCGTCTCTACCAAAAAATACAAAAATTAGCCAGGTGGGTGGTGCATGACTGTGGTCCCAGCTACTCAGAAGGCTGAGGTGGGTTAACTACCTGCGCCCAGGGAGGCTGAGGCTGCAGTGAACTATGATTGTGCCACTGCACTCCAGCCTAGGTGACAGCGAGATCCTGTCTCAAAAAAAAAAAAAAAAAAAAAGTTTTTCATTGGTTTCTGCAGCCCAAGAGGCTCTTGGTCAGTTTTCTCCAACATCATATTCTTCAGATATTTCTCCCTGATGCTCATTTCCTGCTAGATACTCCAAGTGAGCTTTTCTACACCCTTCATGAACAACTGTATATCAAAGACTTTTAAATCTGTCTCACCATCTCATTCTTTATCTGCACAGACATGTAGTCAACTACCCACTATTCATCTCAATTTAATAACCCAAAAGTGCATGAAATGTAACATTTTCTAATCTGACCTATGAATCTTTCCTCTCAAACCTGCTGCCCTTCTCTTCCACACACAGAAAATAGAATAACCGATTTGTTTAAACTTATGCATTTTATCTTGTACCCTATCATACAGAAGTAGATGGCATGATCAACTGCTGAAGACTCAGTAACAGCAACAATCAAGAAATCTCCTACAGGAGGCTGCCTTAAATTAGTAGACAACATATAGGATTATCTCTCCTGGCCAAAACAGAACTGGGAACCAGGGGGTCAAAGTTGGAGTGACTATTTTCACTATTACACTAAAAATGCCATAGAAGAATTTTTTTTTTTTTCAAGACAGAGTTTTGCTCTTGTTGCCCAGGCTGGAGTGCAATGGCGCAATCTCGGCTCACTGCAACCTCCACCTCCCAGGTTCAAGTGATTCTCCTGCCTCAGCCTCCTGAGTAGCTGGGATTACAGACACCCACCACCACACCCAGCTAATTTTTTTGTATTTTCAGTAAAGACAGGGTTTCACCATTTTGGCAAGGGTAGTCTTGAACTCCTGACCTCAGGTGATCCACCCACCTCAGCCTCCCAAAGTGCTGGGATTATAGGTGTGAGCCACAGTGCCCAGCCATGAGAGGAATTTTTGTCTCCTGTCTCTGTGACCCTGGGTTCAGTGTGTTGAGAGGTCCTAGTGCCCAAGTGAAGAACGCAGCCACCAGGGCACATAATCATGATTCCATTACACTGGAAGTTGAGGCTGCCCTTTGACCACCTTGAGCTCCTCATCCCAAAGAAGCAAAAAGCAAAGAAAGAGGTCCAGTTCTTGCTGGAATGAATCATTCCAATTACCAAATAAAAAATTAAAGCTTCGCCGGGCGCGGTGGCTCAAGCCTGTAATCCCAGCACTTAGGGAGGCCGAGGCAGGTGGATCACGAGGTCAAGAGATCGAGACCATCCTGGTCAACATGGTGAAACCCCGTCTCTACTAAAAATGCAAAAAGTTAACTGGGCATGGTGGTGCGTGCCTGTAATCCCAGCTACTCAGGAGGCTGAGGCAGGAGAATTGCCTGAACCCAGGAGGCAGAGGTTGCGGTGAGCCGAGATAGCGCCATTGCACTCCAGCCTGGGTAACAAGAGCGAAACTCCGTCCCAAAAAAAAAAAAATACAAAAAAATACAAAAAAAATTAGCCGAGCATGGTGGCACACGCCTGTAGTCCCAGCTACTCGGGAGGCTGAGGCAGAAGGATTGCTTAAACCCAGGAGATGGAGATTGCAGTGAGCTGAGACTGTGCCACTGCACTCTAGGCTGGTGACAGAGTAAGACTCTCTCAAAAAAAAAAAAAAATAATTAAAAGAAACAAGAGTCTAGTTCATCCCAACAGAAATGTCAGCAAACAAAAAGGAAACACCAAAGAAGTGGAGAAATAAAGCAGTGTATATCAACTTTGGCCAAGTTACCAGCTAAGGAAAGCAGGGACTGTAGCAATTAAGTTTTACACTGTTTCTTTTAATCAGTTTTCTTTCCATTATCTTGCATAAATGATAGTAAAGGTAACTAATATTTTGGGTGGGAACAGGGCTGAAATGTCATTTCTCACACTAATAGAATAGCTCAGGGTTTAGCAAGCCCTCTCTTAAAGTGCCAGACAGAAATATTTTAAGCTTTGTGGGTCACACAGTCACTGTCTCAGCTACTCAGCTCTGCCAGTGTAGCTCCAAACCTCCATAGTCAATATATAAATAAATGGGTATGGCTGTGTTCAAGTAACACTTCATTTAAAAAACAAGTATTCAGCCATTGCCAACTCTTTCAGTGGCTCACAGGACTTTCTAAGTCCCCACGTTAGGAGAACTAGCTTTTCATCTCAACAAAAGCAACAGTGGATGTGCTGGGGTTAAAAAGGTAGTCTGTTCTGATTATTCTCCTTTTGCCCCTCCTGATCTGTTCTCTACCCTACTCAATACCCTAGTATTAACCGGGCTCTACCCTTCCGGCTTCTGACTGAGTTGATCCAACAGTTTCCACAAAAAGGAAACTGGAAAGCAAGTTTATATTAATTACCCCAGATTCCTTTCTGCCAGGCTGCAGGTAAACAGCAGCTTCATTCTTTTATTAAAAGACACAGATCCTACGTGACTCTTTCCATGGCAACAGTAGGTTCTAGTAACTTCTTCCCTTTGTTGTTTCAGGCCTGGAAGTGGCAACTGTTCCTCACTGTTGCTAGCTCAGAGGGTTCCTCAACCTCATGTTGGTTTCTCTTAACTCTGTTCTAAATGGTCCGTTCATTTCCCTCAATTAACATGTGTGTATCTGCCATTTATTTCCTGCCAAGATCCTAACCCACACCCAATCCAACCAAAGTTTCCAATGGGAAACTTAAGTCATCCACAACTCCGTTATAGCAGTCCTGAAAAAGCCATGTGCAACTTCTGTCTATTGATTCCTCAGGGACCACAGAGGTGGAAGGGGGAATGATATATGAAGTGCACTGGACTCTTAGGTCACCCCTGATTAAAAAGGGTTTTATCATTTTCCAACTTTATGCCCTTGAGAAAGTTACTTAACCTCCATTCTTTCAGCTGCCTAATATATAATATTAGGATTAAAATATTATCTACCTCACTGAGTAATTACGAAGATTGAGTCTTAATATATATGTAAGAATATATATACATATATATATAAAATATATGTAAGAATATATATATAAAATATATGTAAGAATATATATATATATTAATGGCTAAATTTACGTTCACTAATTCAATCATGTCAACTCTATTTCTACTCCATTTTCACTAATGCTATCTTTATTTAGGCCTTCACCATTTCCCCTCTAGATTATTGCAGTAACCCCTGAACTAGACTCCCTAATTCCCTTATCTTTTCTACCCAATTCATACAACATAATACAACTAAAGTATTCTACTATAAGACACAAGGTACATAATACAGGGAAGACTGCATGAGAAATTCCATAAATGAGGAGACTAGATTTAATAAACCTTTTAGGCACATTACAAATCTAAGATTCTATGATTCTTACGAAAAGTGACATTTTTCTATCTATTCAGCTCATCCTAAGTAAACATATACACACACAAGTCACAAATCTGACAGAGAAGTTGACACCATCACTCAAGGAAAATCAGCTCTCTTTAACATTTTAGTCTATGTAATAGAGGTAGCCCTAAAAAGGTAAATTAAATAAATACTTGAGTTTTTGGCTGGGTGCAGTGATTCATGCCTATAATCCCAGCACTTTGGGAGACAGAAGGCAGGTGGATCATTTGAGGTCAGGAGTTCGAGACCAGCCAGGTCAATAAGGAGAAACCCTGGCTCCACTAAAAATACAAAAATAAGGTGAGTGTGGTGGTGCACACCTGTAATTCAAGCTACTCGGGAGGCTGAGGTAGGAGAACTGCTTGAACCCAGGAGGTGGAGGTTGCAGTGAGCCAAGATCACAGCAGTGTACTCCAGCCTGGGTGACAGAGCAAGACTCTGTCTCAATAAAACAAAACAAAAACCTTGAGTGCTCAAGCTTTTTCCTAAAATTGATAATATCAGCAAGCCATACATCTAAACTGTGTGTGGCAGGGGTGGGGTGGGGGAGGTAGAGGGTTTCCAGATCTCAAATACTCTTGTCTAAAACTTCACTACAAAGCAACACCACCTAAACCAAGTCAGTCAAGAAGCAAAAGTGGCCACTTAGAAGCTAAATCAGTGAGTGTATTAATCTTAAGTTTTTTCATAGAAGAAATGTCACTATGGGCTTATACTTGTTTAGCGCACAATTCTAAAATGCTCGGCTATACATGCTTTCATGTTATTCACCAGATAAACAGGAATACAATTTTAATTAGGAAATTGAAAAAAAAGAAAGGGAGAATTTGGGAGGCAACAGGTATTAGTGGAAGGTCTATGAAACTTGTAATCATATAGACCTTAATTTTAATTCTTACCTATTCTTGAAACACAATTATCTGGAATAGTATTAACTTTCTAAGAACTCTGAGGGGCGGACTTGTTACTGTTTATAATTGTTGAGAATAAACTTACCACAACCGATTTTCTCTGGAAATTTATGTTGTTGATGCAGACGACCTGATGGGTTGTATATTAATAAACATAAAAAGACAATAAGGAAAAAAATAAATTATATTGTTAAATGAAAGTATAATTCTACCCAGATATAAATTAGGGCTATGTTCTAAGTAATTCAAAATTACATGTCAATATTTCATTTTATTTTAAAACTATGAACTAGGGTCGGGAGCAGTGGCTCACCCTGTAATCCCAACACTTTGGGAGGTCAAGGCGAGCAGATCATAAGGTCAGCAGTTGGAGACCAGCCTGGCCAACACAGTGAAACCCCGTCTCTACTAAAAATACAAAAATTAACAGGGCGTGGTGGCACATGCCTGTAATCCCGGTTACTCGACAGGCTGAGGCAAGAGAAAAGCTTGAACCCAGGAGGTGGAGGTTGCAGTGGGCCTAGATCGCGCCGCTGCACTCCAGCCTGGGCGAAAGGGCAACACTCCGCCTTAAAAAACAAAACAAAAAACGCTCTACTAATTGGGATAATTTTTAAAAATCTGGCAACCGCCATGAAAATAGATTTAACAGAAATACAATCTAGTACAGCACTTAGAAAAAAACTTTAGTAACTTGAAACGAGAATTAAATTTGCTGAATAACGCTGTCACTCAAAACATTTTTCCCGTACAAACACCATTTCTATCACAGTGAGTAAATTCTAGTTTTCCCACTAGGTTTCCCAGGCCCAACAATTCAGTTTCAAGCAATCACAATATATAGTTAATGGCAACAAAACCAAAAGGAAGGAAGGGAAATGAAAAAATACTTATAATTTATATGGCCTTGGGCTTTCAAAGCCCTTGTCTCCTTTCTTCCTGTTCATTCTGGTGGGCTCTAAACCAGTAGGCGGCATGAAGCGGTCCCGCGGAGTTTGGCTTCCCGGCTTTCCTGGGGGAAACCGGGCATTACTGGTCAATGGCACCTCACACTCCCCGCTCTCCTGCGGTCCCCAAAAGTCACGTTCCGCAGCCGGCTGGCCTTCAGGGGAGCTACCTAACGGGTCGCTACCGCCTCAACCTCGCTCCTTCGACCTAGCTCCTATAAGCCGCCGTGGACAAGCTTCTGTCCCAGAGATGCTCCTCTCCGCAAGTGCTCAAAGCGACCGTGAGCAGACATCTTGTCTGTAACCTCTGACCTCCAACGTCAGCGGAAGTGGAACGGCGGAGGGGGTAGAACCAGGAAGTCGTGCCAATCGGCAGGGCTTGCGATACCGGCGTGTTTGCGCTTGCCTGTTCCCGAGCACACGGTGGGTGAAAATTGTTAACATTTAGGAAAGCGAAGAAACTAGTGGGTGAGGCGAGAAGAGCAGGAAGGAAAGGAGGGAAAGTAAAGTTTTCTAGTACAAGCACATTGAGAAGAATGGCGGATAAAGTTTGCGACAAGCCAGGTAGAAATAGGCTGCCGCAGGGTGCTCGAAACCGGGCTGATGGAGTAGTGTGAAGTCTCCCGAAATCAGGAGAGGCTGCCTCTGGCTTGCTGTGAGAACAGACACCATAAACTTAGTAGGTCCGGTGATTTAAGCTGTAAAATATGTGATTAGACTCCAGGTAGTCTGAATGTCAAAACTCCAGCACTCCAAAGCTCTCACTAGGCACTGCTGCCTCAGTATTTATTTTAAAATATAGACTACAAGTCCGGGCGTGGTGACTGACGCTTGTAATCCCAGCACTTTGGGAGGCCGAGGCAGGCGGATCGAGGTCAGGAGTTCTAGACCAGCCTGGCCAACGTGGTGAAACCCCGTCTCTACTAAAAAGTATATAAAATTAGCTGGGCGTGGTGGTGTACGCATGTAATACCAGCTACTTGGGAGGCTGGGGCAGAATTGCTTGAACCCAGGAGATGGAAGTTGCAGTGAGCTGAGATCATTCCACCGTACTCAATTCTTGGCGACGGAGCGAGACTGTCTCACAAAAACAAAATAAAATACAGACTACATCCCAGCACTTTGGGAAGCCAAGGAAGGCAGATCACTTGAAGTCACGAGTTCAAGACCAGCCTGACCAACATGGTGAAAGCCTATCTCTAATAAAAATACAAAAACTAGCTGGGAGTTGTGGCGTGTGCCTGTAATCCCAGCTATTCGGGAGGCTGAGGCAGCAGAATCACCTGAACCCAAGAGGTGGAGGTTGCAGTGAGCTGAGATAGTGCCACTGCACTCCAGCCTGAACAGCAGGAGACTCCAACTCTAAATAAATAAATAAATAAATAGACTACATATAGATAGACTGTATGTGTATATTATATAATCCACATAAATGCAGAGACATTTACCATTGTGTCATATTTCATGTTTGTGAGAATAAAACTTGTAAATTTCTATAACAGTTAAATCTTGCTTAATTATGGATTATAAATTAACATTTTTGAAACTTGGACCATTTAACCTTGGCCTACCCCCTCCAACTGTCCTGGTAACAGGTTCATTAACTACGTTAAAATTAATTTGAACTTCGATCCAAACCAAAACAAATGGGGCAAACAAAGCTATAAAGGAACTTTAGCCAGCATTCCAAAACCCACTAGAAATTACCTGAAGTTTTCAAGTGAGCATACCTGTGCCAGTATTTTTCATTATAGAATTATAAACCCATTTTTTTCCAAAGTGCATGTCTATGCCAGGCAAACAGAGGAGTAATTATTCAGCCAGTTTCATGAATGTAAACTAAGAATATAAATAACTGATAGTACCTAGTGACTGCCAGTTTTGGTGGAAGGCTAAAAGTAGAGGGGAACTCACTTGAGAAATGATATTTAAGTGAATAAATAAGTCTCTTTTATGAAACTATTACTATTTAGTTATCTGAAAAACTTCAATGTTTTAATGATTAGAATATCAAATCCTAATTGAAGAAATGGCATTTTAAATATAAAAAACCAAACTTTAAGTAAACCATAGAGACCTCAGACATACTAAATACAGGAAATAATACTTTCTTTTGCCCTTGTTTACACTGTGTACATACTACAAATATAATTGGAAAGCTACATCCTATAACATTTAAGAAATAACAGTAGTTTCAAAATGCTTAAGATGAGGAGAAAAAAATGCCTTAGAAGACTAGGTTTTTAAAAGTCAGAAATAAAGTACAAGTTATTTTTCTTGTTTCCAGCAACTTTATAAAGCAACTTGAGTCCCGAAGAAAAGACTGTTGTTCTTTTAAGAAATGGGTCTTCTCGAATTATAAACTTTAACACCATTTTGCATCGAAGAACGAGAATATTTAGTGAGTAATGCACCTATGGTTTGCTTCTCTCCACACAAATCTCTGTGGGAACAATAAAAAAAATATAGCATGAATATTTTAGGGAACATATTATAATATGATACAGTACTATGTACTTATTTTATCTCTCTCCCCCTGAGTCTACCCTCTCAACAGCATAAGTGTAGGTGTTTGTGGAAGAGATAGGGTGGGGAGTGGTTCTAACTTTTTTATTTCTTTTTTGAAATGGAATCTTGCTGTGTCACCCAGGCTGGAGTGAGTGCAGTGGCATGATCTCGGCTCACTGCAACCTCCGCCTACCAGGTTCAAACAATTCTTCTGCCTCAGCCTTCCGAGTAGCTGGGATTACAGGTGCATACCACCAAGCCTGGCTGATTTTTTGTATTTTCAGTAGAGAATGGGGTTTCACCATGGCTGCTCTCAAACTCCTGACCTCTTGATCTGCCCACCTTGGCCTCCCAAAGTGCTGGGATTACAGGTGTGAGCCACTGCGCCCGGCCGGTTCTAAGTTTTAATTAAACTAAGTACATTACTTGTACTATCTCATTTAACCCACACAAAGTAGGAATAATGTATTATTTAACCTTATATTAGATATGAGGAACTATAGCTCAGACAAGTAATAAATGACAGTGTCAAATTCTGCCACCAGGTGTGTATGCCTTCAAAGTCTACGCTATTTCCATTATATCACACAGCCTCTAAATTAGAAATACAAGCAGTGTGATACAGTGAGGCCTATATAACGGGGCCTAGAGTCAGAGTTCCTTGATACAAGGTACTTGTGTGAACTTGTCTAGGTTACCAACTCTTCCTGAACTTTAGTTTCCTCTTCTGTACCTCAAAGAGAAGATTCTGACTGGAACGTAATGAGGGGAGGGAAGAATAAGAGGACATGAGCTGGAGAAGGAAGCAACAGCCAGATCACGCAGAGCCTTGTAGGACAGGGAAAGAGAGTTGTGACTTAATTCTACATGTAATGGGAAGCCAATAGGAGGTTTTTAATTAATGGAAAAACACAATATGATCTAAGTTTTAAATAATGGAGTTGGCCAGGGACAGTGGCTCTCGCCTGTAATCCCAGCACTTTGGGAGGCCAAGGCAGGCAGATCACTTGAGGTCAGGAGTTTGAGACCAACATGGCCAACATGGTGAAACCCCGTCTCCACTAAAAACACAAAAATTAGCTGGGCATGGTGGCACACACCTGTAATCCCAGTTACTCGGGAGGGTAAGCCAGAAGAATCGCTTGAACTCGGGAAGCAGGGGTTGCAGTAAGCCGAGATTTTACCACTGCACTCCAACCTGGGTGACAGAGTGAGACTCCATCTCAAATAAATAAATAAAGGAGCCAATGAGTTGATGATTATGGAAGCTGGGCAGTGGATATATGAAGGTGTCATTATATTGTCACTTTAGAATATTTAAAGAAACAGTATAAACAGGAGAGAGGGGAAGGGGTAAAAACAGAACAGGGAGACCAGTTCAGAGGCAGGTACGAGATGATCCATCAGGATTTGCTCACAGTTTGAACCAGAAGGTGGGGAAAGGAAAGGACAGGGATGATTCCTAGACTTTGGTTTAAGTAACTGCATTAGTGGCAGTGCTGTTAACTGTGATTAAGAAGGGGGGTAAGGATGAGGGAGATACAACAGTTCTGTTATGAACATGTTAAGCTTGAAATTCCTATTGAATATCTAACTGGAGAGGTGCATTAGGCAACCAGATATAGGAATCTGGACCTGAGGTAAAAGGGCAAGTATGAAGATGACATTAAGAAGTCATTAAATTTGTTTTCAGGCCTAGATGAGGGCACCAAAGGAAAAGTATAAACAGAAGAGAAGATGGCCCAAAAATAGAGTCCTGGAGCACTCCAACATTTAAAAATTTAGAATGGGGAGACATCAACAAAAGAGATGGTTTTCTCCCCTCTGCTCCAAGGAAGAGTGGAGAAACTTGTGTTTTAAGTAGGAGGAAGCAGACACTGGCAAATAGTGCCAAGTCAAGTAACCAAGAACACATGATTAACCACTGAGGGTAGAAAATGGATGTCATTGGATTAAGAAGATGTCAATGGGTAAAGGAAAGAATAGGAGGTGAAATGCATAGAGTGAAATGCACAGGAAACTTGTAAAAGGCATTTTCTTATGAAAGAAAGCAAAGGACACAAGGTCCAGTAGGTTGCTATTGTTGTTTTTCAAGATGGGCAATATAGAATTTTGTATGCTGATGGGGATGATTCAGAAGAGGCAGACATTAATAACACAAGGGGTGAAAGGGACATTAATAACTCGAGGATCCAAGTCTTTAAGACAACAGAGGAGATGGATCTAGTGCGAAGGACTGGCCTTAGGAGCAGGGACAATCCTTTCACCACACAGGACTGCAAAGGAAGTATGTGCACACATGAGGAGACTGGGTGATTTGGCAGTGGGAAAGAAGGTAGGTCTGGTCTCAGTGCTTTCGTGTTCTGAAAAAATAAGATCATAAAAGGAAACAGAAGGTACTGCTGGTATGAAAAAGGAAAAGAAGATGGAGAAGAAGCTCCAATGGTAGAAGAAGCTCCATGCTGGCAGCTTCATTGTGTATTATTCTCCAGAAAGTTTCAGCTGGCCAGGTGTAGGCACAGAGAAAGGAGAAAGTTGGGTTTAATCTTTTTAGCTTTTTGCCAGGGAGATATGGTAAGAGGGAGAGGGTCACAGGAGTAAAGGGTAGACAGTAAGAGCTAGGAAAACTGACCATGGGATTCGAGCTGGGTAAAGAGAGGAGAGAGCACCTAAGAGGTGTGACACAGTGACAAAGCTGTAGCGTTAGCGGATTTTAAGTGTTAGGGGACTCAAGATTTTGTAAAAAGTGACTTTGGGGCTAATTTGTTCTACTGCAATCTGGCCTCTCCCATAATGTTAAATAAAGTAAAGCATGAGGTGGCAATGAGAGAGGGGTGTTTGCCTTAGAGTGATAGTGGGGTATGTATTTCATCCCTCAAAGAGGACAGTTTTCCAGGAATGAGAGCAGAAAAGTGGTTTTAGAAGCAGTAGTGAGGAACAGAGATAACACATATTCCACCTCCAGCACCAGTCACTGTGAAGGACAGAGAATATAGCCACCACCTAAGAGTGTTTCTAGGGAAGCAGTATCTTCAGGGAATACTCAAGAAAATTGTGTTCCAATCATAAATCTAAAATGCTATGCCACTCTTTATAAAAAGAACAACCCTCAAAATCCATCTTTAATAAATTACTTACTGAATATATGGAGCAATATCTTCTTCTGTCCACTTCTCCCTTAGAGAGAAAAGACTATTAAAACGTCCCTGATCATCCTCAGGTAAATCATCTACTTTCAGCAAAAATATGATTTCTGGTCTTGAGTGTCTATCCACCAGCGCTAAACCCTACAAGAAATGAGAAGAAACAGGGCAGTTAAAGTAATGTTGTAATATTTAAACATGCCTCATTCTTTTACCTTTAGGTTTAGCTTAGCTCAAGATATTCAAAATGTCAGCTACATGAAACTTAAACTATCCAGAGATTTACAATAGCCTTTTTCATACAAAGAGCTCCTTTAAACAGTGACTTCTTTTCTCTTCTGCAATCTGGCATCTATCACCACCAGTTTATCAAGACAGGTCTGGTTCTAAAGGTCACCAGTAACCTGTCATTGCCAAATCCAGTGGGCCCTTTTCTTGGATTCATTGTACTAATCCTCTATTTTCTTTTTCCTTTTTCAGACAGAGTCTCGCTCTGACACCCAGGCTGGAGTGTAGTGGCGCAAACTTGGCTCACTGCAACCTCCGCCTCCGCCTCCTGAGTAGCTGTAACTACAGGCACATGCCACCACATCCAGCTAATTTTTATATTTTTAGCAGAGAAGGGGTTTCACCATGTGGGTCAGGCTGGTCTCGATCTCCTGGCCTCAAGTGATCTGCCCTTCTCAGCCTCCCAAAGTGCTGGTATTACAGGTATGAGCCACTGCACTTGATCCCTAGCCCTCTATTTTCTTTGTTACTGTTGATTACTCCTTCTTCTTTAAATACCTCTCCATCCCTGACATCACAGTCTCCTTATTTTCCTCCTAACTTGATGTTGTAGCTCCCTGAGGCTTCCATCCCAACTTCTCTACTTGCTTCACTGTCACTCTATTGAGTAACCTCATCTAAACCTGTGGCCTGAGCCACCACTTACTTGCTAATGATGATAATATTTATATATTCAGCTCAGATGTCTCTTTTGAGCCCCAGACCTCTATATCCAAATCTATATATAAACTCGTTTATCATCCAAACCTCCTCTAGTCCCACTCTCCTAGGAAAACAGGAAACCTAGGCATCGTCTTTGATTACATTAGTCAAACCCCACACTTACGTGGTCACTAAAGCCTATATAATACATGCTAAGGCTTCAGGACTCCTCTATCCATTCCCCATTACCTATTTCTTTGGCCAGTACTCTCTTAGTTGGGAGCATATGTGTTGACAGCCTGCACAGTAATCCTTTTTCATAATCTAACCAACCTTCCATCTGTCCATCTTCTTTACTGTCATAGCATTTTTTTCAAAAGGCCAAGCTGATGAGTTCCTGATGAGGTAACTCCTAACTGATGTCACTCAGTGGCCTCAAAGAGCTTTCTAGATAGAGTTGAGATTCCTTAGCACAATCCACAGTGTCCTTACCTCACAAGCATCCTTCACTCTAGTCCATGCATCCCTACAACAGTGCTCCAATGTTTATACCTCCACACCTTTGACCATGTTCTCTAGATTTCCACCTCCAGCCTTCCTTCCATCTAGACAGCAACAGTTCATCTTTCCATAGGCAGCAGCTAAAACATCCGTTTCTTCAGAAAGTCATCCCTTATTGACCAGTCTGATGGCTAAGCCCCTTTTCTTTGTTCTTATAACATCATGTATATGCCTTTCCAATGGCATAGATCACTCTGCATTGTAAGAACAGATTTAGGCATGTAATATGTGTCCCCTATTGCCAGTCCCCAAGTTGAGCACCATGATGACACCTTGTATGACATTTTCTCTTGAGCACCTAGCATGATGCCTCGACAAAAGGAACTCCATAAATACCAAGCAAATCTTTTAATTTAACTAACAAAATACTTACCGAGTACACACCACATGCAGACAGTATGCTACATACTAGCAAGCAGCAGCAAACAAAGTGCCATCAAAGTGGAGAGTGGGGAACCACAGAATTGAACATTCTTCCAAGCTAAGGGGCGAGAGACATGAAGCAAAGTACACCATGCTATGGAAGAGTAAAATCAGAGGCCTTTCCTTTGAGCAGAGAATGAAGGAAGGCCTCCTTGATGAAGCGACTCAAAGATGAGCAGGAGGCGACCAGATGAAATGAGAGAGAATATCATTCTAGAACAAAAAGCTTTATGTGAAGGTCTCAGGTAGGTAAGAGCTTGATGATCGTGAAAACCTGAAAGACTATTGGTATGCAGTGAGCAGGAGAGAAAGTAGCCAGAGATGAGGCTATGAAGGTGATCCTGAACGGCCTTATAGGCCAAGACATGAATTCTGGGTATTTTTATCCTAAGGGCCATAGGCAACCATTAAACTGATTTAAGGCCAGGTTCAGTGGCTCATGCCTATAATCCCAGCACTTTGGGAGTCCAAGGTGGGCAGATTACCTGAAGTCAGGAGTTAGAGATCAGCCTGGCAAACATGATAAAACCCCATCCTTACTAAACATAACAAAAATTAGCTGGGCCTGGTGATGGGTGCCTGTAATCGCAGCCACTCAGGCGGCTGAGGCTTGAACCTGGGAGATGGGGGATGCAGTGAGCTGAGATTAAGCCACTGCACTCCAGCCTGGGTAACAGAATGAGACTCAGTCTCAATCAATCAATCAATAAAGAGATTTAAGCAGAACATTCATTTGATCTGACTGGCATTTTAATTATTTATTTATTATTATTTATCTTTTTTTTTTTTTTTGAGACAGAGTCTCACTCTGTCGCCCAGGCTGGAGTGCAGTAGCACAAACTCGGCTCACTGCAACCTCCGCCTCCTGGGTTCCAGCAATTCTCCTGCCTCAGCCTCCCAAGTAAGTGGGATTACAGTTGCCCACCACCACAACTAGCTAATTTTTCTATGTTTAGCAGAGACAGGCTTTCGCCATGTTGGCCAGGCTGGTCTCGAACTCCTGACCTCAGGTGATCCGCCTGCCTTAGACTCAAAGTGCTGGGATTACAGGCATAAACCAGCATGTCTGACTGGCATTTTAAAAAGATCATTCTAGTAGCACCACAAAGAATGGATTGAAAGGGAGCAAAATTAAAAGCACAAGGGGCCTGCCTAGGGATGCTATTGCTGTAAAATCAAGGTACTAAGATAGGGGTGATGAAAATGGTGAGAAATGGAACAAAATGAGATACACTGAATAGGATCAGGGATTAACAGTAAATAGACCCAAGCAATCTTACAGAGGTGATAAATATGTTCTAAAACTGTATTGTAGTGATAGCAACTTACTAAAATTATTAAAAATATTTAAAGGTATATTTTATAATATGTAAATTATACCCCAATACTTTATTGAGTTTTAAGGATTATGTGACGGATTGGATGTACATGCACTCCTAATGGGTGTCTAGGAAAAGAAATTGGTTCCAAATTCAGCTCCAACTCAAGTATCGTTCACCTAGTAAATTACTCAACTGCTGAAGTAAGATAGCAATGTCTATTGCTACTACCTTAAGCTGATCAAGACTAGTGATCATTCCTTCAGGAACACTCTGTTGCCACACTTCTTGAAACTCAGCGAGATTGAATTTCACCGCATTCTGAAGCAGCATATGTGCTGTTGCTCTGCATATTTTATCAGCATCCAACTCAAAATAAACTTCACCTAATGAAAAGGAATCATATTTTCACATTATCCTCTTATAATTAAATACTGTACTAATGTTTCCTTTTCTTTAGTGCAGTTTCTTGAAAGAAATTATACACCTAAACTCACTTCCCACAACCCCATAGTTCTTGGGATTTTTTTTTTTTTTTTTTTTTTTTTTTTTTCCAGACAAAGTCTCGCTCTGTTACCCAGGCTGGAGTGCACTGGCACAATCTCAACTCACTGCAACCTCTGCCTCTTGAGTTCAAGTGATTCTCCTGCCCCAGCCTCCCAAGTAGCTGGAATTACAGGTGTGTGTCACCACGCCCAGCTAATTTTTGTATTTTTAGTAAAGATGGGGTTTTACCACGTTGGCCAGACTGGTCTTGAACTCATGACCTGAGGTGATCTGCACACCTCAGCCTCCTGAAGTGCTGGGATTACAGGCGGGAGCCACTGCGTGGGTCATTCTTTTTGCTCTGTTGCCCAGGCCAGAGAGCAGTAGCACAAGCAAGGCTCACTGCAGCCTCGACCTCCCTGGGCTCAGGTGATCCTCCCACCTCAGATTCCTGAGTAGCTGGGACTGCAGGCACGTGCTGCCACAGCCAGCTAATTTTTGTATTTCTTTGTGGAGACAGTGTTTTATCACGTCGCCCAGGCTAGTCTTGAAATCCTGAGCTCAGCAATCCACCTACCTCAGCCTCCCAAAGTGCTGGGTTTACAGGTGTGAGCCACTCTACCCAGCCAGAGCTCTTAGTTTTAACATATAAGAGTTAAATGAAAATACTTTCCAAATCTTACCTTCATCTACATATTTCTTCCCATAACATTTAAGACAGTGTTCTATCATTTCCCTGAAAAATTTAAAACACACATTTGAAAAGTTCTAAGTGGTTTTATACACTATATTTTAACCCCATTGCCAACTCAAAATTAAGAAATTTGAAATTTTAAATACTAAGGGATTTTGATCACCAAATAATATTTTATTTAAATTAGGAACTAACTAAATTATACAGGGAAGTTACTAGGTGCCAGGCCCCATGCTAAACATATTAACATCAATTATGTAAGCATACATTTATTATTATTATCATTTGAGACAAAGTTTCACTCTTGTTGCCCAGGCTGGAGTGCAATGGCACAATCTCAGCTCACCACAACCTCCACCTCCAGAGTTCAAGAGATTCCTGCCTCGGCCTCCCGAGTAGCTGGGATTACAGGCATGAGCCACTGTGCCCGGCAGCATACATTTAGTATTATAAAATAGCTCAAACATATTATTTCTTTACGTTTTTATGGCCAAAAGCAAATAAGATAATGCACATGTATTCAACTCAGTGACCAAAATTCCCAAATCTTCTTTGGCTATAATTTTAAATATTTCTCAAAGACATCAAAATATAATTGTTGTAGTTTATGCACTGGGTTTAATTTCAATCTGTAAAAGAACACTCTTCTCCTTAAGGAAATCTGGATAGACAATAAATTAAAAGACTTACTCTGGCTCCAATGGTCCAAGTTCCTGAAGGCATGTATTCAAAGGAACTTTTCTAAAAGACCATGATTCAGAATCCACAAGCTGAGTTACATGATTCAGAAGTTTCATCTCATAATCAAATTCAAGAATCCTCCAATAACCTACAAATTTCAAAAGTTATATTTACCAAATAACTTTTTTTTTTTTTTAAGGCAGGGTCTCAACTCTGTCATCCAAGCTGGAGTGCAGTGGTGTGACCTCAGCTCACTGCAACCTCCACCTGGGTTCAATCAATTCTCCCACCTCAGCCTCGAATAGCTGGACTACAGGCATGCACCACCATGCCTAGCTAATTTTTTATTTTTAGTAGAAACTGGGTTTCACCATGTTGGCCAGGCTGGTCTTGAACTCCTGACCTCACATGATCTGCCTGCCTCAGCCTCCCAAAGTGCTGGGACCACAGGCATGAGCCACCATGCCCGGCCATGAAATGCCATTTTATAATTGATACGGCACAACCACTACCTCAGTGAAAGAAAAGTATATATCCACCATTTCTAAGGGAGAATGTTTCTATTCTTACTCTGAAAACATAAAGGCAACATTTTAAAAATGAATTGTGTGATGTAAATCTGAGGAAGAGAGCAAGAAGTAATCTACACATCCCCCTACGAAAACTGTATCCATCCCCATGCTGCAGGTTAATACTGCACAGGGCTGTATTAAAATACATGGTTTGATTTGCCTTTCAAAAAAAAAAGCTTTAGGGATGGGCAGTGTGGCTCACGCCTGTAATCCCAGCACTTTGGGAAGCCGAGGCGGGTGGATCACCTGAGGTCAGGAGTTCAAGACCAGCCTGGCCAACATGGCAAAACTCTGTTTCTGCTAAAAACACAAAAATTAGCTGGGCATGGTGGCATGCACCTGTAACCCCAGCTACTCAGGAGGCTGAGGCAGGAGAATCAATTGAATCTGGGAGGTGTAGGTTTGCAGTGAGCTGAGATCGCACACCTGCGCTCTAGCCTGGATAACAGAGCGAGACTCCGTCAAAAAATAAAATAAAATAAAAAAGCTCTGACTCCAGAGTAGAGGCCAGTCAAAATACTAAAAATATCACAGGGCTTTTCCATCAATCCCATGCCCTAACACATGCTCCCATATTTTTTATACAGGCTTATTATAAAACTAACATGTTCAAAAATATGTTGAGTCATTACTAAATGAAACACAGTCACATCTTCCAAGCAGTTTGGAAATAACAATGAAGCTATTATTATTATTTTTTGAGACGGAGTCTCACTCTGTCACCCAGGCTGGAGTGCAGTGGTGCTACCTTGGCTCACTGCAACCTCTCTGCCTCCTGGGTTCAAGCGATTCTCATGCCTCAGCTGACCGAGTAGCCAGGATTACAGGTGCATGCCACCATAACCAACTGATTTTTGTATTTTTAGTAGAGATGAGGTTTCACCATGTTGGCCAGGCTGGTCTCAAATTCCTGGCCTCAAGTGATCCGCACCCCTCAGCTTCCCAAAGTGCTGGGATTACAGGCGTAAGCCATCACGCTGAGCCCAAATGACACCATCCTTAAACCCAAAGGAATATTAAATAAACTATACGCAATAGGTCGAAGATGTCCAAAAACTTCTCTCCCTTATGACCCCAATTTCATAATTGTTATAATAGTAGTAAGTAACGCTACCTCCAATTTCACAGGCATTTAGAACTTGTAATTGGGTCATTATTTCTTCCTCACTTGCCTGAATTTGATCAAGCAAATCTTCAGTTGTATACTGAAAAAAAGAAAAAAAAATTTTAAGATCCTTGAAGATTAATTTTTTTTTTTTTAAATTTCTTGCTGTATTTTGGGGACTAAATACACAGAACAGATTAAGGCAATATTTATGCATTAGCTCAGTTTCTTTTGTTAATGTATAATGATTTCTACACAAAAATCAATGGATGCCTTATAAAACAAATAGAGGTAAATCTTCATGACACTGGAAAATATGAAAATTAAATATGACACCAAAAACCCAAGCAACAAAAACAAAAAAAAATAGATCAAGCCACATCATCAAAATAATAATCTTTTGTACTTCAAAACACCATCACCACAAAAGGACAAATACCATGATTCACTTATCTGAGGTATTAAGAGCAGTCAAATTTATAGAGATAGTCAAATGGTGGTTGCCAGGGGCTGAGGGGGTAGGGGAAGCTTTTAGCTATATACATGGCATTATGATGTATAGGATTTGCTTCAAAATACTCTAGAAAAAAAAGATGGAAGGATAAAAAGGGGATAGAAGAAACAAGACTGACAAGACCTTAATTGTTCAAGTGAATGTCGAATATATGGGTCATTATACTGCTCTGTCTGCTTTTGGGTATGCTTGAAATTTTGTAACTTTTAACACAGGCATTTAACAGCTATGTAACATAAATTTTAAAAAGTAAGAATGTGACCACTAAGTGCCTCTGATTATAGTTGTTAAATTTCAAATAAAAAAGTAAAAATAAGAGTCTTACTTTTGAGCAATTTGAATCCTTCTCTTTTTGACTGTCAGGTCCTTCATACGGATTTTCCATCAAAAGTTTCTTTAGCTTCTTTAACTTAGGTCTACATCTTCTTAATTCCCAATAATTATTAGAAAAACCAAAGATCTAGAAATTATAATATATCACAAACTTTTAGGGGCCATTCTAAAAGAAAATTTCATATAAAATTCCAGCTAATCAATCTGCCCCCTCAACAAGTATGGAGAAAAGGAAGCCCCAAGGTATTCTGCTTTGTATCAGGAAGGTATTTATCCAACCATCTCCACTAGATGGATGGGCATCCTCAAGAACATCTTTTCAAATTCCATTAATAAGACACTGCCAAGATTGTAAGAATCTCAAATGTACTCTGAAAACTAGAGTTATGCCCCAGAAAAAATGATCAGGATGGTGACAATTCTGCAAACCAGGTGGAAACAACTAAAAATGGATATACTTAAGACACAAAAAAGAGAAAAAAAAAAGAGAAAAGGTATTATCATAGTCTTTAAATAGTGATTTTATTTTTATTTTATTTTATTTTTTTTTTGAGACGGAGTTTCGCTCTTGTTACCCAGGCTGGAGTGCAATGGCGCGATCTCGGCTCACCGCAACCTCCGCCTCCTGGGTTCAGGCAATTCTCCTGCCTCAGCCTCCTGAGTAGCTGGGATTACAGGCACGAGCCACCATGCCCAGCTAATTTTTTGTATTTTTAGTAGAGACGGGGTTTCACCGTGTTGACCAGGATGGTCTCGATCTCTTGACCTCGTGATCCACCCGCCCCCGCCTCCCAAAGTGCTGGGATTACAGGCTTGAGCCACCGCGCCTGGCCTAAATAGGGATTTTAAAGCAAAGAGGATGTACCCTTGTGTTGCTCATGTCAAAATGAGGCAGAAGTTAAGGGACAGAGATTTCTGATTAACCCAAGACATTACTACTGTTTAGAACTGCAGCTAATTCCATTGCTGGAGTTGTGAAATCGTGAGAGGCCTACCACTCAAAATCCAGTTGATAGAAGCTAGAGAATGGATGAATATCTGTTATCCCTGCCTGTACATACAGGACTTGCCTAGTTCCCAGCATGGAGTAGATGCCCAATAAGTGTTTCATAAAAGGAAAAAAGAGGCTAAGCTGGATTATCTGTGGGATGCCCTCTAACTCTGAAATGGAAGGACAGGGGATGCTTCCACTTTCAAACTAGGATAAGGCTTGATTGACAAGATGAGGCCTAGAAACTGAAGGAGATGTTGCTGAATCTAAGGCCTTCAAAAGAAGAGCTTAAGGACCAAATCAGACAGACTGATTTTATCCATAGTTAAAAGTGGTTTGCTGTTGTATGAGAGCCTCAGAAAAACACAAAGCAAAACAAAAAAATGGCAGCCCTCTGGCTACATCCAATACACAGATGTTGTGGTATGCTTTTGTGTACTGGGGAGGTTTGGCATAGTGTTTCAATTAGATGCCAACATTTAAAAAAAAAAAAAAATAGGAGATTTCACCCCAAAAATCTAAATTTCAGTAATTACTTGGAAAAAAAAAAAAATCAAAAGTCGAGCAATGCTGGGCCTACTTTCCCACAGGCAGCTGAGTAGTGGCATCTACCTACATGCAGATTGTGCTTTCCAACTTGCTGTAGATCCAACCACTCCATTATTCCTGGCTATCTACCACCATTTATCAACCCCAGCCTATTTCTTATCTAACCCCTTTAAGCACCTAAGGTTCAATCACGGATTATACCTTTGGTTAATGTATCTACTTTTTTTTTTTTTTTTTTTTTTTGAGACGGAGTTTCGCTCTTGTTACCCAGGCTGGAGTGCAGTGGCGCGATCTCGGCTCACCGCAACCTCCGCCTCCTGGGTTCAGGCAATTCTCCTGCCTCAGCCTCCTGAGTAGCTGGGATTACAGGCACGCGCCACCATGCCCAGCTAATTTTTTGTAGTTTTAGTAGAGACGGGGTTTCACCATGTTGACCAGGATGGTCTCGATCTCTTGACCTCGTGATCCACCCGCCTCGGCCTCCCAAAGTGCTGGGATTACAGGCTTGAGCCACCGCGCCCGGCTGTGTATCTACATTTTAGCCAATCTCAGTACATAGAATTTTCATAACAAGCAAGAGCTCAAAGATTCCCATAGGTATTATTATGTCCTCACAAAAGCACCTACAGAACAGGTAAGTGATGAAAAAATAACATTACTTTTTTACAAAAGGATGAACTGCCAATATTTTTAGTTAATTACAATGAAAGACTTAAAAAAAACTCTACAAAACCCAACGTAGACTATTTACTGGAAGTTCCTCTGTTCTAGAAACATTACATGAATCACTGAAACTTTCCAGCATTTTCCCTTCTTTCCTCTCCAATTCTCTATTTAAGGATATAGTTGGCTTAAAGTCATTCTCAAAGAAATAAGGGCTATGGCTGCATTGTTATATGTGTAACAGCTTGGACAGAATGGAGACTTGTTTGGTTACCACCATCAGTATTCTCCAAAATAATTAAAAATTTGTTATAGTTGGCTACCGATATTAATGAACTAAACCAGCCTCATAGCTAAGAAACACACTTCATTCAAAAACTCAAATTTCTTTATTTCTTTTTTTTTTTTTGGAGACAGAGTCTAGCTCTGTTGCCCAGGATGGAGTGTAGTGTAATGATCTCAGCTCACTGCAACCTCCGCCTCCTGGGTTCAAGCAGTTCTCCTGCCTCAGCCTCCCAAGTAGCTGGGACTACAGGCGCACACCACCATGCCCGGCTAATATTTTGTATTTTGGTAGAGACGGGTTTTCACCGTGTTGCCCAGGCTGGTCTCAAACTCCCGAGCTCAGGAAATCCACCTGTCTTGGCTTCCCAAAGTGCCAGGATTACAGATATGTGCCACCACAGCTGGCCCAAATTTCTTCATTTCTCCACCTCATAAATATTACTAAATGAACCAGTTATGGTTTGAAGGAGTCTCCTTTCTAAACACATCCACAGCAAAAATCTACTAAAAATAGGTAGAAGTTTTAGAATGAGTCACTAAATAACAAACTGCACATTACAGAAAAAAGGTCAAATTGTCTGGGACTTGAAAATCAAAACAGGAAAAAACAGACAAGTTCACAAGACTCCAACAAAAAAGCAATAATAATCATAATAATGCTGAGAAAGTCAAATTTCTTTAAAGAACTTCTTGATTCTCCCTGATTATAGATCTTACACCTCAAGTTTTTCACTAAAGACCAGATTACCACATCTGTTTTCATTCTCAGACTGCTATAAATCAGAGTACAGAACAGAGCACCTCAGTGTGAATAATGTTACAGTGCGCCTCTTCCTTCTTCAGCTGGTCTGGCGTTTTACAACCAGGAATGAAAAGCAGCATATTGGAAGTGTCTGCTATCTTCAAGTCGTACGTTTTGTCTTTACTGCACAGCACAGCTTGCTCGTCTTTATCACCACGAATCACCAGACTGTAGCAAAACGGGGTGAAAATATACGGTTTATTGACGCTCCACTAGTCATTTTCATTATAAACAGTTGTCAAACCCTCTAGGCTTACAGAACTTAGAATTAAGTCCTTTTCTAAGTTTTTAAAATAACCTTTATTTTTAAAAAGTTAAGTGCGTTAGAGGAAACTGAAAAACACAAGAAGCAAAGAACAAAGTCACTCACAATCACAAACAGTTTATAGTTTGACATGTTCTTCAAGGTCCTGTGAGTGTGTAGGCACAACATCCAATTTTATGGGACTGAGATCGTACAGTATGTATCATGATTTTTCAGGTCATGAATATTTACCAATTCAAAATCCCAAAGTTATATGAGTATTTTGATAACCAAGAATACACTACACCAACTCAATCTGTTAAAAAAAAATGTAATCCTCCCTGTCTTGGGATAAAAATTTCATAGAAGACAAAAATGGCAACACGCCTCTAGAAAAAAGCATTGGCAGGGTTCCAATTTAAATACTACATTCTCTTAATGCTCAGTTTAAAATGAAACATACAGTAACAGAATACACTAAGTATATGTTAGGGACAAGCTGCCTCAGAAAACCCCTTCTGCGTAAGCTGACCCCTTCCCCACACTCTGATTGCTCTGCAGCTGCATTCCTGAACCCCTACCAAGGCACCACATCAAGGCTGCCAGATGTGCTACAATTAAGCAAAGCCTGATTACAGCCATCCCGGCAGCTGGAAGGAGGACAGGGAAAACAAATGTTTGTATCCATACTTGTAAATTCCTGTTTGACACATATCTGTAAAAGAATCCTGGTTTCTCTTTTTAAACAAAACCGCCACCACAAAAGTCACAGGATAATGTATCGTAGTTCTGTTACAAGTTGACAAACAATCTCTGTGTCTGTTACCAGCGGATAGCTTACCTCAGTCCTGAAACTCCCTTATTCCCCTCTCACTCCATATAAACCCCCGTTTTGTAAGCTCAGGGGCTGCCTCCTCTGATTGTTACAGAGCAGCCCAGCAGATTAATAAAACTTGCTTGCCTGACTTTGGGTCTATTCTCCTTTCTCTCGGCCACCCTTACGGTATACAGAATACACTAAGCATGTTTCTAAGAGAATTCATTAGCAGATCTATACCATTAAAATATTAGCAAGGTATATTTCCATTGAAGTACTTAATGTATCCCTATAGTACAGCCAAAAGAGGATGCATACATCAATGGCTATCATCAAAACATAAATATGGACACATGCGGACACTGGACACATCTGCACACATCTCTCCCTTTATACTTCATTCTGCCCCTCTGCTGCCAACCTAACGAACAAGTCCTGACATAGACTGCTCAGAGGTGGTTTAACAATTCCATGTCCAAGATGCATCCTTTCTATTGATTATAACGAAGGTATTTACAAACTGGCTAATTCATTAACTCTAGTTTTTATCCTACGTTGTCACCCCAGACATTCATAAAGCTTAGATGTTGCAAAATAATGAACTTTGTCCACAATAAACACAGGCACTTTACTAAAAATGCTCATACAGACCTGTGCTTATCATCTAAAACCATCTTCTAGATATGGAGATACTAGCAAAGAGCCCTTCCCTTCACCCCCTTCCACCATCCCCAGTGACCAAGTGTAGGACGTCTAGCTCCAAGAGGTGGACTATAAAGCTCACTCCCAGAAGAAAGGCCTTCCTAAAAACTAACAAAAGGACATTCATAAAGGCACTGATTTACTACATCTATTTTTAGCATACTTTGAGCTTTAAAACTTGTTTATTCTTTAATACACAATAATAACTAAAATACACATATAAAACAATGGTTAGACCAGCTGAACTAATCTCAGGGTCACAGAACCCTTTTCCCTGCATACCTCCTCCTACCCCACCCAATGCCACCCAATGAATAGTCAGCATAAGCTCCTAAACATCAAGTTTTAACAATTCCATTCCCAAATGCAACCCATCACTCCTAGGAAGTAATGAAAACAAATGCTTAGAGGGGTGTTACTTTAGCCCTCTACTTTTAACCTATGTGGTGCCCTTTTAAACACCTAGAAAGACTAGATGTTTCAATCTGGACTTAACTTTTCCATTATACACACAGTAGCATTGAATAAATGGTATATATACATAACACGGACCGTAATGGGAACATTCTGGCCTAGAACCCCCTTCCCTTTCCGACCTCTGTTAACTCCATGGAAAAACTATCAGCCAACTGTAATGCTGAGAGGATTTTAACAATTTCACATCTGTTTTTAAGAAGACTTCTCTATGATATCTAACACAAAGTGTACTCAATGTATGAGTTTACTAATTCTACTTCTGTTATACACTGGCAACCTCTTTAACATTGACTACATGTATATTAGGAGTCTTACGTCCGCTTATAATACACTGTATATACAGCACAGTAAATGAAAATGCAGATGTAAGGGACAATGGCAAATGTGCCTCATCATAAACGCATTGGTAGAAAGCCCCTTGCACTCCTCCTTCCCCCAAAATTGCACAAATATCTTAATGTCTACTGCTCAGAGAATTGATCAATTTCCAAAAGACGATACTTCATATCAAAAGGATAGCTACAAAATGTGTTATTTACTACCTCTACTTTTAACATTTTTTGTGCACTTCTAAACATCTAGAAAGACTAGATGTTTCAAATTAGGACTTAAAGTTTGTCCACTATATATACAGTACTGTTGAATAAACTGCACACAAGTAACAATGGTTATATCTGAAAAGTGTCTTCTAAATAGGAACATTCTGGTCTAGAACTGTTCATTAGTTCCAGCTCCTCTCCACCACCAACCTGGTGGATATAGGCACGTGTCACTTAAAGCTGATGTAATTTCACTTCCAAAAGTCTTTTTCAGAAGACAGCCTTTCTATGAATTTTAAGAAAGTGTACACAATGTGTTAGTTTACTAACTCTACTTCTGTCATACATTGGCAACCTCTTTAATATCTAGAGACTAGATATTATAAAATTGGGACTCACTTGTCCAGTATATATACAATATATACAGTATAGAAAAGTTAAATGAAATGCATGCAACATATAGGCAATGGATTAAGTGAAATTTTCTAACAAATAGTGGCAAAACACCTTTTGCAATTTTTTCCCTCCCACCTCCCAGGTGGTTCAAACAATTCCACTTCCCAACAGCATTTCCCATCAGTTTTTAAAAACTATTTACAAAAAGTATTATTCTACTACTACTTTTAAATACATCAAGTACTTCCAACTATCTAGAAAGATTAGATACTTCACATAACTTGTCCAACACGTACACAGCACTGGTAACCAAAATTGCACACACATAACCATGGTTATCATCTGAGGTATCTTCTACATGTGACCATTTTAGCCTTGAATCATTCCCTTCTCTCTTCCTTCTCTGCCTTCCATCCAGTGGACAAATACAGACAGGTGTAATGCTTAGAGATGGCTGAACAAATTTCTCTGCAAAAGTCATTTACAGAAGACGAGTTTTCCTATGAATTTCAACACAAAGTGTACAAAATATGCTGATTTTCCTAAATAGTTTGTCATAACACTGTCAACCTCTTTAACATCTAGAGACTAGATGTTGAAAAATTAGGTCTCATTGTCCATTACATACACTGTCTACGGAGCAAAACAAAATGCACAAAACATACAGAAAAATGGTGTCTGAAAATGCCCATGTATGAACATACTAGCATATTGCCTTTTGCAATTTCTCCCCTCCTACCTCCTGTAAACCATTGAACAAGTATAGACAGTACTATCCTGTTCACAAAGGTGGCTTCACAATTCAATTTCCAAAAGTATTTCTTATGAATTTTAGCAAAAAGATATTTACAAAGTGGTATTTTACTACCTCTACATTTAACATACATTGGGCACTTCTAAACGTCTAGATAGACTAGATGTTTCAAGTAAGGAATTTGTCCACTATGTACACAGCAGTCTTGAATAAACTGTAAACATGTAACAACAGTGAAAATTTGAAAGAGTCTTCCAAATGTGAACATTCTGGCCTAGAACCCTTCCCATCTCCATCAACTCAGTGGGCAAGAATGCTCAAATTTTCAGAAGACAACCTTTCCTAGACTTCTAAAACAAAATGTACAAAACATTAGTTTACTAGCTCTACGCAACCTCTTTAACATCTAGAAAGACTAGATGTTGTAAATTAGGCCTCGTTTGTCCTTTATGTACACCATACACACAGGTAAGTAAAACAAAATGCACGGAGATGATTCATTGGCCTCGTTGTAAGCAGGGTGGCGTAGAGCTCTCTGCACCTTCCTGCCCGCGCGCCCCCAGCTAACCACACAGTGAGTATTACTCAACAGGTGATTCGGCCATTTCCCCCCCCAAAAACAACATTTCCTATGAATTATAACAAAAAGATATTTACAAAATGTGATTTTACCATCTCTAATTTTAACATATATCACGCACTTCAGAACATCTAAAAAGAACAGACATTTCAAAAAAGTTTAGCATTGTCAACTATATATACAGGACTGAGGAATAAAATGCACACAAAACAATGGCTAGAATATGAAAATGTCTTCTAAATGTGACCAGTCTAGCATAGAACCTTTTCCTACTTCTCAGGTCTTCCAGCTCCATGTCATCTAACCCACTGAACAAACGTGGACTATTGCTTCCAGAGGCCACCTGGCAACTCCATTTCCAAAGGTAATCTCCAGAAGACATGTATTTTCTATGATTTCTTTTAAACAAACGAAAATTTACAAGATGTGTGATTTTCTAACTCTATCATATGTTGGCAACCTCTTTACATCTAGAAGGGCTAGATGTGACAAATGTTTTCTATTAAAAGGTTGGGGTGGAGTTGAGAGCAGCTTTTTCATATTACATACACAGGCCTTCCATAAACGGCCAGTAAGTCTTCCCAGAGGGTGGTGGGCATCACCAGCGGGCCAAACATGGCCTGTCATTCTGCCGTTTCTTTCTTGCGACAGCAAAGTTTGGTAGAACGAAGACCAACCATCCCGATGACGACTAACCATTCCACCCATCGACGTTCGGAACTTCGCTCACCTCCCAGGCCCGTTAAGGCCTTTGTCCGTTGTCATCAGGACTAGGCAGGTCTCGCCCGATGGGGACAGAGTGGTCACCGGGACCTGGATCTGCGCAGCTCCGTGGCCCAGAGGTGGCCGAGCCTGCCTGCGTCCCTAGGCCGCCTTCCCGGGCCCTCTGTGACCTAATGACCTCTGCCACGCGGCGTTCGAGTGGCTGCCATGTTTCCTGGCCTGCCACTCCCACCGCCACCCAAAGGTGCTGCGTCCCAGCAGCTCAGTGGGGGCCCGGCAGGCTCGGGCCGGGATACCAGGCGGCCAGTTCGGGCTGGGAGAGGCCGCCGCCGCCATCAGTCACCGAGGTGGGGTGGGGAAGAGAGGTTCGCCACGGCTTGAAGGCCTGGGCTTGGCCAGTGGGCAGCTACAGCGGAGGCCTCCGGTGTCTTCAGGGCAGAGGGCCTGGCCTGTCCCAGGGCCCCCCAGCTCACCCGCCGGCCCGGGGTCCCCCAGCTCACCCGCGCCTGGGCCGGAGGGCCTGGAGGGCCCTGGGGCAGCTCTCCGTGCTCTGCGTCTCTATGGGCTCTCTGCCCGACAGGAACTCTAGAATTAAGTTTCGATGCTGCCTCTGCCCCCGGCTGGCACAATGATGGATTCCATGCAGCAAGCTCTGGACCAACTGAGAGCCACAGGGACCCTGACGCCCTGGAGCCTCATTAAGGAAAAATAAAGATGGGCAAGACAGATACACAGAGGCCAAGAGGCCAAATGGCACTACATGGCATCGTCGTGCAAACTGCTGGGAAGAGCACAAAAGGAAGCATCCAGAAGCTTCAGTCAAGCTGCCACAATTTTCTACAACATGCTAAAGCCGTACTTCTTAAACTTACGAATAGGCATCTGAGAGAATGTTGTTCAAAAGCAGAGTGGGGTTCAGTGGGTCTGAGATGGGACCCAGGGTCCCGTATTTCTAACAAGATCCCCAAGGATGGCCAAGCTACTGCTCCTGGTACCCACCCGAGCGTCATCCTTGAGTCTTCTCTCACAATCAAAGGAGCACATCCTGGCCTAACCATAATTTGTGTTGCAAAAAAACTTGGGACCTTATGAAAAAAAAGGATGCATTGCTGAATGAAAACCATGAAAAGGATATGTTTACAGCGTGGACAAAATAAGACCTTGACAAAGGGATTTTGTCACGGCTGAAGAAAGGCAAGGACGCAGTGGCTCATGCCTGTAATCCTAGCACTTTAGGAGGCTGAGGCCAGAAGATCGCATGAGACCAGGAGTTTGAGACCAGCCTGGGCAACATAGCAAGACCCCATCTCTACAGAAGAAAAAACTTAAAAGTTAGCTGGGCGTGGTTGTGTACACCTGAAGTCCCAGCTACTCAGGAGGCTGGTGGGAGGATCACCTGAGCCCAAGTAGCAGTGGCACTGAGAAGGGAGACCCTCTCGCCTCCTTCAATTTCACCTCTTTCTCTCCCAGACTTCCAGATGGAAAGGAGAGTGAAGAAGGAAAATAAAGAAAATAAAATACCAAAAAGCTGGGAAAATGACTCCCTCTTTAGTTCTCAGCATCTCTGCTATCCGTTAACCTTGAAAGAGCTACAAATGAATGTTATCCCTGCCGGCTGGAGCCCGCCCCTGGTTCACACCCGCATGTCTCCACGGGCCAGGCTTCCTACTGGAAATACCTCTGCCAACAAACAGCTTCTTGCTATTGCCTTGTCTCTGTAAGCCCCCTTTCCCTTGCTGGTCTCCACTCAGGCTGCATATGAATTAGCAAATCAATGAAGCCAAAAGATTGTAAGGTCAGATGTCCAGCAAGTGGACAGTGACATAGTTCTGCCTCAGTTTCCCATTTAGTGTTGTAAGCCTATAAAAGGGGAGAAAAGGTGCAGCTCAGGGAGATCGGTGAATGAGGCTATTGCCCACCGCGGCTCCTGGCTGAATAAAAAGCCACTTCCTTCCTCAATTTGGTGTTCAAGAGGTTTGTTCCCCACTGCTCCTGCTACAGCACCATCATGCAGTGAGCCGTAATTACGCCACTCTACTCCAGCCTGGTGGACAGTGAGACCATGTTCCCATCACCTTCTCCCCAAAGAAAAGACAGAAAAGAAGAAAGAGGGCGCAGTGACTCACACCTGTAATCCCAACACTTTGGGAGGCCGAGGCTGGCAGATCACGAGGTCAGGAGTTCAAGACCAGCTTGGCCAACATGGTAAAACCCCATCTCTATTAAAAATACAAAAATTAGCTGGGCATGGTGGCGCGTACCTGTAGTCCCAGCTACTCAGGAAGCTGAGGCAGGAGAATTGCTTGAACCAGGACCTGGGAGGAGGAGGTTGCAGTGAGCTGAGGTCACACCACTGCACTGCAGTCTGGGCTACAGAGGGAGACTATGTCTCAGGAAAAAAAAAAAAAAAAAAAAAAAGGAAGGAAGAGGAAAAGGATGAAGGTGAAGAGGAGGAAAAGGAAGCACTAAAGACTAAGATAATGGCAATGACAAGGAAGTTGATTTTAGCCGTTTTCCTTGTTTGTAAAGCATTTAGCTCTCCTGTGCACAACTTGTTTCTTTTGAAAAAATAATAAGAAACCTGAAACAGCAGACTATGTATTTATGTTTTACTGTCTTCATTTAAGTGAAAAGAATAAAAGGTTTTTTAAACTTCCAGTGCCAATAATACTTAATAGGCCCAAAGTACCTAGTATTTAACATTGACTTCTAACTGCACTATCCCCACTTTGAAACATTTTGTTTATTTCATCCCTTCCCACACCCCAAAATTAAAAACACACATTACCAGGTCCTGTTCGTTTTTTTTTTTTTTTTTTTTTGCCAGGTGGATGAACTAGAACTGGACCGAGAGAAAATCCTCACACCTCAGTTCTCAACTCTCCGCCAACTGAGCTGAGATGGAAACAGAGGAGTGACATTCATTCATTTCTGTTAAAGATACTTTGAGGTATATAGTAGGTGTCTGAAGAATGGCCAGCTTACCGTACCACTCTTTGGTGGGCAAAGTACAAAAATTCAAAGCCTAAAGGATTCCATTAAGAAAAAAAGAACACCAGGCACAGTGGCTCATGCCTGTAATCCCAGCACTTTGGGAGGCTGAGGTGGGCGGATCACAAGGTCAGGAGTTCAAGACCATCCTGGCCAACATGGTGAAACTCCATCTCTACTAAAAATACAAAAATTAGCAAGGCGTGGTGGCGCGTGCCTGTATTCCCAGCTACTTGGGAGACCGAGGAGGAAGAATCACTTGAACCCAGGAATCGGAGGTTGCAGTGTGCTGAGATCGTACCACTGCACTCCAGCCTGGTGACAGAGCAAGACTCTATCTCAAAAAAAAAAAAAAAGAGAGAGAAAGAATCGCCTAATAAAATATAGGTGTCTGAGGACCAGTTGTGCAGACAATCAAGCTGGAGATTCCTATTTTGCAGGAGTTGGGACTGCACAGGGTGGAGGGATACGACTCTCTAGACTTCTCAAGACTGCCTTTAAAAAACTACCTCAACTTGGACTTTTAATCAATGATCTTGCAGCAAGTCTGTATCTGACCAGGAATTAGAAACAGCTTCAGATCCCTGATGAGTGACTCCAAGAAAGTTTGCTTTGGGGTGGGTGGAGGTCTCACCCAACTCAGCACTTCCTATTATCTGAGTAAAATAAATGTAAGTGGAAGGCAAGAGCTCTATAAATATTGGATATCACAATTGTATTTTCAGGTAGAATGGCAGGTGTTCTGTAGAGTCCCTGTAATCACCAGTAACTCTTACAACACTTCATGGGGTTGTATTCGTATTTCCTGACCTGGTGCCGCTGACACACGCCTCCACGGTCAGCTGGACCAGTGCTACTCATCACCGCAATGCAGCTAACTGGACGGTCCACCGGAGGCGTGGACTCCTAGGGAAAAGGCAGCTTGTTATGAGCTCCCGCCAAAAAAAAAAAAAAATCAGTGCATTCCTCTGGTCCTGTTTCCTCATCCCGAGTTTCCCCGTTGAGACCATAACGTGGCCGGCCCGAGGTTGGAGGCGCGGCGTGTCCAGGGCTCACCTGTGTCCATCCTCCAGCTGCTGGCACAGCGTGGGCTCCAGCTCCAGCAGGCAGAAGTCGCCGGCGGCAGCACCGCTGGCCCCCGGGCCGAAGCTCAGGCAGTGCACGGCGGGCAGCAGCTCGGCCGCGTCCAGCTTGGCGATCAGCAGCGTGGCATCCACCTCCTCGCGGGTCCTCTTCATCGCAGCGCCCAGGTGGCTGCGGGTTTGGCGGGCAAGAACGAAGCTCCCTAAGCAGCGGGAAGCGAGGACACCCGAGTGTTTGGAAAGCGCGCCGAGGCGGAGGGGACGTGTTTCCGGGGCGGAGCGCGCTGCGGGCGCGCCCTCGGGAAGGCCTGCAGCCTCTGGGCGCGCCAGCCCCTCCGTGCCCCACGCGGGGCCGCCACTGCAGGAAGGAAACACGGCTTCCCGGGGGGCGGTCTCGGCGGAAGCTCGCAGGAGCCGAGCTGCGACCTGGCGGGGTGGGACACGGATCCCTCGCCCACCCTTTCCGCTGCGCCCTTGCCCGCCCCCCATCCCCGCCTCCGGCCCTGGTTCCCAGCAGCCGACACTCTGCTTTCCTCTCCATCCACGTTATCTCATCTTCCGCCAGTGGCGGGCCCTGTGGTAACCACTTGGTGTGTATAATTCCATAATCCCGTTGCCACAACCCTGTAAGGTGGGCCCTTGGTCATTCCCTTTTGCCAAGGAGGAAACAGGCTCCTTGCTGGTGATGGCAGAGCCAGGAGGTGATAAAGTCTGACTCCAGCCTAAGCGACTGTGGCTCTAAAAGCTGCCTGCGGGGTTTCGTGCAAATAACCCATGTTCGGGAGCGCGGGCCAGGGTTGAGTCGGAAGCAGTATCTCACTTCTTTCTTTTATTTTTATTTATTTATTTATTTATTTTTGAGATGGAGTCTCGCTCTGTTGCCAGGCTGGAGTGCAGTGGCACGATCTCAGCTCACTGCAACCTCCATCTCCCGGGTTCAAGCGATTCTCCTGCCTTAGCCCCAGGCAAGAGAATCGATTGAACCCGGGAGGTGGAGGTTACATACAGCTAATGTTTGTATTTTTAGTAGAGACAGGGTTTCACCATGTTGGTCAGGCTGGCCTCGAACTCCTGACCTTGAGATCCACCCGCCTCTGCCTCCCAAAGTGCTGGGATTACAGGAAGCATGAGCTACTGCCCCCAGCCCCACTAACCGCTTTTAAAACATCTGAATGCATAGGAGTTTGGCGGGATGAAATCCTGAATGTGAAAGTTGCCGGATGAGAATTTATTATTGAAGAGAACCGTTGTAGTTGCTCTATTAAATAGGAAACATTCCCTACAACTAGAAGCAGTGTAGTGTAGAAACCTGACATTCACATCAGACAGGCATGCCTGGGAATTCCAACGCTCTTCAGCACTTTTCAACCTAAGGCAATTTACTTCATTTCTCTAAGTACAACTTCCTTATCAATTAAAAAAAGAGATGATAATACGTACATTCTAAAATGCACGACTGCTTAATAAATGGCAGTAGTTCTTTTTGCTTTTAGGTATCAATTCATTACGAATTTAATTTCCAATTAATGATATGAAATTATTGCCATTAATTTGATATTCTGGCAGAGATTTGGACCTGGGTTCCTCTCATAAGATAGAATGATAGTTTTTATTAATTCATTTGCTAAAATTATGTTAATATGTTTTTCTAAAGAAATTTTCTATACCTTTTCAAAAAACATTTGAAGTTAGCTTAATCACTCAACTGGTAGCAGGAAAAAAATTCTTTTATCAAGTTAAAAAATGAACAGTTATAATAAATTTCAAAAGGTCTGTTCATGAGAACAGAATCAGCTAAAATTGATTGTGGTCTCAAGGACAATGTACTGTTGATTATATTGCTCATATTGTGTTTCATGGCACAAAAAGGGAATTTTATTTACTAAATCATAGTTTATATTATAGAATCACACATGAACTTTTTTCCTTTATTTTTCCTCCCTTCTTCATTCCCTTCTTTTTTATTCAATACAGAGCACAGTGACTTCCAGGCATTCCAAAAACTGAAAATTCCACCTTGGTGTAGGTCCTCCTTTTTATTGCTGTGACTTTCTAACGGATTTTCTTGCTTTTCATCCCCCTTCCCACTGCCCATCCATCTCTATACCACAGTCAGATTAATTTTCCCAACATTAAGGTCTCCGGTGACATTGCACTCTGCTCTCAGGTCATCAACCCCTCCCTCTCCTGTCAAAGTTCATACTCAAACCTCCCCTGGCTTCTGGCTTTCTGTGCTCTGTGTCGTTCTACCTTTCCAGACTTCACGGCCCCAAGTACTCTTCATATACACCATAGCCTAACCTCCATATGACCCCATCCTTCCCTACTTTCATGCTTGTGTGGCCAGGTGTGTTTAATTTCAGCCATCATTTACACATTATTGTTATGTGAGGTGGAGTCTTGCTCTGTCACCCAAATTGGAGTGCAGTGGCACAATCTCACCTCATTGCAACTTCCATCTCCTGGGTTCAAGTGATTCTCGTGCCTCAGCCTCCCGAGTAGCTGGGAATTACAGGCTGAGTCCCCATGCCCAGCTAATTTTTCTAATTTTAGTAAAGACAGGTTTTTGCCATGTTGGCCAGGCTGGTCTCAAACTCCTGACCTCAGGTGATGGTGATCCGCTCACCTCGGCCTCCTAAAGTGCTGGGATTACAGTGTGAGCCACCGTGCCTGGCCCATTTATAAATTAGAAGTGTTTTCATTAACATTTTGATTTTTCTTCTTTTTGAAAAAATCAGGATAAATCTCAACGTGGGACTCATATTTCTGTGTAGCAGCAGGGGGTTGGAGCTGCTAATGGTTTCTTCATACTTCTCTTCAGGGCTGTGCCAGACTCCCTCAATCTGGAAACTTACATTATTCTTTAGTTCTGGGAAGCTTTATTATATGATTTCCTTGATAAGATCCCCTCACCCTTACCCCACCCCAGATTTTTTTTTCTTTTCTTCTTTTATTTCTTTTCTTGTTGTTTTCTTTCTTTTGATGCAGGGTCTCACTCTTTTGCTCAGGCTTGAGTGCAGTGGCTCCATCTCAGCTCACTGTAACTTCTGCCTTCCAGGCTCAAACTATCTTTTCACCTCAGCCTTCCAAGTAGCTGGGACTACAGGCGAGGGCACCACCATGCCTGGCTAATTTTTGTATTTTTTCTAGGGACAGAGTTTCACCATGTTGGCCAGGCTGGTCTTGAACTCTGGGACTCAAGTGATCTGCCTGTCTCAGCCTCCCCCAAGTGCAGAAATTACAGGGATGAGCTACAGTGCCTGGCCTGCTCTATATTTTGGAAATCTACTTTTTATATTTTCTTATACAGACATGTAAGTTTCAAGATCAGATATTTGGTTTTAGAAAGATAAAGAAAATGGGGGCCGGGCGCAGTGGCTCACGCCTGTAATCTCAGCACTTTGGGAGGCCGAGGCGGGTGGATCACGAGGTTAAGAGATCGAGACCATCCTGGTCAACATAGTGAAACCCTGTCTCTACTAAAAATATAAAAAACTAGCTGGGCATGGTGGCACGTGCCTGTAATCCCGGCTACTCAGGAGGCTGGAGAATTGCCTGAACCCAGGAGGTGAAGGTTGCAGTGAGCCGAGATCGCGCCATTGCACTCCAGCCTGGGTAAGGAGTGAAACTCCATCTCAAAACAAAAAAAAACAAAAAAAAAAAAAAAAAGATAAAGAAAATGATAGAAAAAGTGTTCACAATCGGTACATTCTGGTAAAGTGAATAAAGGTTCAGGGAAACTCCAAGGCCAGGTACACGAAGTGAGTGATGGCTCTGGGGCATGTATCAGGTTGACTGAGCAGCTAAACAGGTAGTTCCTCGTGTCCAGCTGTCATAAGCTAGCAGTAACTTTGTAAGCTAAAGCAGCGTGAGAAATGGTCTTGGATAGGTAGAGAAATGCACCCCCTCCCCACCTGGCAGCTAATGAATCATGCTTCTGGGGAGCATCAGCTCCCAGAAGACAAATTACCAGCAAACCTCCCTATTCAAGTATGGCCTTACTCTCTCCACACACTCTCTGGAGTTAGGGAGAGAACACAGAATAGCTGGTGCACAGGGCTTCTCAAATATAAAGCTGAAGAGAGAATCGTCATTTGTGTACATCCGGTAGCACAAAATAGAGACATCTAAAATCATCAAATAGAAGAGTTAGCACCCAGGGAGGTGGAACAGAACAAAAACCACATGACCTTATGGTAAATCCACTATCTTCACAGTAACGGGAGATAATTCATAGTTAAGACTCAATCAGAGATCATTTCCCTGCTTCCCAAATGTTGGTCCCATTTGGAACGACGTATTTAGTATTTGGCAGCCCCTCAAATTAGGTCCTTCACTCGTAGAGTAAGAACTAGGTCAGGCATGATAGCCCATGCCTGCAATCCCAACATTTTGGGAAGCCAAGTCGGAGGATCGTCTGAGCCCAGGAGCTCAAGACCAGCTTGGGTAACATAGGGAGACTCCATCTGTATAAAAATAAAAAAGAATTATTATAGTAGAAAAGGCCAAGTAGAATCACTGAAATATGACTCCATGCAGAAATTGCAGAAATTTAAAACAGCATCACATAATAGTGGTAATGGCAAAAATTAACACTACCCTTAAAGACTTAAAGAATGCAGAGATAGTGGTCCCTTTTTTTTTTTTTTTTTTTTTTGAGATGGAGTCTTGCTCTGTTGCCCAGGCTGGAGTGCATTGGCATGATCTCGGCTCACTGCAATCTCGACTTCCCTGGTTCAAGTGATTCCCCAACCTCAGCCTCCCGAGTAGCTGTGATTACAGGCGTGCGACACCACATCCAACTAATTTTTGTATTTTTAGTAGAGACGGGGTTTTACCATGTTGGTCAGACTGGTCTCGAACTCCTGACCTCAGGCAATCCACCTGCCTCAGCCTCCCAAAGTTTTGGGATTGCAGGTGTGAGCCACCGCACCCAGCCATGGTTCCTCATATACCTGCATTTAATTCACCTGTCTGGCCCCTGCAACTACTGTGCTGAATGTAGTGTCCTTCCTAAGACAGTTTAGCATGATCTACAGCTTTGTATCTGTTACGTTTGACCTCATCTCTCCCACCTTTTTTTCTTTCTCTATTTATAGACGTATTTGTTTTGTTGCTTATTTTCTTCATTATCTTTAACTGGATTGCCTTTGTTTGATTTTCTTCCTCCAGCAATTTGGAACATATGTACCCTAGCCTGACTCAGCCACTGCTTTCCCTTCGCCTCTTCAGTGTCTCTTTGTAGCATTGGGCACACTGGCTTTTTTTTTTTTTTTTTAGGTTTTTGTTTAAATCATGTTGCCTCCTGCAATACACGGCTCTGTCTGGCATTCTCTTCCCTGTCTTCTTTACCTGGGTAATACCTATTCATCCTCTAGCTGATAACACTGTCTGATAGAACTTACTGAGATGTTGGAAATGTTCTACAACTGCACAGTTCAAGTGGTAACGACTAGCCCCATGTGGCCTTTGAGTGCTAGAAATATGAACAGTGAGAATGAGAAACTGAATTTTAAATTGTATTCACTTGTAGTTAATTTAAATTTAAACATCCACCTGTGGCTAGTGGCTACTGTATTGGAACACTCAACTCTAAATCAATAGTCGCTTCTCAGAAATCTTTCTCTGATCTCCTTGATCAGGTCAAATCTTTCTAATATAGGCTCTCATGGTAGAAAGTCTTATTTTTAGTTTTAAGTAAATTGCAATTTTATATTTATTTGTGTGATTACTTAATGTCTTTTTTATCAGACTGTAGACGTCAATAAGATAAGATTTTGGGTATCATTAAGTTAGTGCCCAGCATGTAGTAGATCATGATATATATTTGTTGAACAATTTGCTGAATGAATGAATTATAACAGTGCTTACCTTTGAGGATAGGAGAAGAAGGGTAAATAAAAAGGGATTTCTGGCTGAGCGTGGTGGTTCAGTCCTGTAATCCCAGCAGTTTGGGAGGCCGAGGCAGACAGATCACGAGGACAGAAGTTCGAGACCAGCCTGACCAACATGGTGAAACCCCGTCTCTACTAAAAATACAAAAAAAAATTAGCTAGGCATGGTGGTACATACCTGTAATCCCAGCTACTCAGGAGCCTGAGGCAGGAGAACCACTTGAACCCGGGAGGCGGAGGTTGTGGTGAGCTGAGATAACGCCACTGCACTCCAGCCTGCGTGACACAGCAAGACTCCATCTCAGAAAAAAAGGTTGGGGGGGGCGGGATTTCTGACTTATCTTTATATACCTCAACACAGACAGCATATTAATGCATTAAATATGTGCAGTTAAATACACTAAACATTTTTTCTCAGCTTTAGAAAACCCAATATACAGACAAATAACTTCAAATTAATAGGTAATAAATCATACATGAATAAAGAGAAAGGGAAAAAAAGAGAAGAAGGGAGGAAAAAGGAGGAGAGAGTTGATCATTCTATTTTGTAACACAGATTGAAGAGAGACAAGAATAGAAGCAAGGAGACCTGCTAAGAGGCCAAATGAGTGATGAAGGTGTTTGGATTTAGAAGTAATTTGGGCTGGCCATGGTGGTTCTTGCCTGTAATCCCAGCACTTTGGGAGGCCCAGGCAGGAAGACTGCTTGAGGCCAGGAGTTTGAGACCAACCTGAGCAACACAGTGAGATCCCCATCTCTACAAAAAATTTTTAAAAATAAAATAAAAATTTGTTGTTGTGGTAGCTCATGCCTGTAGTCCTAGCTACTCAGGGGGCTAAAGCAGGAGGATCACTTGATCCCACATGCTTGAGGTTGCAATGAGCTATGATCCCACCACTACACTCCACCTTGGGCAATCGAGTGACACCCTATTTATTTTTTGTTTATTTATTTATTTATTGAGACATTCTTGCTCTATAACCCATGCTGGAGTGCAATGGCACCATCCTGGCTCACTGCAACCTCCGCCTCCCAGGTTCAAGCGATTCCCTTGCCTTAGCCTCCCACATAGCTGGGACTACAGCTGTCTGCCACCATGCCCATCTAATTCTTTTTGTATTTTTAGTAGAGATGGGGTTTCACCATGTTGGCCATGCTGGTCTTGAGCTCCTGACCTCAGGTGATCCACCCACCTTGGCCTCCCAAAGTTCTGGGATTACAGGCATGAACCACACAGGGCCTGGCCCCTGTTTCAAAAAAAATAATAATTTGGAGATAGAATGGACAACAGTGAACTTGGAGTTTGAAGTAAGGTCTTGCCAGAAGCTAAACTATTAAGCTTTAAAGTGTACATGAATTGTAGTTATGAGAGTGACTGGGCCTGAGATCATCGAGGGTGTGATGTGCAACTGAAAAAGGGCTAAACATGGAACCTCACTAACACTGGAGGTGGAAGCCTTGAAAGAACTATCTCCCCAGAGGAAAGAATTGCAGGCAGTGGGAGAATTAGAATAAAGCAGTGTCTTGGAAACTGCAGTACTTTGTTTCAAATAAGCAAGTTCTGGTTTACAGCAAGATTCATTTCATTCTGTGAAAAATATAGTAGTTTAGGCCGGGTGCGATACCTCACATCTATAATCCCAGCACTTTGGGAGGCTGACGCGGGCAGATCACGAGGTCAGGAGTTCAGGACCATCCTGGCCAACATGGTGAAACTCTGTCTCTACTAAAATACAAAACAATTAGCCGGGCGTGGCAATGCGTGCCTGTAGTCCCAGCTACTCGGGAGGCTGAGGCAGGGGAATCAATTGAACTCAGGCGGGGGAGGTTGCGGTGAGCCAAGATTGCGCCATTGCACTCCATCCTGGGAAAACCCCCTCAAAAAAAAAAAAAAAAAAAAAAAAAACTTCCAAGGCTTTGTTTATAAAACAATCAGGCGTTTCCCCACTAGATGGCGGTATTATTTAATGTTTTCTAGAGCAGCCTGCTTTGCCGTTTTTTTCCTCCACTGCTTTAGAAAAGGAAAATGAAGGAATATGTATTAAATATTTACTGAGTTAAGCACTTAACTGAGTACCCTCTATATGCTATCTCATGCAGTCCTCGCAATAATGTGAGTCAGAATCATGGCATTTCTCTGTTCAAAATGCTTCAGTAGATACTGATTTTTATTCATTTATTTATTTGTTTGAGACCGAGTTTCACTCCTATTGCCCAGTCTGGAATGCAATGGGGCGTTCTCGGCTCACCGCAACCTCCACCTCCCAGGTTCAAGCAATTCCCCTGCCTCAGCCTCCCGAATAGCTGGGATTACAGGCATATGCCACCATGCCCAGCTAATTCTGTATTTTTAGTAGAGACGGGGTTTCGCCGCGTTGGTCAGGCTGGTCTCGAACTCCTGACCTCAGGTCATACGCCCTCCTTGGCCTCCCAAACTGCTGAGATTACAAGCGTGAGCCACCACGCCCAGCTCTGATCTCTAAAATTAAAAACCAAAGTCCTTACCAAGGCCCATAAGACCTTATACAATCTCCATTACCCCCACACCCCATAATCCATACCTTGCCACTCTCTAAATTTACAGAACACACTGTTACAGAACAAAGGAGTTCGGTTTTTACCTCAGGGGTCCTTGTTTTTCAATCAACCTTTTTGAGGTATAAATTAAGTAAAATAAACTGCATCGGTTTAAAGTATACAATTTAATCTTTTGGCACTCACGCACGCTGGTACCTTCTCTTTCTTAGAGGCAGGAGAAGACTTTTGGGGGTGATAGAATATTCTGAATATTTTTGCATATTGTCCGAAGGAAAAGAAAGAGAAGGAATATTTATGAAATACTAACTTCTATTTACTTTGTGTTTGCTTTACTCTTCTTTATCTAGGTTCTTATCATTGTGTTAGACTTTTTTTTTCTAATGTAAATATTTAAAACTATTAATTTTCCTCTGAGCTCTGCTCTACTTACATCTCATAGATGTGGAGATGTAACTAAAGTATTGGAGAGTTAACTTTCTTTTATTTATTTATTCTTTTGGAGACAGAGTCTCACTCTGTCACCCATGCTGGAGTGCAATGTCGCGATCTTGGCTCACTGCAGCCTCCGCCTCCTGGGTTCAAGTGATTCTTTTGCCTCAGCCTCCCAAATAGCTGGGATTACAGGTGCCTGCCAGCACGCCCAGCTAATTTTTGTATTTTTAGTAGAGAGGGGGTTTCGCTATGTTGGCCAGACTGGTCTTGAACTCCTGAACTCAGGTGATTTACCTGCCTTGACCTCCCAAAGTGCTGGGAATACAGGTGTGAGCCACTGTGCCCCGTTGGAAACTTATCTTTCATTATTACACAGTTTGAAATGTTTTCTAATTCTTGTGATTACTTCTTGATCCATGGATTATTTAGAAGTGGATTGTATTTCCAAGTATTTGTCATTTCCTAGATATTTTACTAATTTTTAATTTAATACTATCATGGTTTAATTTAATTTAATGCCATTATGGTATTGCCTAGATGTGGAGAACATGTATACTGTCTATGCAACCTCCGCCTGCTGGGTTCAAGCGATTCTCCTGCCTCAGCCTTCTGAGTAGCTGGGATTACAGGTGTGCGTCACCACGCCCTCCCTGCTAATTTTTGTATTTTTAGTAAAGACAGTTTCACCATGTTGTTCAGGCTGGTCTCAAACTCCTGATGTCGTGACCACCCACCTTGACCACCCAAAATGCTAGGATTATAGGCATGAGCCACCACGCGTGGCCTGAAAATGCCATTTTCTTCCTTGTTTTATCCCCTCCTTTTTTTTTTTTCCTTTCCCTCCCTTTTTCCCCACTTGTGGACTATTTTAATTTTGTAAACAATTTCATTATAATTTATCTATTGTCATTTTAGCCCTTTCTCTTTGCATTCTTTTTTTAGTCATGATTGACAGGTTAAAATACGCATCCTCAACTTTTCACTGCACACTTAGAGTTAACACTGACCAGCTCACGTATAATGTAGAGAACTTGCAGTCATAGAGATCCCTGAAGACCATCTTTCTTTCTTTTTTTTTTTTTTTAGGACGGAGTTTCGCTCTTGTTACCCAGGCTGGAGTGCAATGGCGCGATCTCGGCTCACCGCAACCTCCGCCTCCTGGGTTCAGGCAATTCTCCTGCCTCAGCCTCCTGAGTAGCTGGGATTACAGGCACGCGCCACCATGCCCAGCTAATGTTTTGTATTTTTAGTAGAGACGGGGTTTCACCATGCTGACCAGGATGGTCTCGATCTCTTGGCCTCGTGATCCACCTGCCTCAGCCTCCCAAAGTGCTGGGATTACAGGCGTGAGCCACCGCGCCCGGCCCCATCTTTCTATCCTTTGTGCTATAGTTGTTGTATGTTTCCTATCTCTATACATTATAAACAATGGTGTGCTGGTTAATGTTGGACAACTGGATCTAAAGAAAAAGATCCAGTTTACAGTGTTTGCTGATTTCCCTAGTGTAAATGTTTCCACCATGGTCAATTTCAAGTTGCCAGTGTATCTTCAGCTGGTTCGTAAATTTCCTGAAAATTTAACAATTGGTTCTCATGAGCTAGTACATGTCAGCTTTAGTATTTTGCTGATTATAAACCCAACAATGTTATAATTTTGCTTTAAACAATCACATATATTTTAAAGCAATTAAGGCTGGGTGCCGTGGCTCATGCCTGTAATCCCACCACTTTGGGAGGCCGAGGTGGTAGGATCACTTGAGGTCAGGAGTTTGAGCCTAGCCTGGCCAATATGGTGAAACCCCATTTCTACTAAAAATACAAAACTTAGCCAAGCGTGGTGGCATGTGTTTGTAATCCTAGCTACTCTGGAGATTGAGGCAGGAGAATCGCTTGAACCAGGGAAGTGGAGGTTGCAGTGAGCTGAGATCACGCCACGGCACTCCAACCTGGGCGACAGAGCAAGACTCCATCTCAAAAATAAATAAATACATAAGAAATGAAAATAAAGAAATTCAGAAATTGAGGCAAAAAATAATATATATTTCCCAAGAGATTTACATATACCATTTGTTATGCTCTTCATTTCTCCCTAAATCCTGAGTTTCTAATCTGGTACCATTTTCATCATCATAAAGGACTTCCTTTGCATTTCTTGTAGTACAGGTTTTCTGGAAACACATTTTACTAGTGTTATTTTATCTTAAAATATTTTTGTGGCCGGGTGCGGTGGCTCACACCTATAATCCCAGCACTTTGGGAGGCCGAGGCAGGTGGATCACAAG
>NW_022436943.1:43335014-43373578 GCF_009761245.1 Sapajus apella
TGGCCAGGCTGGTCTCAAACTCCTGACCTCAAATGACCCGCCCACCTCGGCCTCCTGTAGTGCTGGGATTATAGGCATGAGCCATCTCACCCGACCCTTGTGTTTGCTTTTTTACCCTACCTGCAAGCTAAACAAGAATTTATAATAAGAAGAATGGACCTGATAGGGAAGCCTCTCTGAGAAAATGGTAAGTGACCTAAAGAGGAAGAATAAGCAATAACCAGGGAAAGAGGCAGGAGAGTGAGGAGCTACTTAGTTGCTGAACGGCTGTTGGAACAATTTAAGTAGAGAATACCTGGAAGGCAGCTTGGATTATGGTGGTGGTGTTAGAATGGTGCTGGTAGTGGTGCTGACGTCGTAGACTACATGAAGAGTTATGAAATAGTGGCGAGGCACGGTGGCTCATGCCTGTAATCCCAGCACTTTGGGAGGCCGAGGCACGTGGATCACCTGAGGTCAGGAGTTTAAGACCAGCCTGGCAATATGGTGAAACTTTGTCTCTACTAAAAAATACAAAAATTAGCCAGGCATGATGGGATGCACCTGTAATTCCAGCTACTCAGGAGCCTGAGGTGGGACAATCGCTTGAACCCAGGAGGCAGCCGTGAGCTGCAATCACGCCACTGCACTCCGGCCTCAGAGTGTGACAGAGTGAGACTCCATCTCAAAGAAAAAAATTCTTGATGGTCTAGAATTCTGTTTTTACAGCTTTTTCTTTCAGCACTCTAAAGAGATTATTGCACTGTCTTTGACTTCCATAGCTTCTCGGCAATCCATGTTCTTTTGAATAGTTGTTCCTCTAAATGTGATGGGTCGTTTTTCTCTATGTTAAAGATTTTTCTCTTAATCTCACATAAGGCCCACAAAAGCACATTGGGACCCTGAAACATTTTTTAGAGTGTAAATGAGTCCTGAGACTAAAAAGCTTGAGGCCAGGTGCGGTGGCTTACGCCTGCTATCCCAGCACTTTGAGAGGTCAAGGCAGGCGGTCACTTGAGGTCAAGAGTTCGAGACCAGCCTGGCCAACATGGTAAAACCCCAACTGTACTAAAAATTTAAAAATTACCCAGGCATGATGGTGTGTGCCTGTAGTCCCAGCTACTTGGGATGCTTAGGCAGGAGAATCACTTGAATTCTGGAGGCGGAGGCTGCAGTGAGCAGAGATCAATCACATCAGTGCACTCCAACCTGGGTGACAGAATGAGACTCTAAAAAAAAATTTGAGGCTGGGCATGGTGGCTCAAGCCTGTAATCCAAGCACTTTGGAGGCCAAGGTGGGCGAATCACCTGAGGTTGGGAGTTCAAGACCAGCCTGACCAACATGGTGAAACCCTGTCTTAAAAAAAAAAAGAAAAGAAAAGAAAAAAATTTGAGAACTATGGACTTATATAGCAACTCCTGGAGGTAGAGCGGGAATCATCTCTAACTTACATTTAATAGTGACGCCATGGACTCTGCTGCCTGTTGGAATCACCCTGCCACTTACCGGTTGTATGACCTTGGGATAAATTTCCTTAACTTTGCTTTTGTTTCCTTTTATGTAAAATAGAGATGATGATACTAGTTAGGATCATAACAGAAAAACAGAACACCCGCTAAGCATTTAAAGGAGGGGAGAATTTAATATAGGAAGTGGATGATGTTATGGGTAACAGAAGACCTGAGAAGCCAAGAGGACGAATGGAGAATCACGTAGAGAATAGTGACAGCAGGAAACCTCTACCATCCCCAAGTCAGAGAGATAAGGGAAAGAGGCAGGGCTTCTGGTCCCTAGGGGCTGTGGCCCCCTGGGAAATGTAATGGACCTGTTTAGGAAGACCTAAAGCCACAGAATCAAAGAATGTGCAGGAGAAATGTGGCTTCTCCTTTTGGCCTGCTTCCCAATCTCCCACCACTACCTCCCATTAACTGAATCTAACTAATCTAACTGGAAGCCATTTCACACGCACCTGAGAAATGCAGCCTGCAGGGCAGGCCCCTTGTGACAGAGTAGAGCTGGGAAAGGATCTAGGAATTGGAGAGCAAACAGGTCCTAAAAGATCAGCACTCTGTCTCATAGAAACGTGATTAAATGATTTAACATTTGGGAAACACACTGAACTTGATGGCTCATGCCTGTAATCCCAGCACTTTGGGAGGCTGAGGCAGGAGAATCGCTTGAAACCAGGAGGCAGAAGTTGCAGTGAGCCAAGGTCACACCACTGCACTCCAGCAACAAGAACAAACCTCCATTACAAAAAAAAAAAAAAAAAAAAAATTGGGGAAACACTTAAAATTGTATCTACCACGGCTGGGCACAGTGGCTCGCGCCTGTAATCCTCAGCCTTTGGGAGTCTAAGGCAGGTCAGGAGATCGCCACCAGCCTGGCCAAGATGGTGAAACCCCATCTCTACTAAAAATACAAAAATTAGCTGAGTGTGGTGGTGGGTGCCCGTAATCGCAGCTACTCAGGAGGCTGAGGCAGAGAGAATTGCTTGAACTCGAAAGGTGAAAGGATCTCAGAGACCTGTCATTGTTTCCCCTCCTTTTTTTTTTTTTGTTTTTTTGTTGGAGGTAGTGGAGTCCTCCTGTGTTGTTGAGCATGGCCTAGAACTCCTCGCTCAAGGGTCCTCTCACCTCATCCTCCCAAGTAGCTTACCGCTGTCCCTGGCTCCCCTTTATTTAATGTAGTTAGAAAGCACTGGCTGATTATCAAAGCCTGTAGGGGATAGGACTAATACCAGGTACTTGCAAAGCTTCTTCGAATTTCTCATTCAATTCTGTGAAGTTGCTGTTACCATCGCATCCTTGGTCTGAAACAGCCAATAGTGGAGACAGTTGGGACTCTCAGTGGCTAGGCAGCCTGGAGGTAATAACACCTACATCACCGGGTTGTGGTGAGGCCAGTAAAGCATATAAAACAGAGCTACTGGGCCCACCGTGGTGGCTCACACCTATAATCCCAGCACGTTGGGAGACTGAGGTGGGTGGATCACCTGAGGTTGGGAGTTCGAGACCGACCAGCCTGGCCAACAGAGCCAAACCCCATCTCTACTAAAAATACAAAAATTAGCCGGGCGTGGTGGCACACACCTATAATCCCAGCTACTTGGGAGGCTGAGGAGGAGAATTGCTTAAACCCAGGAGGCAGAGGTTGCGGTGAGCCAAGATCGTGCCATTGCACTCCAGCCTGGGCAACAAGAGGGAAACTCCGTCTCCAAAACAAACAAACAACAGAGTGAATGATCTGTGGGGAGAGCTTGGGGCTCAGTGATCTGTCTCTATGGAGAGGCAGTAGAATGGAGGAACTTCCAGAGGGGCTGCCAAAGCCAGAGTGGCTGGCTTCAAACCCAGCCGCTATATTTACTCTTCTGCAGTAGACTTGCCTAGTCCTCTCGGGGCCTCAGTTTCCTCATCTCAAAATGGGAAGGAAAATATCCGACTCACAGAGTTATTTTGAGATATAAATGTAATACTTTTTGAACATGGCACATAGCAAGAATGCACTAAAGATAATCTATTATTATTCCACCTAAAAAATTCTCAACCCCTTGTAAATCAATGTCTCCTTTAAAAATAACAGATACGTGGCCAGGCGCAGTGGCTCACACCTGTAATCTCAGCACTTTGGGAGGCTGAGGCAGGTGGATCACCTGAGGTCAGGAGTGTGAGACTGGCCAATATGGTGAAACCCGATCTCTACTAAAAATACAAAAATCAGCTGGGTGTGGTGGTGGGCACCTGTAATCCCAGCTCTTTGGGAGGCTGAAACACGAGTATCGCTTGAACCCAGGAGGCAGAGGTTGCAGTGAGCCGAGATTACGTGACTGCACTCCAGCCTGGGTGACAGAGTAAGATTATGTCTCAATAAATAAATAACAGATATGTAGCTCTCATTTTATTTTGTTGTCATTAAGTTCATAAATAATATAACCTTGCTGTGTACATAATTTGAAAAATCAATACAATGTCCTTAATAGAGTGTAAAAAAAAAAAGAGGAATTATGTATAATTCAATAATGTAGGCCTGGGGCAGTGGCTCACGCCTGTAATCCCAGCACTTTGGGAGGCCAAGGCGGGTGGATCACCTGAGGTTCGGAGTTCAAGACCAGCCTGACCAACATGGAGAAACCCCGTCTCTACCAAAAATACAAAATTAGCTGGGCATGGTGGCGCATGCCTGTAAGCTCAGCTACTTGGGAGACTGAGGCAGGAGAATCACTTGAACCTGGGAGGCGAAGGTTGCAGTGAGTCAAGATTGCACCATTGCACTCCAGCCTGGGCAGCAAGAGAAAACTCTGCCTCATAATAACAGTAATAATGTATATTTCAGTATTTCAATGATTATAGTAGAAGGCCTATGAGATAGTTGTAGATGTTTACAACTACTCATAATGAGGCCAGGCACAGTGGCTCACTCCTGTAATCCTAGCACTTTGGGAGGCCGAGGTGGGTGGATCCCCTGAGGTCAGGAGTTCAAGACCAGCCTGGCCACCATGGTGAAAGCCCATCTTTAAAAAAATAAAACAACTTCTCATAATGAATAATTTTAGAGAAAGAAAACTTAAGACAATATTTAGCTGAATATTACCATCACTTCTTTTTTATACTTGGTATTTTAAACTTTGGCTGAATAAGATATTCCTGTTCAATACACACATAGAATCACCCCATATGTGACAGCTACCAAATGCAGACTGAAGTTGTTTTATACTGGAGGTGTGCATGCCACACAAATAGCACAAAAGAGCAGTAATTTTATTCATTGATATACCTTTCTTAGTATTACTCTGAATAGAACAATCTTTTTTCAATGTATAGAATAATTACATTCCTAACCATTAGGGATTATATGCTAATTTTTTTTCATGTAATCTCACTCTATCACCCAAGTTAGAGTGCAGTAGTGCGATCTCAACTCACTGCAGCCTCCACCTCCCAGGCTCAAGTGATCCTCCCACTCAGCCTCCCAAGTATTTGCGACCACAGGCATGCACCACCATGCCTGGCTGATTTTTTTGTATTTTTTGTTGAGGTTTCACCATGCTGGCCAGCCTGGTCTCAAACTCCTGAGCTCAGGCAATCCACCCGCCTTGGCCTCCCAAAGTGCTGGGATTACAGGTGTGAGTCACTGAGCCCAGGCTACATACTAAAATTGTGACAAAAATACCTCATAAGAAAAATATTCAGGATTTGGAACAACCCAATTTTTTTGAGTTGCTGTCTCAAACAAGTGAGACTATCTAGCATTCCTAGTCTTCGGTCACTAAACCGAGTAGCATTCCCAATAATATGACACACCATAGCCTCCCCCCCAAATTTCCCAACAAACCCTCTTGGGGTGACCCTTTTTCTATAGGAGACCTACAAGCATTTAGTGTCACTGCGAGCGCAACCACTAGGTGGCAGCATACATCAAGGTATTAAACATTCAAGCCCATGAGGGAACCAAGGTTAAGACTAGTAAGACTTCCTGGGAGGGGAGCAGGGTTGGGAATGAAGGACATGAAGATGTTAACTTTATTTGTAATGTTTTATTTCTATTACTACAAAAAGATGACGCGAATATGACAAAATATTAAAAACAGGTGTGAATGACAAAAGCCATGGAAATTGTACTTTTCTCAATTTTTACATTTATGTATGTATGTACGTATTTATTTTGAAAGGGAGTCTTGCTTTGTCGCCCAGGCTGGAGTGTAGTGGTGCAATCTCGGCTCACTGCAACCTCCACCTCCTGGGTTCAGGCGATTCTCCTGCCTCAGCCTGCCTAGTAGCTGGGATTACAGGTGAGTGCCACCACACCCTGCTAATTTTTGTTTTTTTATTAGAGACGGGGGTTTACGGCAGGTTGGCCAGGCTCGTCTTGAACTCCTGACCTCAGGTGATCCACACACCTTGGCCTCCCAAAGTGCTGGGATTACATGAGCCACTGTGCCTGGCCTTTTACATTTATTTTTAAAAGACAAGCACCTTCTTAAAAGATCTTCAAACAGAAAGATCTGCACAGAATATTGCTAAACCATCAATCTTCCATTCACAAAGAGAATAAAAATTGTAGGTAAAGAATTGGGACTTCCATTAATGGTTAAGAACAATTTAAATCTTCTGTAAGGAGATGTACATTTGGGCCAGGCACAGTGGCTCATGCCTGTAATCCCAGCACTTTGGGAGGCAGAGGCAGGTGGATTACCTGAGGTCAGGAGTTTAAGACCAGCCCAGCCAAAATGGTGAAACTCCCATCTCTAATAAAAAGACAAAAATTAGTGGTCGTGGTGACACATGCCTGTAATCCCAGCTACTTGGGAGGCTGAGGCAGGAGAATCGCTTGAACACAGCAGGCAGAGGTTGCAGTGAGCCGAGATTGTGCCATTGCACTCCATCCAGCCTGGGTGACGACAGCAAAACTCTATTGCAGAAAAAAAAAAAAAAAAAAATGTACATTTGTAGGAAAGAGTGAAACTGCCTTTGCAAAATTTATGACTGAGACAGTGAAGGAGATCTAACTTAACCAACTTTAACTTGTTTCTAACATCCCAGCTGTCCTTGTTCATTCCTTGGCATTGGCTGAACTAGCTTTGGGAGAAACTTAGTTTATAGTTTAAACAAAGACGGTAATAGCCCTTTCCCAAAGCAGACCTCCTTCTTGCCTGGGGACTAGATTGCTTTGTAGGACTAACATTAGCCACAAGATTAGAAATTACGGCTTAGGAGTCATGCAGCTGGAGGCCACAAGATTCTGACCCTCCCTAAACTCCTCCTAAGATCAGTGCCTGAGATATCTTGCAGACCCTACACTTGATAGATCAGCTGGCACTGCCCAGATCGATTAACTGGCTCATCTGATCTTGGGGGCCCCCCACCCAGGAACTGACTCAGCACAAGGAGACAGCTTCGACTCCCTACAATTTCACCCCTGGTTAATCAGTGCTCCTGGCTCGCTGGCTTTCCCCCACCCACCAAGTTGTCCTTAAAAACTCTGCTTCCTGAATGCTCAGGGAGACTGATTTGAGTAATAATAAAACTCTGGTCTTCTGGTTCTAGATCCATGAGGAATCACCACACTGTCTTCCACAATGGTTGAACTAATTTACACTCCCACCAATAGTTTAAAAGCATTTCTATTTCTCCACATCCTCTCCAGCATCTGTTGTTTCCTGACTTTTTAACAATTGCCATTCTAACTGGTGTGAGATGGTATCTCATTGTGGTTTTGATTTGCATTTCTCTAATGACCAGTGGTGATGAGCTTTTTTTCGCATAATACCATTTGACCCAGCAATGTCATTACTGGGTATATACCCAAAGGATTATAAATCATTCTACTATAAAGACACACACACACACACACACACACACGTTTATTGCAGCACCATTCCCAATAGCAAAGACTTGGAACCAACCCAAATGCTCATGAGTGATAGACTAAATAAAGAAAATGTGGCACATATACACCATGGAATACTATGCAGCTATAAAAAAGGATGAGTTAATGTCCTTTGCAGGGACATGGATGAAGCTGGAAACCATCATTCTCAGCAAACAAACACAGGAACAGAACACCAAACACTGCATGTTCTCACTCATAAGTGGGTGTTGAACAACGAGAACACATGGACACAGAGAGGGGCACATCACACACCAGGGTGTTTCAGGGGGTGGGGGACTAGGGATGGAATAGCATTAGGAGAAATACCTAATGTAGATGTTGGGTCAATGGGTGCAGCAAACCACCATGGCATGTGTTTACCTATGTAACAAACCTGCACGTTCTGCACAAGTATATCAGAACTTAAAGTATAAAAAACATAAAAACAAAAATAAACTCTGGTCTTCTGGACAGTTGGCTCTGCATGAATTACTCTTTCTCTATTGCAATTCCCCTGTCTTGATGAATCGGCTCTTTCTAGGCAGTGGGCAAGGTGAACCCCTTGAGCAATAAACTGCTTGGAGAAGTGCAGGACAATAGCACAGAGAAGGTGGCATTTCAGTTAGTCTTTAAAATCAGGCAGGATGGCTGGGCACGGTGGCTCATGCCTGTAATGCCAGCACTTTGGGAGGATGATGGAAAGATCACCTGAGGTCAGGGGTTCGAGACCAGACTGGCCAACATGGTGAGATCTTCATCTCTTAGCACATGCCTGTAATCCCAGCCACCCAGGAGGCTGAGGCAGAAGAATCACTGGAACCTGGGAGTCAGAGGCTGCAGTGAGCTAATATCGCACCACTGCACTCCAGCCTGGGTGACAGAGATTCTGTCTCAAATAAATAAACAAATAAAATTAAAATCAGGCAGGAATAATACTAATGCATATTAAAAGACAACAATAACCATGACAGCTAACATATTAAACTTCATAGCTGGCCGGGCACAGTGGCTCATGCCTGTAATCCCAGCACTTTGGGAGGCTGAGGTGGGCAGATCACAAAGTCAGGAGTTCAAGACCAGGCTGGCCGACATGGTGAAATCCCATCTCTAATAAAAATTACAAAAATTAGCTGGGCATGGAGACTCGTGCCTGTAATCCCAGCTACTTGGGAGGCTGAGGTAGGAGAATTGCTTGAACAGGGACCCGGGAGGCAGAGGTTGCAATGAGCCAAGATTGTGCCACTACACTCCAGACTGGGCTACAGAGCAAGATTCCATCTTAAAAAAAAAAAAAAAGTAATAGTTGACAGCATTTTCACACATTTTATCAATTCAAGTTCATCTCCTTCTCACATTGCTGCTGACCCTTAGGAAGAGTTTCTTACACCAGTGCTATTTCAAGTGTGGTTTGCTAACTGGGCAGGATCTCAGCTTACTGCAACTTCTGCCTCCCAGCTTCAAGCAATTCTCCCACCTCAGCCTCCCAAATAGCTGGGATTACCAGCACCTGCCAACATGCCTGGCTAATTTTTGTATTTTTAGTAGAGACAGGGTTTCACTACATTGGCCAGACTGGTCTTGAACTCCTGTGATCTGCACGCCCCCCCTTGCCTTCCCAAAGTGCTGGAATGATATGCCTGCCTTGTCCTCCTAAAGTTCTGGGATGACAGGTGTAAGCCATTGTGCTGGCTTCATTTTTATTATTGTATTTCATCAGTGTTTCAGGCTTCAATGGGTTGAAAGCATGAGCAAGCGCACGCGTGCGTGTGCGCACACACACACATACACACACACACCCTGGTTTTTTCCACTGCCAAACCTTTGAGAAACATGGCCCCAAAGCACCAAAGCAGACAGAAGGCATGAAAGTGGTAAATGTGGAGAGCTAGAAGAGAAAGCTCACACTTAATAGTTCCCACCTGGAATAAATGCTTTCATTAAATTGTATTTAATCCTCCCAATAACCCAATAGGATTGGTGTTACGATCTTAACTTTACAGAAGAGGACAGCAAATTCAGAGAAGAAAATGAACTTGCCCAAACATGGCAAGGATCAAACCAAGGTTTGTCAGAATTCTGTTTTTCTAAAATATTTATGCTGAATTAATTGCCATATCAGTGCCCTTTTCTCTTTGATGAATATCTAAAAGAAAAAAAAATCACAGTTTATCGGGAACCAGTTGCTCCTGGGCTCACAGTTATGGACGTGTCCTTAGGACTTGGCTCAACAATTTTTCCCTAAGTTAGAAAAAGGGCCTGTCTTCTTACCCAGTGGAGCCAGGTATGCGTCATATGTCAAAAGAAAGGTTAAGGCTGGGCACGATGGCTCACGCCTGTAATCCCAACACTTTGGGAGGCCAAGGTGGGCGGATCACTTGAGATTGGGAATTCAAGACCAGCCTGACCAACATGGAGAAACTGTGTCTCTACTAAAAATACAAAATTAGCTGGGCATGGCGGCACACACCTGTAATCCCAGCTACTCGGGAGGCTGAGGCAGGAGAATCACTTGAACCCAGGAGGAGGAGGAGGTTGCAGTGAACTGAGATTCCGCCATTGCACTCCAGTCTGGGCAACAAGAGTGAAACTCTGACTCAGGAATTAAAAAAAAAAAAAAAAAAAAAAAGAAGGTTAAAACAATAACCAAACCAATCCCTATTTCCTGTTCGCATATACCTAAACACACAACCCCCCACCCCACCACACACACATACTTCTTGTCAGGCAAGAAAAATAAATCACACTCTCTCACTGTCGCTGGAATAATAGCATCAGTTATTTTCCTGACTTGAATTTTCTTTTCTTTATGTTAAGGTGCTTTTTTATCTTAAAATTTGTGTTATTAACATGGATCTTAGAAACTTTACGTAGTAGAAATTTCCCTTTCCTTCCTTCCTTCCTTCCTTCCTCTCTTTCTTTCTCTCACTTTCTCTCTCTCCTTTTCTCTTTCTTTCTTTCATGTCAGGGTCTTGCTTTGTTACCCACACCAGACTGCAGTGGTGTGATCACAGCTCACTGTAACCTTGAACTCTTGGGCTCAAGTGATCTTTCCACCTCAGCCTCTCAAGTAGCTTGGACTACAGGTGTGCACCACCATGCCTGGGTAATTTACAAGTTTTTTTTTTTTTTTTTTAAGAGACAGGGTCTTGCTATGTTGCCCAGGCTGGTATTGAACTCCTGGTCTCAAGCAATCCTCACTCTCTAGCTTCCCAAAGAACGAGATTATATGTTATTTTATGTAAGCCACACAACACCTCTATGAAGTAGGAATGATTATTCCTGTTTTATTGATAGGAAAGGGAGGCCAAGAGAAGTAACAAGCACAAGGTTGCAAAATTAGCAAATGACAGAATCGGGATAGAAATTGCATGTTTGACTGAGAAGCTGGTACAAACTCTTGATATTCTATGTAGTAGTTATAAGATTAAAACATGGCCGGGCGCGGTGGCTCAAGCCTGTAATCCCAGCACTTTGGGAGGCCGAGGCGGGTGGGTCACCAGGTCAAGAGATCGAGACCATCCTGGTCAACATGGTGAAACCCCATCTCTACTAAAAAATACAAAAAATTAGCTGGGCATGGTGGTGCGTGCCCGTAATCCCAGCTACTCAGGAGGCTGAGGCAGGAGAATTGCCTGAACCCAGGAGGCGGAGGTTGCGGTGAGCCGAGATCGCGCCATTGCACTCCAGCCTGGGTAACAAGAGCGAAACTCCGTCTCAAAAAAAAAAAAAAAAAAAAAAATAAGATTAAAACATGAGCAACAGACACCTTTTAATCTCATTAACTCTGGGACTTCTATTCAATGATTTATATATTTTATGCAGAATAGGCTCTTAGAATCATAGTCACCTAGAACCAGGTCTTCATTGGTCTACACCTCTATTGTGGCCTATTTAAAAAGTTAAGTAACTTAAATAATTTCTTTTGGCAAAAGAGTCGCCTAACACCTGTCTTATGCAGATTAAGAGCTGGTCTGCTCACGGATGCTCAAGGGAGAGCGGGACAACTATTCTCTTTCTGGAGTGGTGCTGAGCATGGCCTTGGGAATCTACAGAACCAGGGCATCAGGGTCACCTAACTTTCTGCGCAAATTACTTCATCTTTCCACACTTAAGCTTTCTAATTTGTAAGTTGAAAATAATATCAAACTCCAGAGTTTTTGTGAGGATAAATGAAATAACATAAAGAAGGTGTTGGCCAGGTGCAGTGGCTCACACCTGTAATCCCAGCACTTTGGGAGGCTGAGGCTGGTGAATCATGAGGTCAGGAAATCGAGACTATCCTGGCCAACATGGTGAAACCCCATTTCTACTAAAAATACAAAAAATTAGTCGGGCGTGGTGGCATGCGCCTGGAGTCCCAGCTACTCAGGAGGCTGAGGCAGGAGAATCGCTTGAACCCAGGTGGCAGAGGTTGCAGTGAGCCCAGATCGCGCCATTGCACTCCAGCCTGGGTGACAGAGCAAGACTCCATCTCAAAAAGAACAACAAAAAACAAGGTGTCTGGCACCATATAAAGCATAGAATAAATACTCAACACACATGAATACTGCCATAAGCATTACTTGGCCTTCCTGCAGACCAATTCTGACTCTGCATGAAACAGAAAAACAGAATATTTATTTGGTACTAATCAAAGTTCCTTTCATAATCTCTTACAGGTAAACAGTACCATTGTATCCCCATTTTAAGAGGCAGTCTTTCAGTCTTTTCAAAGCCTAACTTTGAAGCCACAATGGCCTGGGTTTGATTTCTTCTTATACTTATTATCTGCTTGCCTTAGACAAATAACTTCACATCTCCAAGCCTGCATCCTGATGCAAAACAAACACAATACCCATTTTATGATTTACTATAATAATTAAATGAGGTAATAACATATCTGAAGTATCTTTAATGTCAAAAAGTGGTAGCCACAATTATTATTTTTTAATTAATTATTTATTTTGAGATGGAGCTTTGCTCTTGTTGCCCAAGCTGGAGTGGAATGGTGGAATCTTGGCTCACTGCAACCTCCACCTCCTGTATTCAAGCAATTCTCCTGCCTCAGCCTTCTGAGTAGCTGGTATTACAGGCACACGCCACCCATGCCCAGCTAATTTTTTGGATTTTTAGTAGAAACGGGGTTTCACCATGTTAGCCAGGCTAGTCTCGAACTCCTGACCTCAGGTGATCCATCCTCCTCGGCCTCCCAAAGTGCTGGGATTACAGGTGTGAGCCGCCGCTCCCGGCCCAAAATTATTTTTATTTTGTAAAGGACAACTAAACACATTTAAATAGGACATTACAGGAGTGGAGCTGGATCCCAGGTCAGCCGGATTCCCAGGCCGGCATTCCTTATTGATTACGTCATAAGGCAAACAAGTTGGCTTTGGTGAGAGAAGCTGGAGCCAGAAGAAGGCTTAATTTCTTCATGCTCTGTAGTGACAATGTATAACGGTCAGTTATCCATTTGGCTATATTGTTATTATGTTTTGCTCTCTGGCAACTTGGGGTACAGAACGTACAATAAAAACGCCTTCACACTTCCCTAGTAACCACCAGGCCTGTCCCCAGGATTCCACAATGAGCTTTGTGGGAAAAGAGAGCTCACCAAATTCAGCCTCCAGCCGCACGCACAGCTAGGTTGCAGCGCCCCGCCCAGGTGTTTATATTTTCCTCCCTCGGCTCCGCCCCGCGACCACGAGGGCTCTAGCCACGCCCCCAAGCTCGTGTTTCTGAGGCCGGACTAGCCCAGCGCTTCTGCCTACCTACAGGGATTCCCGCTCCAGCCAATCCGGTCAGAGCAGTGGAGCTGCCCCGAACAAAGATGGCGGGGGAGGCGTCAGTGAGGGCAGACTGATCCGAACACCCAAACGCTCGGCGGACAGCGGAGCCAGTGGTAGCGGCGCGGCTCCAACCATGGAAGAGGGCAGCAGCGCTGGCAGCGCGGGCAGTGACAGCAGCACTAGCGGGAGTGGCGGGGCGCAGCAAAGGGAGCTGGAGCGCATGGCTGAGGTCTTGGTCACTGGGGAACAGCTACGGTAAGGCAAGAGACACAGCGGGTGGGCTCACGGTGGCACTGCCAACCCGTGCCCGCTGCAGTCCTGCGTGCACGCGCGCCCTGGCTCGTGGCTTGCGACTCGCGTGGGGCGCCTGGACAGCTGCGGGCGCCCCACGTGGATGGTCGTCTGTGCGCCCGCGCTCAGCGGCTGCAGCCCAGCTCCCTGGGGACTCGCCACGCGGGGCTGCTGCGTAGAAGCCAACGAGCGGGTGGCGCGCGCTGCGCCCTAGCCTGGCTGCTGCAGCCCTGTGCGGGGCAGAGTCCCTGCCACCCACCGCGCTCTCCCTCTTCCCGGGTACCTGCACGCCGCCAGGCCTCCCGGCTGACAGCCTGCTCCTCGTCTTCCAAGAGAGCAAGAGGGGTTGATGTGGGGTCCCGAGGCGACCCCAGCCCCTCTACTTCTTGGCGAGAGGAGCAAGACCAACGATCGCCTTCACTAGGTTTTCCTTTTTGCTGACAAGTCTTCCTTCACTCCCCTGAGCTTCGGCGTTTTCCACCTGTAAAACAGGGCTGGTCACTGCGCCTCATTTGAAGGGCTTTTGTGGCGCTAAACGGAGAGAGCATTTCTGAAACCCTGCACCTATCAGTTAACAGGCACATAGTCCTCAATCATTTTGGTCCGCAAGGGGGCGTGGAGGCAACTTGTCGGGCTGCCTTGAGGCTGTGCCAGCTCCCCGGGCTCGCACGTTTGGGGCAGCGGGATTCACGAGGACCCTGGCTGCTGCAAGAATTAGGACTTGCCCGGTCTCACGGAACTTGAGAACAAGCGAGGATCCCCAGACCCCTCCTTGCAGTTTCCATCCCTGTGTGGTCCTTCCTTTAGGGCTGTTTGGCAATCGGACTTACGGTCTAACTCGTTCTGCAGCCGCCCTTCGTGTGGTCATAAATCAGTTTGTCAGGGAAAAAGAAATCCCAACTCTGCAGCGTTTGAGCCACAATTTGTGAGGGCCCCTGTTCCTTCTAGTTCTTAGCTTGAATTCCCCTACTCATTTTGGTTTCCAAATGGCTGTGCTTCAGGACCTGAAAGAGTATCTTGCAAAGATCTCGGAAGGAGACCAATATAGGAAGTCAGAATTAACTGATTTTTAATGTTACAAAAGGCAAATTGCACGTATCCATTCTTTGTCGATTTTTTAAAACATGTGGTCGAAATTAAAGGGAATACAAACTTGTTTTCCTTCATCAAGAGTACTTTCTAATGAAAACATTAAAATAAGACTTTTCTGATTTAATCTGAAACATTTTCTAAGTTTAATTTCTTTGCTTTTCATTACTGGGCCATCTTTTTAAAAGTCTTCCGTTGGATAGCGTTACTTGTTTTTCGTTTCTTTTACAAATACTAAATTTCATGATGGCTCTTTTTGTCCAGCAAGCACTTTTTCCTTCAAAATGCGGTTTTTAAATGCGCCTTCTTCACAGTCCCCAGAGCACCTGTTATTCCCCTCTTTTCTAGCACCTCTCTTCACTGCAGCAGTTTTGAGCACCATCTTTTCACTCAGGAGATAGACCTGGGTTTGAATGACTGCTTCACCATTGTGTAGGCAAGTATCAGTGTTAAGTTGTTTCAAGGAGGACTTTAAGCTAGACTGAATCTTAGCTTTGCTACTTACTAGTGTGGGACCTTGGAAAAGTTATCACACCTGTAATCAGCACTTTGGGAGGACAAGGTGGGTGGATCCCTTGAGGCCTGGAGTTTGAGACCATCCTGGCCAACATGGTGAAACCACTTCTCTACGAAAAATACAGAAATTAGCTGGGCATGGTGGCACAGGCCTGTAGTCCCAGTTACTCAGGAGGCTGAGGCAGGAGACTTGCTTGAACCTGGGAGGTGGAGGTTGCAGTGAGCCCAGATCATGCCACTACTCCAGCCTGGTGACAGAGTGAGACTCTGCTTCAAAAAAAAAAAGAAGAAGAATGGTGGATAATAGTGGAATTTACCTCAGAGTGTTACAATGAGGATTAGGTGAGTTAGTGCTTAGAACAGTTTCTGATAGATATATATTAAGCACCAGGTCAACATTAACTAAGGTGGAATTCTGTGACCTTGGATAAGTAAATTCACTCCTCTGAGTCTCTGTTTCCACATTTGAAAAACACAGATGAATGTATTTCATATAGTTGTTGTGAGAATTTGCCCCTGGGCTTCATGAGTTAATGATCATTCAACAAATACTTCCTGGAATTAATTAGGATTATTGGTCTCTCTGCATCACCCTATGTGACTTCCAGCCAAGCAAGATCTGGCAGGAAAGATTGTGTGGTGGTGAAGATCACAGGATAGAGAACTAGGCTGCCTGGGTTCTTATTCTGCCTCCACCATTTATTCTGTAACTTTAGGACAATACGTTTAGCCTCTCTGTGCCTCAGTTTCCTTTTCTATGAAATGTTACTCTTATGACACTCCTCTTTCAAGAAAAGGCTTGGTAAATATTAGCCATTTAATTCTACTTTGGAAAATTTTAATCATTGCTCTTTTTTTTTTTTAAAAAATCTCAACTGTTTTGGCACCGTAACTAGCACATAGTAACTACTTAGTAAGAAGTTCAGTGAATATTGTAAGTATTCGATATACTTCTATTAGTACAGAGTAATATAATAGTCAGAATTTAGGAATTAAAGTGGTCATACGCCTGGTTCCCTAGTTATTGGAGGGTTAGGAAGTTCAGTCATTATTGTCACTTTCTTTCTTTTTTTTTTTTTTTTTTTTGAGACAGTCTCTCACTCTGTTGCCCAGGCTGGAGTGCAATGGCGTGATCTCGGCTCACCGCAACCTCCGCCTCCTGGGTTCAGGCAATTCTCCTGCCTCAGCCTCCTGAGTAGCTGGGATTACAGGCACGTGCCACCAGGCCCAGCTGATTTTTTGTATTTTTAGTAGAGACGGGGGCTTTCACCATGTTGACCAGGATGGTCTCGATCTCTTGACTTCGTGATCCACCCGCCTCGGCCTCCCAAAGTGCTGGGATTACAGGCGTGAGCCACCGCGCCCGGCCTTTTAGGGATTTTTTTTTTTTCTCGTATTGTCACTTTCACAAAGCGTTCTTCTGTCTGCAGCTACCCTCTCTCTGCAGGATTGTTAAGTGCTTTGTAATGTGCAAGCCTCCTGCCTCTAAGTGCTTCACACACTCCCAGTTCCCCTCTGCTTTTTCTTGCTTTACATTACATTCTGGGTCATCAAAGATGAGGTGGAGGAGATAAGAGGAAACCAAGGACTGGGACTGGAAATAAAAAATTTGGCCTCGAGCCCCAGTTCTGTCAATTTCTTTTCCTTTCTTTAATTGTAGCTATGTCCCCTTAAGCAAGTCACTTAACCTCGCTAGTTCTTAGCACCCTTTCCTACAGAATGGGGATAATAATATCTTCCCACATAAGATTTGTGGTATTGGATCATATAGAGTACAATATAGGAAGAAACTTTGTAAAATAAATCGATAAAGCAAGAACAGTGTTGTTATGACCACGGTAACCTCCTTGGAGGCTAGCTCCACAATCCTGACACTTTCTAAAGGGCAATTGGTTGTATGAGAACAAGGAACTAACAGACCTAAAAATATCACTTGGTTCCTTTTTCAACTTAACTGCAGGACCCTTTGTTTAATTTCCTTCATGTCTTTCCCTTGTCATAAAAGATTTTACTTCCTTGCCCAATGTATTTCTGTTTTTGCATCTTAAAGATGCATTCGGATACCACGTCACAGCCCCCAGGATGGTTATAACAAGTGTTTGGGAGAATTTGGAGGAATTAGAACCCCTATACACTGCTTCGTGGGAATGTAAAACGGTATAGCCACTTTGGAAAAAAAAATTGGCAGCTCCTCAATTATTAAACAAAGAGTCATCATATGACCTAGAAATTCTGCTTCTAGGTAGATAACAGGAGAAATGAGAAAACAGGTCTACATAAAAACTTGTACAAAAATGTTCATAGCAGTATTATTTGTAATAATCAAAAATAGGGCTGGGTGCAGTGGCTCATGCCTGTTAATCCTAGCACTTTGGGAGGCTGAGATGAGTGGATCGCCTGAGGTCAGGAGTTCAAGACGAGGCTGGACAACATGGAGAAACCCTGTCTCTACTAAAAATACAAAAATTAGCTGGGTGTGATAATGCACGCTTGTAGCCTCAGCTATGCGGGAGGCTGAGGCACGAGAATCACTTGAACCTGGGAGGCAGAAGGTGCAGCGAGCTGAGATCGCACTATGACACTCCAGCCTGGGTGACAGAGCAAGACTCTGTCTCAAAAAATAAATGAATAAATGAAAATGGAAACAGCTCAAATATGTATTAACTGATAAATGAATAAACAAAATGTGGCATATCCATATAATGGAATATTATTCAGCAATAAAATGGAATAAAGGGCTAGGCACAGTGGCTCATGATTGTAATCCCAGCACTTTAGGAGGCTGGGGCTGGTGAATCACAACGTCAGGAGTTTGAGACCAGCCTGTCCAACACGGTGAAACTCCATCTCTACTAAAAATACAAAAATTAGCTGGGCGTGGTGTCATGCACTTGTAGTCCCCAGCTACTCAGGAGGTTGAGACAGGAGAATTGCTTGAACCCAGGAGATGGAAGTTCCAGTGAGCTGAGATCACACCACTGCGCTCCAGCCTGGGCAACAGAGCGAGACTCCGTCTCAAAATAAATAAATAAAAATAAAGAAGTCCAACAATGTTACTATTCTCTTTCTAGCAATGGTAACAATTATAATAACTCTTATATGGCACCTATTACCTGCTAAGGACTCTTCTTTTTTTTTTTTTGCTAAGGACTCTTCTAAGCACTTTATGTATAGTAATGCCTTTAATCTTCATAGCAGCCCTGTGTAGTAGATACCTTTATTACTTTTATTTTGTAGATTAAAAAATTGAGGAAAAGATTATTTAAACCAACAGGCCATAGATTATTCAGCCAGAAAATGGTCGAGCTGAGAGTTTCTGCTCTTAAGCAGTATGCTAAACTATAATAATGTTTCCAGCTAGTGACTTAGAGGGTTAAAAAAAAAAAAATGAAACACTAAAACAACTTTAAAACAGAATCATGTATATGAGAATATTACATTCTAGTGTGGCGACTTTGGTAAGCAAAAAAGTAGACAAGTGGTTTTTCTACTCTGCTGGGGAAAATCTAATTTATTCCTATGAGTATTTATATTTTGACAAAGTAGGATTGTCACTTTCTCTACTCACTATTAAACTCAATCTTTCTTGACATGTGGTTTTGAAAGTGAATTTGGACTCCACTGATTCGGAATTTGTAACCATTTTAATGGGAAGATAAATTGCAGTTTTAGTTTGCCATCTGTGAGAATGGGAGTGGGGTAGGGAGGAGAATTAAGAATGTATCATAAAAGGAATGCTTAAAAAGAGAAAATGCATTAATCATTTCACTTTTGCTCTTCTACCAAGATGAAGTGTGCTAAACAACAATCTTATCCAATCACTAAGGCTGGCTTCCTAAAAGCAACTTACTAGGCTATGAGTTTAGTTAACTAAGTTGGAGGAAATGCAGCTCTTTCAAATTGTTTGTCACCTTTGCCTTTTTTTCTATAACAGGCTGCCTTTCAGGCTTTTACAGGCTTGCAACTGCCTTTTTAATAAAACGTCTTTAGTAAATAGTGAATTGCTTTCCTGAATTTACTTTGCAAATGTTAATGTAATGTTCAGAAAAAAGGTAAAAATCAGGCCGGACATGGTGGGTTAGGCCTGTAATCCTAGCACTCTGGGAGGCTGAGGCAGGCAGATCACTTGAGGTCAGGAGTTCCAGACCAGCCTGGCCAACATAGTGAAACCCCGTCCCTACTGAAAATACAAAAAAATTAGCTGGGTGTGATGGCATGTGCTTGTAATCTCAGCTACTCGGGAGGCTGAGGCAGGAGAATCGCTTGATCCAGGGAGGCGGAGGTTGCAGTGAGCCGAGATGGCACCACTGCACTCCAGCCTAGGAGACAGAGCAAGACCCTGTCTCAAAAAACAAAGGTAAAAATCAGCCATTCAACCAAAGACCAAGCTATAATAAATCAAATATGAGATAAGGAATTTAGAGCATCGACAACAGGAAAAGGAGAAATAATTCATCTTATACAAGTAGGAACCTAAGGAGCTTTATGGTTGGTTGTCTTAAGGGGTGTCCCCTCAGAAGCTAGTGCTGCAGTTTTATTCCCCAAACAGCAGAGAAGATGTCAGGAAATTACTGCCAGTACAGATCTTTGAAAAAGAAAAGCTTTAGGCAATGGAGAATCCCTATATTTGGAGTCAGTGGTCAACAGCCTAATGCATGTAGAGTGTTTCTTTGATTTTTTTTTGAGACAGGGTCTCACTCTGTCACCCATGTAGACTACACTGGTGTTATCTTGGCTCACTGCAACCTCTGCCTCCTGGATTCAAGTGATTCTCCTGCCCTAGCCTCCTGAGTAGCTGGGATTACAGGTGTGCGCCACCATGCCTGGCTAATTTTTGTATTTTTAGTAGAGATGGGGTTTCTCCATGTTGGCCAGGCTGGTTTCAAACTCCTGACCTCAAGTATTCCTCACCCCTCAGACTCCCAAAATGCTGGGATTACAGGCGTGAGCCCCTGTGCCCGGCCTTGTAGTTACTTTTCTAAATGGCCATTGCTGATATTTAAGTTATGGCTTCCATTAGCTTTGGAATCAATAAACCTGAAAATAAGTTAAATAAACCTCAAAAGAAGAGAACGCAAGGTGAAGGGAGGTTATTCTCCTGTCCTGTTCTGTTCTTCCTTTCATTGTAAAAAATTTTTTAAATTTTAGAAAAAAACCCACATTGTGTTATATCTTTTTTTTTTTTTTTTTTTTTTTAAAGATGGGGTTTCACCATAATGGCCAGGCTGGTCTTGAACTCTTGACCTCAAATGATCCACCCACCTCGGCCTCCCAAAGTGCTAGGATTACAGGCGTGAGCCACTGTGCCCGGCCTTTTTTTTTTTTTTCTAAGACAGGGTCTCACTCTGTCACCCAGGTACAGTGGCATGATCTTGGCTCACTGGAACCTCTGGGTCCCAGGCTCTAGCGATCCTCCCACCTTGACCTCCCAAGTATCTGAGACTCAGGAACGCACCACAACAACTGGACGTGTAACTAATTTTTGTATTTTTTGTAGAGAAAGGGTCTCGCCATGTTGCCTAGGCTGATCTCAAACTCCTGGACTCCAGCTGTCCTCCGACCTTAGCCTCCCAAAGTGCTGATACTAGAGGCCACTGGCACCAGCTTCCTGTCCTGTTCTTTCTACCTTTGATTTGAGTCAGTTCATTTCCCCTTCATTGGTGGCTCGTAAGTGGTTGGTTTTCATGAGTTTAGTGATTAGGAAATGACAAAGGAAAGAACAATCAGTCCCTCTTTTCACATGGTGATTATACTTCTCCGTGTTCCATTATCTACTGAGAAGAGGTGGGTACCAAATCTGAGTATTATCGGCCTTAACTAAACTTAGAAGTTTATGTCAGTGATTGTTTTTATGGATTAGATACATGGGGGACGTAGTGAAGATGGAGTTGGGGAGAGGATTTAGTGGGACAGACAGCATGCGCAAGGGGGTACCTTCAGGATCAACTTGAGCTATTTTGATCAGGGCTGGCTGCAGAGAATCACTTTTTGGGTAGCTTTAAAAATATTTGTAAGGTTAGATGGGGAGATGATGAGAAGAGGAAAAACACCCTGCAGTATGAGACAAGATATCCTTCAGTATTTCCAGCTTCCAGATAACAGCTGTTGCTAGGGTGTGGCAAAAAGGGAACACATGGCATGGCCTCTAGCTTGGCGAGGCCTGCGGCAGCTGCACAGGAGGAGGTAGGTAGCAGCTAAGGAAGGCTCAAGGCACAAGTCTTACTCTCAGGCTGCTACTTAGAGATCTGTTTGTGTGTATCTGTTTCCATCCTTATGTCCTCCCATCTCCCTGCAATACTTTTACCCGTAGATCTTGGGTTCTGATATTTACCCAGAAGCTCTCTGTATTGAGCAATCCTTGGCCCAGTACGTGTCTAAGTCTTGGTCTTGTTTAGATTATCCAGCTCCATGAGGTTCTCCTTTGGGTGGTAAAACTATGACAGCTACAGAGGACTGAATCCTGTTCTTTCTGTGCAGAGCAGGCAGGATTCAGAAGGACTAGTCCTAGCACTGGATGCTCAGTAGCTACTCTGACCTCGACTTTAGTTGTAAGAAACAAATGAACATTCTCATGGCCATTCTCTCATTACATGTCATCCTAGTTTCATTAGAGTTAGGTTAGAATTAGAACAAGATAGAGTTTCACTCTGTTGCCCAGGCTGGAATGCAGTGGCATGATCTTGGCCCATTGCACCCTCTGCTTCCCGGGTCCAAGCGATTCTCCTGCCTCAGCCTCCCTAGTAGCTGGGACTACACCTCGCTAATTTTTGTATTTTTAGTAGAGACGGGGTTTCACCATGTTGGCCAGGCTGGTCACAAGCTTCTTGACCTCAAATGATCTGCCTGCCTCAGCCTCCCAAAGTGCTGGGATTACAGGCATGAGCCACTGCACCTGGCCAGTAGCATTTTATTATGTATGAAGTTTGGCCAACATCTAACAAATATTGAAATTCTGGAGGAACATGGTGTGAGTGGAAGGTGGTCAGTGTAGATATAAAGCATATGTGCTGGTTTAAGAACAACCAATATGTGAAGAGGCAAATTTGCAAAGAAAAAAGTTACTTTTAAAGGATTGGCTTTTTTTTTTCATGTTAAAGGATTGAGCACGTTTCTATTGAGAATCTTGACTTAGTTTGCTACTTAAAATGCAAGTTCCTTATACAGATAAGGTTTGTGCCCTATTTCTAAACACATAAAGTGTAGTAAAGAGGAAATTTCTTTTTGTGTTTTTCCTTTTTGGAGACAGAGTCTCTCTCTGTCACCCAGGCTGGAGTGTGGTGGTGTGATCTCAGCTCACTGCAACCTCTGCCTCTAGGGTTCAAGCAATTCTCATGCTTCAGTCTCCTGAGTGGCTAGGCCCACAAGCGCTCACCACCATGCCCAGCTAATTTTTTGTATTTTAGTAGAGACAGTGTTTCACCATGTTGTCCAGGCTGGTCTCGAACTTCTGAACTTAGGCTATCCACCCACCTCGGATTACAGATGTGAGCTACCGTTCCTGGCCTGAATTTCTTCACTTGAAGAACTATTATTTTGCTTCTTAGTTTCTTACTCCTTTCCCAGGAGGAAAGGAAAATGGAATAAACTTGGACCCTCTTTTCACTGAATTTTTTTAAAGCACTACTTGTTTTTTACTCTTTAACTTTTCTTTTTGAGATGGAGTCTCACTTCGTCACCCATTCTGGAGTGTAGTGGTGCGATCTTGGCTCACTGCAACCTCTGCCTCCCAGGTTCAAGTGATACTCCCAAGTAGCTGAGACTACGGAGATGGACCACCATGCCCAGCTTATTTTTGTATTTTTGGTAGAGATGGGGTTGGCCAGTTGGTCTTGATCTCTAGACCTTGCGATCTGCCCATCTCGGCCTTCCAAAGTGCTGGGATTATAGGCGTGAGCCACTGTGCCTGGCCCTCTTTAACTTTCCTATAAATGAAAATGACGTACACGGAATATATTCACTGCCAAAAGCAGGTTATATTCCCTGCACTGGAAGATGACTGTGTTTTACATTGAAGTGTGAAGTACCCGTTAATCATCTTAAGTTATAGTGTGGCTGATAGAATAAGACTTTACCAAAGCTCTTCCTATTTTGTTCTGAGGTACTGACAATAACAAAGCTGATTAGGAATCTGATTTTGAGGGAATGACCTAATGTATGACTCTGATTCATTTTCCTTCACATTGCCTATCACATTCTACAAACCAGTCATCGATAAAATAAATTCCAATGGTAGAAACAAATTCTTCTTTTATACACAGTGAGCATAGCCTAAATGATCATGAGAGAGGATTGGCAGGCCTTGACGCCATAATAAGGAACATCTTTTCTCTTGCCATGCTTGAAGATCCAGAAGTCGTCACAGAATATTTAAGGACATCCAAGTATAAGCAATAAGAGTGAACTAGAGCTTTTTCCTCTAACATTGTACGATGAAAAATTTCAAATGTAGAGAAAAGTTTAAGGAATTTTACAGTGAACACTCATGTCCACCACTTAAGATTCCACAATTAACATTTTACTGTATTGTTTTATCACATAAGTACCCATCTAGCTCTCCCTTTATCCATCCATCAATTAGTTCATCTTTTTTGGAAAGTATTTCAAAGTAAGTTGCAGACAATAATATACTTTTCCTAAAACCTTCAGCCATCAGTGTACTAACTAGTATTCACTACTGGCTTTTGGTTCTTTTTTTTTTTTTTTTTTCAGAGATAAAATGTATATAGATTAAAATATACCATTTCGTGAGTATTGACTAAGGCAATTGCACTTCTATGCAACCCAAACCTCTATCTAGATATTTTTTAATGCTTTTGATGCAAGAAACAGACACATAACCATTTCTCTATAGTTCTATTTTTATGTGTAAATTTTTTTTTTTTTTTTTAAGACAGGATCTCACTCTGTCACCCAGGCTGGAGTGCTATGATGTGATCTCAGCTCACTACAATCTCCACCACCCAGGTTCAAGCAATTCTCCTGTCTTAGCCTCCTGAGTAGCTGGGATTACACGTGCCTGCTACCACGCTCAGCTAATTTTTGTATTTTTAGTAAAGCTGGGGTTTCGCCATGTTGACCAGGCTGGTCTTGACCTCCTGACCTCAGGTAATCCACCCACCTTGGCCTCCCAAAGTGCTGGGATTATAGGCATGAGCCACTGCACCTGGCCTATATGTGAGTTTTGAAAAACTATAACAATTCAGTCATTTGTTAAATCACAGTGATAGCAAAGTGTCATGTCCTGTTGTATGCTTTTAATATGTATATTATTTCCTTGAATTCTTACAATAAGTTTATTACCTCCATTTTAAAATGTAAGAAACCAAGGCATGAGCAACCTGCCACAACCACGTATGTGGTAAGCATGGGAGCTTGGTTTATTGGTTTTGAATCCAAGCCTCTCAGAATACATACACACAGCTGTGAAGGAGCCCTGTAAAATATCAAGAATTAAGGCTTATTCTCCTTGCCTTTAGGTCACTCTCTAAGCAGCGAGGGAAGGGGAAGCAGTCATATGCATTTAGGTACTAATTCAAAAGGGCAATATATACAGTGGTTTAAACAATAAGGGGGATTTCTTAAGCTTATGTAACATTAAATTTCAGTTGAGGGGACGGGTGCCATGGCTCACACCTGTAATCCCAGCACTTCGGGAGGACAAGATGGGCAGATCACCTGAGCTCGGGAGTTCAAGACCAGCCTGACCAACATGGAGAAACCCTGTCTCTACTAAAAATACACAATTAGCCAGGCGTGGTGGCTCATGCCTGTAATCCCAGCTACTCAGGAGGCTGAGGCAGGAGACTAGCTTGAACCCAGGAGGCTGAGGTTGTGGTGAGCCAAGGTTGCACCATTGCACTCCAGCCTGGGCAACAAGAATGAGACTGTTTCAAAACACACACACACACACACACACACACACACACACACACACACACACGCACACTTCATGTGAGGTTTCATCAAAATTTCAGGTCCATTTCTCTTAAATTTCCATGATTCCACTCTGAGCATTCACGATGTCTTCATGAGGACTTCTTTTATACTGATATAATGGCCACCCACAGCAATCAAGACTGAAGACAGGGCTGTCTGCCATTCACCATCAACAGAAGTCTTGAGCTCTGATTGTTTTAAATCACCTTAATTCACAGACTCACTAGATATTAAGGCAGAGCAGTGTCCTTCACTGGTTGAAGAAAATGTTCCACAGAAAAAGATACAGGCTGGGGAAAATTAGGAGACATTAGCATACATTTTGTTCCTCACTACTTATAAGGTAATTGTCCCTGTAAACCTCCTCACCATGAGGATGGCCTGTACATCATGCTCAGTGCTTCACCCCAAACCATTCCCTTATTTGGAAGATATGCCCCCCACCTGCCGCCCAGCAAAGATTTGCCTAGTAATAAAGTAAAATAGAGCTCTCAACATATGACTGAAGTGGCAATTGGCTTACGTTCAAATTTCATGGAATGATTTTTGTATTACTTGAGCTTTGATGTCTTTCCAAGAAACACCTCCACCCAGAGAAAGTCCCAGCCAAAGCTGTATAAAAGTCATCTCTTTGTATAAGCAAAGCTACTTAAGGAATAATTAAGATGCAGACTTCTGGGAAAACTGCAAAATGTTCTTTACTTGCATAACTCAACTGAGAAAAGGTCTTTCAGGTCATGTGTTTCAATATATTTTATCATTCCCCCAGCCTCCGTTTTCTACAAACTGCAAATTGGAGCTACTTTTTTTTTTTTTTTTTTTTTTTTTTTTTTAATACGGAGTCCAGCTGTGTCACCCAGGCTGGAGTACAGGGTGCAATCTCGGCTCACTGCAACCCCCACCTCCCAGGTGCAAGAGATTCTCCCACTTCAGCCTCCAAGTAGCGGGGACTACAGGTGTGCGCCACCACACCCAGCTCATTTTTGTATTTTTAGTGGAGATGGGGTTTTGCCATGTTGGCCAGGCTAGTCTCAAACTCCTGACCTCAGGTGATCTGCCCACCTTGGTTTCCCAAAGTGCTGGGATTACAGACATGAGCTACTACACCAGACCTGGAGCTACCTTTGATTATCAAGGTGGCATTGTTTTTCTCCATTATTAATAAGATTTAAGCTTATACCTCAGTATATCATTGCATTGACATTACAACAGTAACTTTGACACTGATTTTGTACTGCATCTTATTATAAACATAAGTAATAGGAATGAATCCAAATAAAAGTGGTTTTGTGCTCAGATAATGCATATGAATTTAGCCTTTTGTTGTATGAAACGGGTAGCACGTGTCCACGTGCAGCAAACCTTTTGTACTCAAGTACTGACAAGGAACTGTGGTATGAAAAGCATGATTTTCTTATGCCTGTGTTGACTACAAAAGAGAGAAGCTCCAGTTAAACCCATTGAGAAGCATCCATGAAATACGAGAAGCTGGGCTTGGAGCCAACACATTTGTCTACATGTTCACCATTTGCTGAGTCTGTGCTAATGAGAGCTTTAAGCCAAGAAGAGCAGAGTCTGATTACTAAGGACTTTATTATAATTTATGATGACATCTGTCAAGTGAAGGTATAGTGGTTAGGGCCGGGAATTCTTTAGAAACCACTATCCCAATGCACCGGGATTTATTGAGCCATTTTGTTTATCATGGGACAAAAAGTTATTTCATTATTTACGTGCTCAATTAACCAGAGGGAATCTCTTCAATTGTCTTCCTCTGCTTTCGGTGATTATTTGGCTGCTAGATCATTTCTTTCCCTAAAGGGAAACATAGAGAAGGAGAGGAATTTGGTTTGGCTGCTTGTTAGTAGCTCTGGAAAATTTTTATTTAGGGAGGAGTTTGAAATGTGTGAGAATTTGGGGATTATCTAGACATTTTTGGTTCCCATGTTGCTCCTATCTATCTGTAGTCTATGATTTCCTTGTTGAAGCCAGACTTACTGAGAGTGCATGGAACTGGCGGATGAATCTCCCAGGCTAGGCGTGGTGGCTTGTGCCTGTAATCCCACTTCCTTGAAAGACTGAGGTGGGCAGATCACTTGAGGTCAGGAGTTTGAGACCAACTTGGCCAACATGGGGAAACCCTGTCTCTACCAAAGATATAAAAAGTAGTGCATGTGGTGGTGGGTGCCTGTAACCCCAGCTACTCGACAGGCTAAAGCGGGAGAATTGCTTGAATCCAGGAGGTAGGGGTTGCAGTGTGCTGAGATCTGAGTGACTTCTAGCCTGGGTGACAGAGAGACTCCGACTCAAAAAAAAAAAAAAAAGGATCTGGCCGGGCGTGGTGGCTCACGCCTATAATCCCAGCACTTTGGGAGGCCGAGGCGGGTGGATCACGAGGTCAAGAGATCAAGACCATCCTGGTCAACATGGTGAAACCCCATCTCTACTAAAAATACAAAAATTAGTGGGGCATGGTGGCGCACGCCTGTAGTCCCAGCTACTCGGGAGGCTGAGGTATGAGAATTGCTTGAACCCAGGAGGCGGAGGTTGCAGTGAGCTGAAATCGCGCCATTGCACTCCAGCCTGGGTTACAAGAGCAAAACTCCATCTCAAAAAAAAAAAAAAAAAAGGGATCTCCTCTTCATAGGTTCTTGAGATCCGGAACACCTCTCTGCTACCTGTAACTCCCCTACCAGCGTTCTTCCACCGATTTCTCCAGTCTCTGCCAGAGAAAACTTACAGTGGCCAGAACTCTATCCCTTCTTTGTAAGCTTCTAAATAGACAGGTGTTGAGGGGAAGATCACCACCACCATTGTAGTCATACCAATTATGACTGTATACGTTTGGGGAAATCATTGCAATCTTTTTTTTTTTTTTTTTTTTTTTTTAAGACGGAGTCTTGCAATCTCGGCTCACTGCAGCCTCTGCCTCCTGGTTCCAGCAATTCTCCTGCCTCAGCCTCCTGGGTAGCTGGGATTATAGGCGCCCGCCACCACACCCAGCTAATTTTTGTATTTTTAGTAGAGATGGGGTTTCACCGTGTTGGCCAGGCTGGTCTTGAACTCCTGACCTCAGGTTATCCACCTGCCTCAGCCTCCCAAAGTGCTGGGATTACAGGCGTGAGTAACTGCTCTTGGCCTGCAATCTTTATTAACAGCTTATGTGAAAGGAAATTTTATTATGACATTTATCCTAACAGTTGTTTTCTTTTTTGATACAAGCTCTTCCTTTGTTGCCAGGCTGAAATGCAGTGGTGTGACGATGGCTCACTGCAGTCTTGGCCCTCTGGGCTCAAGTGACCCTCCCACCTTAGTTCCCCCTTGAGTAGCTGGGACTATAGGTGCACACCAGCACACCCAGCTAATAAAAAAAAAAAAAAATTTTTTTTTCTTTTTTTGTAGGGATAGGGTCTCACTATGTCCAGGCTGGCCTCAAACTCCTGAGCTCAAGTGATCCTCCCGCCTTGGCCTCCCAGAGTGCTGGGATTATGCCTTGGGTGTAAGCCACTGCACCAGCCTGTAATAGCTTTTAAAAGTTTGTAATTGAATTCACTATTATTAATAAAACATAGCAACAGTTAGTTAATATGCCTGGAGAGTCCTGGGAATTGGGCTTTCATGAAAGTTCAGTATAGTCTGTAAAAAAGACAATACTTATTTATAACTACCCTTAGTTCTTTTCGGAATCTTTTTCAGAGGCTACATCTGAAAAATGCAGTTTGTCACCTAAAATTTACATACATTAGAAGGCAGACATTTGTACCACATGAGGCCATGTGGCTTTGAGAATCTTATCTGTGTGACCCGAAATGCTTTCCATGGTAGAAAGTTGTCAAAGTGAGGTATGTTTTTCTCACAGGGCAGATGATTTCTACTTGAAGAGATAATTTCCCTGGATGAGGGTCAAGGTGATTGCAGACCTGTCTCCCCATCTCCTTCAGACTCTTGGGAATGGAAAATGTAAGCCGAAGTTGAAACGTGGATGAGAAGTACGGCTGTAATTGCTGAACTCATTACTCTGGTGACTTAAAGGAAGTGATCCCCCTCCTGCATTGAGCTTTTAGTACCTGGTATGGCCTTCCAACAAAGGGTCTACACCTTGTGCATTTTTGTCTCCTTTGTGTGGTGAGGTAGATAAAGGTGAATGCCACAACATTTTATGGTGCAGATTAAGGAACAGCTTAACTGGGCACCCATAAATGCAAAGGGTCAGCAAGAAGGAATGCATGGTCCTCTGTCCTCTTATCCTGCAGTGAGTTGGGACGTACACCAAGCGGTCTGGCCAAGCTGCATGTTTCTGTTCCTCACGGGGTACCAGGTCCCTCTGCTACTCAACCTTCTTACAGTGTAAGCACGAGAACGGCTGAATGGCTTTATTTCTGGGGGACAGATATTTTGAACTCAGGCAAAGAAGAGACTGAGCTGGGAAAGAGTAGCTGCTCTGTGCCTGGAAGTCTTGGGGGCTTGGCTGAAGCTGCAGCCTCTCCTGCTGTGGAAAGGCCAGGCTGCTAGTCCCAGCCCACTCCCTGCCCGGCAGATCAAGCTGAGCCTCTGAGGTCACATCCACAAATTCCTTGGGTCCCTCCATAGCTGGCAGGTCTGTGCACTTTCCAAGGTGAGGTACGGTGTCCTATTCATTTATATATCCAGAGAGTCCCTGCTTAAAATCCAGGAGGAGGCATACAATGATTTCCATGGTATAAGTGCATTTTGACTTGCACCAATGCTTTGAAATGAGAGCTTTAGGCCTAGGCCGGGCGCGATGGCTCACGCCTGTAATCCTAGCACTTTGGGAGGCTGAGGTGGGTGGATCACCTGAGGTCAGGAGTTCAAGACTAGTCTGGTCATCATGGTGAAACCCCATCTTAAAAAAAAAAAAAAGAAAGAAATGAGAACTTTAAACTTTACCTTATCTTATTAGATAAGGAAATTTAGATCAAAGGTTAAACTAGGGTTTTGTTTTGTTTTTTTTTTTAAACACTTTTTAACACTCTATTTCATGTCTGCCAAGATAGACGGCTAATTTATTCCTTGGGAGTAGATTGTAAATTTTGTTATGATGCTATTTTTTGCAATATTTATCAATTTTGTGTTATGTTGATTTTCTTTCAACCTTCTCAATAAATAGTAACAACAATAATAAAAATAGAAAGCAGTATTTATTGAACTATACTATGTGCCTGGTAGTGGCATGCAGTTTACTTGAACTGTATCATTTAAACTTTGAGTAAGTATCATTAGCCCCATTTTAGAAATGAGAATGCAAAGGCTTAGAGAGATTAAGAAACTTGCCCAGGGTGCCAAGGTGAGCAGATGGGAGCTAGGATTGCAGCTCCACAGTTTCCCTACAAAGGTCAACAGCTCTAAACGTTGGAGCGTGGCGGTCAGAGGCAGAGATGCCCCAGCTATTGTGCACATGGAGCCTGGACCTTGGAACTTTCACTTATCTTTGTTTCTTTGTTTTTGTTTGTTTATTTGTTTGAGACGGAGTCTTGCTCTGTTGCCCAGGCTGGAGTGCTGTGGTGCCACCTCAGCTTACCGCAACCTCCGCCACTTGGGTTCAAGCGATTCTCCCACCTCTGCCTTGCAAGTAGCTGGGATTACAGCCACATGCTGCTATGTCTGGCTAATTTTTGTGTTTTTAGTAGAGACGGGGTTTCATCATGTTGGCCAGGGTGGTCTCGAACTCCTGACTTCAAGTGATCCACCCCCCACCCTTGGCCTCCCAAAGTGTGGGGATTACAGGCATGAGCCACCGTGCCTGGCCTTGACTTATCTTTGAATTTTTGTGTCTGTGTTGGGCAAAATGAAACTTACATAGATGATAATAATTGTGTCAACTACATGTATGAAAATGATTAATAACAACATTAATACATCACAAATGAAATATTTATTAATAAAAGCTATAAAAACTTGGGTTGGTTATATGAATAATTGTTAATACTATTATGTGTGCCTAATTACTAGACAATATACTGATCGTGTATGTGTATGTATACACATATAAGAAGATATCACTATGGATTACTGATTAACTAAAAATATTTGAAGTTCTAGAATATGAATATAGCTGGCTCTATTTTAGGTTCTTGAAGGAAACTTACGGATGCTTTCTATGACATGAAACTCTAGGAAAATGCATGTCCTCAGCATGGATGTGTGTTATACATAGGGGTTAGGTTATCCAACAGAATCTTATTCAAGGAACATTAAAACATATTCCAAAAATTATTTGGTATATTGTAGTTTAAGAGCTTTTCAAGATATTTCTCAACTTCTGTAAGCCCTGGACAATTAGTTCAAGACCCTCACACTTTCTTTGTAGGAATGGATAAGGCAATAATTTTATGACTAAAACTGAATTTTTTCACATGAGACCTTGAGATTTGGTGGAAAATAGGACCTGTTTGATCTGCCTGCCTTGGCATCCCAAAGTCCTGGGATTATGGGTGCGAGCCACCCTGCCTGGCCTGTTCCCTGTTCTATAAAATAAGAAGAATAAAAGGGGTGCTTGAGGTACATGCATTTAAAGTTCTTACAGTGAGGCCTATTGTGGGAAACACTCATTGTTAGTTGCATCTGCTGTTAATAGTAGTAAATAGGTCAACATGACTCAGTTAACATTCAGGAAGTACCTTTTTTTCAGTTATGAAATGAGGATAGAAAACAAATAATTACTTAAATAATTAGCCATATAGAACCCTAAACCATTTGCTTTCTAATGTTTTTCCCCTCAGCATAAATGCCTAATCCTTATTTCTTTATTTTTTTGTTTTTGTTTTTTGAGTTAGAGTCTAGCTTTGTTGCCCAGGCTGGAGTGCAGTGGTGTGATCTCAGCTCACTACAACCTCTGCCTCCCAGGTTCAAACAATTCTCCTGCCTCAGCCTCCTAAGTAGCTGGGATCAAGGCATAAGCCACCACACTTAGCTAATTTTTTTTTTTTTTTTTTTTTTTTGTATTTTTAGTAGAGACAGGGTCTCGCCATGTTGCCCAGGCTGGACTTGAACTCCTGACCTCAGGTGATCGATCCACCCTCCTCGGCCTCCCAAAGTGCTGGGGTTACAGGCGCGAGCCAGCACACCAGGCCAACACTTATTTCATTGATACAGAAAATATCATTAATAATGTTTATGCCGCTAAGGACTAATGGGTTCTCTCTGCGCAATCTGTGCCAAAAGCCCATATTCCTTTTGGTAAAATTCATATGAGACCACATGTATTATTATTTTAGCCAAATGTGAAATGTTGACTTAATTTTCTCCCGTCTCTTTTGGTGAACCCTCTGTCAGCCACTATAAATTTAAAAGTAGTATTGTAAGTATAAAGTCATATTATTCTTCAGCTTTTCCCTATCCTGTAATAGAATGATTTCTTCATTTTGTCATATATTTATCAGCTGCTTGTTTTTGTTGATGGTATCAGGCTTCCTCATGCTATTAGACAAGAAATTACTTTAGAAGCCTGTTATTATTTATCTGGATTGCACTTTACTAACACTGGAGTCTCTTTCCATGTATTTTAATTCTTGTTGTCTCAAGATTTTATCTAGGAGCTGAATGAAGCCTCAAGAAGGAATTACCCACTCTTTTCATTCATTTTCATATCTTTAAGCAGGAAATGTTGTTTATCAGTTGGACTCAAAAAGCATGCATACATTCATTCAGATGCTAAATATAGACTTCTACAGGTTAATGCCTTAAATTACTGTGCAAGCATCTATGTGTATTTACATTGGTAGTCAAAATTTTCAGTTAAATGAAGTATCTGCTTTCTGAGATGAGTTTTCTGGCATTGGCAATTGGAATGGTTTTTGTTTTGTAAAACATTTTTTTAAAAATCAAAATCTGTTACGAGACAACCATAATGTGTATCCATGAATTACTACATAGCTCAGAGAAACTTGCAAACCTATTTCATGATCATGCAGTCTTCATCATCTAGAAGTTCTTAAATGTCTCTGGAAATCTCTTACCTATTTAATTTTAAATCCTTCTAGCAGTTCCTGTGCTTCCCTAATGAGGCTCCTGAGCATAGTAACGGTTACACAGTCACGTTTTTCTAAGCTTGGTTTTTTAGCCTTCCCTTGACTTTGTAAGATCCTCTGTATCCCTTCAGTAAAATCCCTCTTTGCTTAAATTAGCCAGAAGAATTGGTTCCTGTTTCTTGTAGTCAAAAAAACCATAATTAACACATAAATTAGTACCAAGAATGGGGTAAATATAAACTCTGACAAAAATTATAGATGTCTATTACACCCCTCCCCATTTTTTTTTTTTTTTTTTTGAGACAGGGTCTCATACTGTTGCCTAGGCTGGAGTGCAGTGGCATGATCATAGCTCACTGCAACCTTGACCCCCTGGGCTCAAGTGATTCTACCACCTAAGGCTCCTGAGTAGCTAGGACGACAGGCATGTGCCACCACACCTGGCTCTTTTTTTTTTTTTTTTGAGACAGAGTTTCACTCTTTTTTTTTTTTGAGTCGGAGTTTCGCTCTTGTTGCCCAGGCTGGAGTACAATGGCGCGATCTCGGCTCACCGCAACCTCCGCCTCCTGGGTTCAGGCAATTCTCCTGCCTCAGCCTCCTGAGTAGCTGGGATTACCGGCACGCGCCACCATGCCCAGCTAATTTTTTGTATTTTTAGTAGAGACGGGGTTTCACCATTTTGACCAGGATGGTCTCGATCTCTTGAGCTCGTGATCCACCCGCCTCGGCCTCCCAAAGTGCTGGGATTACAGGCGTGAGCCACCGCGCCCGGCCCAGAGTTTCACTCTTATTGCCCAGGCTGGAGTGCAATGGTGCGATCTTGGCTCACCGCAACCTTCACCTCCCAGGTTCAAGCCATTCTCCTGTCTCAGCCTCCCGAGTAGCTGTGATTACGGGCATGCACCACCATGCCTGGCTAATGTTGTATTTTTAGTAGAGACGGGGTTTCTCCATGTTGGTCAGGCTGGTCTCGAACTCTCGACCTTAGGTGATCCTCCCGCCTTGGCCTCCCAAATTGCTGGGATTATAGGAGTGAACCACTGCGCCCAGCCTCTGGCTCATTTTTTATTTTTTTTTTCAATAACAAGGTCTCACTATGTTGCCCAGGTTGATCTGGAACTCCTGGGCTCAAGTGATCCTCCCACCTCAGCCTCCCAAAGTGCTAGGATTACAGGTGTGAATTTCACCTGGACCTGGCACCTTTTTTTTTTCCCCCTAAAGCACAAAGACGGAGCTATTTGTATAAAATTATTGGCTGCTACAAGGCATAAGCAAAGGCTAATTCTGCTTGGTGTAGAATAATCATCTTATCCCTCACAGTTGTATGAACTCTAGTACCCAAAAATGTTTGACTTCTAACTACATTTGTTGTATAAATGGCTGAATGTTATTCTATTTTTGCAACTCTCACAGCATCTTCACTCTTCTAGGGGTAGAGTAGGATATATATAAATGTGAAATGCATGTTGATTGATCCCTAGTGGAAAGTGAAATTGCTTTTAGTTTTGAAGCATTGAAATTTCATTCTCCCCTTTCCTCTTTTGAAAGTAGAAAACTCAGAGATTTTAAGAATGGACTCTCTCTGTGCTTTGGAATTCACACTGGGACTAAGAAGCAGCGTGTTTGTACTTAATTAATTTCATTTGGTTGTTTGCAGTTTCAGATCTATTCATGGACAAGGATATTTATGCAATTCTCTCATGAGCCAATTAACTTTCTATTGGTCTTGTTTTAGTCTGTCGCTGCAGTGTGCTATCGAAACTGCTAAATATTTAGGTACAAACACAAACTCCCTCTTCAGAATCAGCTGATTATGTAATGGCAGGTGAGAAGATACACAAACATATTAATATTTTTAGTTATCTCTGATGCTGTTAGAAATACATGATAATTTCACTCTCACAGATTCACAGCGGTGATTAGTTGGTGGCTCAAGTGCTTCTGAAGCCATGGACGCAGGTCATAGTGTTAGCTGTTGGTCTGTAGAATCACAAAGAACACTTGCTGGGTGAGATGAAAATATAAGGAAATTCCATTATTTCTATAACAGTTTTCCTTTTATTTTATTTCTTTTTTATTCTTTTTAAACTTATTTTCAGTTTTCCTTTTCTTGATTTTAGGTTTTTGGTTTTTGTTTTTTTTTTCTGAGACAGAGTGAGTCTTGCTCCGTGACCCAGGCTGGAGTGCAGTGGCACAATCTCAGCTCACTGCAACCTCCCCCTTCCGTGTTCAAGCAATTCTCCTGCCTCAGCCTCCCAAGCAGCTGGGATTACAGGCGTGCACCACCATGCCCAGCTAATTTTTTGTGTTTTTAGTAGAGATGGGGTTTTGCTGCATTGGCCAGTCTGACCTCAAACTCCCGACCTTGTGATCCACCTGCCTCGGCCTCACAATGTGCTGGGATTACAAGCGTGAGCCACCGCGCCCTGCCTGATTTTAGTTTTGTGCTAAGTGTCTGTGATACATATTATGAACATCCACTAACATTTAAACAGCATTTTATATTTTAGAAAGAGATTTTATGTACATCATTCTATTGATCCCCAGCATTCTACTGACCTTTAGTCCTGTGAGGAGAGAGGAACCTAAGTGATTGTATGGACTCCCAATTTAGAGATGAAAAGCTTTATATGAAGTTTTATAATACTCCTTGCTCAATGTGTGTCCCCAGGATTTGGCACAAAGATGGGTACATAGTAGATGTGGAATAAAAATTTGCTAAGTGTCAAAATAAATGGAGCTCAGAGAGAAACTAAGTAGTGACTTGGCCATGGGCACACATGACTAATTGATGGGGACAGTGTTCAGATTTAGGATTTAGGATTATTATTATTATTATTATTATTATTATTTTTGAGATGGAGTCTCACTTTGTCTTATTTAGGCTGGAGTGCAATAGCATGATCTCAGCCCACTGCAGCCTCCTCCTCCCTAGTTCAAGCGATTCTCCTGTCTCAGCCTCCTGAGTAGCTGGGACTACAGGTGTGTGCCACCACACCTGGCTAATTTTGTATTTTTAGTAGAGATGGGGTTTCACTATGTTGGCCAAGCTGGTCTCAAACTCCTGACCTCAGGTGATCCACCTGCCTGGGCCTCCCAAGTGCTGGGATTACAGGCCTGTGAGCCACCATGCCTGGCAGATTTGGGATTTTTTGACTCCAAGTCCCACATAGCTTTCTAATGCTTATGCTGCAAATAGGACAACTGAAGTAGTTTAGAGTGATGCTAAGAGCTAAAGTAAAGAAATATGTTTGGGGCTGGGTGCGGTGGCTCAAGCCTGTAATCCCAGCACTTTGGGAGGCCGAGGCGGGTGGATCACGAGGTCAAGAGATCGAGACCATCCTGGTCAACACGGTGAAACCCCGTCTCTACTAAAAATACAAAAAAATAATTAGCTGGGCATGGTGGCGCGTGCCTGTAATCCCAGCTACTCAGGAGGCTGAGGCAGGAGAATTGCCTGAACCCAGGAGGCAGAGGTGGCGGTGAGCCGAGATCGCGCCATTGCACTCCAGCCTGGGTAGCAAGAGTAAAACTCCATCCCAAAAAAAAGAAATACGTTTGAAATCTTAACATGCAGATTTCTTAAGTTGGATGAGGAATTATTTCCCGTTAAATTAAGTTGTATAGTTTTTATGTGTCCAAGGGGAATTTTTTAAAAAATATGCAAAATTGGAGAGGATATCTTGAGGGTCATGCCATTTTGGAGTTTAGAGTAAATCATTAAATTTCAGGGTTTTTAGACATGAAAGAACCTGTACATTTGGAGACAAGGCAGGTGAAATTAACTAAAATGGTATGCTCTGTGAGGGCAGGGTCTATGTGTGTCTGTTTACTACTCCATGCCCAGTGCCTGGCACAGTGCCCAATGGACAGTGAAGTAGGAGTTCAAGTAATATTTGTTGGTTGGGTGAGGTAAAATAACTAGGGTTTTTTGTTTGTGTTTATTTTTTGAGACAGAGCTTTGCTCTGGCACTCAGGCTAGAGTACAATGGAGTGATCTCAGCTCACTGCAACCTCTGCCTCCTGGGTTCAAGTGATTCTCCTGCCTCAGCCTCATGAGTAGCTGGGATTATAGGCATTGGCCACCACACCTGGCTAATTTTTGTATTTTCAGTAGAGATGGAGTTTTGCCATGTTGGCCAGGCTGATCTTGAACTCCTGACTTCAGGTGATCCACTTGCCTTGGCTTCCCAAAGTGCTGGGATTACAGGCATGAGCCACCATGCCTGGCCTTTAATTTTATTTTTAAGAGAGCAGAGTCTTGCTCTGTTGCCCAGATTGGAGTACAGTGGAGTGATCATAGCTCACTCTAGCCTGAAACTCCTAGGTTCAAGTGATCCCTTCACCTCAGCCACCCAAGTAGCTAGGACGACATGCACATGCCACCATGCTTGGCTAATTTTTGTATTTTTTTTTTTTTCTTTTTTTTTTTTTGAGACGGAGTATCGCTCTTATTACCCAGGCTGGAGTGCAATGGCGTGATCTCGGCTCACCGCAACCTCCGTCTCCTGGGTTCAGGCAATTCTCCTGCCTCAGCCCCCTGAGTAGCTGGGATTACAGGCATGTGCCACCATGCCCAGCTAATTTTTTTCTGTATTTTTAGTAGAGACGGGGTTTCACCATGTTGACCAGGATGGTCTCGATCTCTTGACCTCGTGATCCACCCGCCTCGGCCTCCCAAAGTGCTGGGATTACAGGCTTGAGCCACCGCGCCCGGCCTCTTTTTTTATATATAGAGAGTCTCACTATGTTGCCCAGGCTGGTTTCGAACTTTTGTCCTCAAGCAATCCTCCTGCCTTGGCCTCCCAAAGTGCTGAGATTACAGGTGTGAGCCACCATGCCCAGCCAGTGAATACTTTTACTTAAATTGTGAGAGTCTCTTATGTGCCAGACCCTGTGCTAGCCCTTGATGGCAGTATGAAAACCATTGGAATCTTGTCCCCAAGGAGCTCACAGCATGAGATTCCAGACAGCTATAGCCAGAGATAGAAATGTGGACAATTACAACCCAGCACGAGAATTTCTGCAGTAGAGGGATGGTGCAAGGTGCAGGGCAAGCTCCGGATGGAATGGCAGACTGCCTGGGAGAGTGAGATGGCCAAGACTTCCTCCAGCAGGTGACAGCTGAGCTGGGTTTGGAGTTTGGAGGTGTGTTTACTAGGAGTGCAGTGCAGGAGGGGAGGAACACCAAGCAGAGACAGGAGGAGGTAGAAAGACTTGAAGGTGTGGCATATTTAGGAAAGTTCAAATAGTCCTGCCTGTTGTCCAGTGGTTTTCGATGTTTCTGCTTGCCTGTTCCTATCTGTAAAAATATTTTAAGCATAGATTTTCCCCCAATATGGGCATTTTTCTTTTTCTTTTTTTTTTTTTTGAGGCAGAGTCTTGCTTTGTTGCCCAGGATGAAGTGCAGTGGTATAATCTCGGCTCACTGCAACCTCTGCCTCCCAGGTTCAAGCGATTCTCCTGTCTCAACCTCCTGAGTACCTGGGACTACAGGCACTTGTCACCACACCCAGTTAATTTTTTTTTTTTTTTTTTAATCGAGACAGAGTTTCACCATGTTGGCCAAGATGGTCTCGATCTCCTGACCTTGTGATCTGCCCACCTCGGCCTCCCAAACTGCTGGGATTA
>NW_022436943.1:43373678-43384928 GCF_009761245.1 Sapajus apella
TTTTTTTTTTTTTTTTTTTTAATAGAGACAGAGTTTCACCATGTTGGCCAAAATGGTCTCGATCTCCTGACCTTGTGATCTGCCCACCTCGGCCTCCCAAAGTGCTGGGATTACAGGCATGAGCCACCACACCCGGCCTCAACAGGCCACTCTTAAGACTCAAAGCCCTGTGAGAGAGGCCAGTCTGTCAGTTTCACTGCTGTACACCCCTTGTCTAGACAGTGTCTAACATTACTAGGCACCCAGTAAATATGGATTGTTGGACTGAGTTTGATTTTCCCTGTTGCTGGACCATAAGCCTAAAGTGATGGCTGGTGAAAAATGTTTATAGACTTTACTGAAGGAAGGCCTTCATAGCATTTCCCAGAGTTCTACACAGGACACCAGAGCTTTGATTTTGGAGCTCTAGCTCTCACTGTTTATCTTAGGATAGTCAAGACCCTCACTTAATTTCCCTGTGTCTTCTGAGGGCATTCACGTTGTTCATCAGGGCCAGTCGTTTTCCTGTGCATTACATGGTGCCTGTGGTGAGTGATTAATAAAAGGGATATTGTGACTTTCTTGGCAGGGATGAAAGGACTATCAACATGGTAAATAGCCCTTGTATAAGCAGGCGAAGAGAATGAGGCTATTCTTCCTCCCACCGTGGCTCTCACTGGTGATGATAACAACACCAAAAGCGTATTTTTCTGTTTGACTTTTGAATCCAGAGGTCTATGATGTGGTAGCAACAAAACTGTTTTTTTCACCTGGCAACAAAACGTAAGATCTGGCCCATGACACTACCTTCCTACTAATGGATGGATTAGAACAAGGTTGAAGGGTCGTGTTTTATGTGAAGTGCAATTAACATTTTATTATAGATTAATTTGAGGCTTTTAAGAAATATATAGGGCACAGATTTCTTCACCAAATTTCAAAGAAACCTAGATATATCCTTAAAAAAAATCTTTTCTTCCCACAATGATTTTTAATTAATTAATTTTATTTATTATTATTATTTTTTATAGAGATGGGGTTTCACCACCTTGGCCAGGCTGGTCTCGAACTCCTGACCTCATGATCCACCCATCTCAGCCTCCCAAAATGCTGGGATTATAGGCGTGAGCCACCGCACCCGGCCCCCAGAATGATTAATTTTTTTAGAGACAGATGCCTACTGATAATATTTTATGTTTAGTTAATCAGCCTATAAATATTTATCAAGGGTCTGTGGGACCAGCTTTTGCTTGTACTAAACAAAATATCAAGAAATAGACAACATGACTTCTACCCTTAGGGAGATAACTTTTTTTTTTTCATTTTTTTCTTTTTCTTTTCTTCTCAGATCAGATGGGTAATGTGCCAGTGTCATAACAAGGTTCAAGGCTGGCACATCTCACACAAGAGTGTGGACACCCAATCATCATGCTCATGAACTACAAAAAGATCTAGGGAGATGACTTTTTAAGTAGAGAAAGAAAATAAGGGCTGGTGTTGTGGACTTTGGGAGATACACGCAGGTGGATCACTTGAAGGCTGGGAGTTCCAGCCTGGCCAACATGGTGAAACCCCATCTCTACTAAAAATTAGCTGGGTGTGGTGGCACACACCTGTAATCCCAGCCCTTTGGGAGGCTGAGGCAGAAGAATCGCTTGAAGGTTGCAGTGAACCAAGATCATGCCACTGCCACTCCAGCCTGGGCAACAGAGCAAGACTCTGTCTCAAAAAAAAAAAAAAAAACAAAAAGGAAAGAAAAGGAAAATAGTCCATAAATCAATGGAGGGCAATTGAGATACTGTGCTATAATATGAAAAGTATTTAGTCCCTGGTTCCTCACACAGCTTAAACTCTCAGAATATCCCAAGCGATGAGTATCTATTGTTATGATAAGCCCTTATTAGCACAACTGAGTTTATGTTAATAAAGTGACTTAGGGTGGGACCCCTAGCTAGTCTCAGGATGGGGCTGGTTTTGAAAGACCAAGTGATTAGAAGATTAGAGGGTTGGAACTTTCAACCCCACCCACCAACCACCAAGAAAGTGGAGGCCAAAGGAGGCTGGAGATTAAACTCTAGCAAAGACTCTTGAACAATGAGATTTGAAGAGTTTCTGGTTTGCTGACATGTGTAGGTGCTGGGAGGGTGGCTGGCCAAGAGAGGGCATGGAAGCTCTGTGTCCAATTTCCTGTACCTTGCCCTATCCATCTCCATCTGGCGTTCATCAGTATCCCCTCTAACACACTGGATTAAAAAACAGTAAATGGGTGGGGCACCGTGGCTCACTTGTAACCCCAGTGCTTCAGGAGGCCCAGGCAGAAGAATGGCTTGAGGCCAGGAGTTCGAGACCAGTTTGGGCAACATAGCAAGACCCTTGTAATACAAAATCAATGGAAAAAAAATTTTTTTTAACCCAATAAATGTTGAGTGTTTCCATGACTTCTGTGAGCCTTCCTAACAAATTAATTGACCTTGTGCAGGAGATGATGGGAACTTTGATTTAAAGCCACTTAGTTAGACGTATAGGTGACTGTCTACTACTTGCAATTGGTATCTGGAGTGGGGACAGTCTTGTGGGACAAGTGTAGCTGGGGTTATAAGCATGCGCCACCACACCTGTCTTATTTTTGTATTTTTAGTGGCAATGGGGTTTTGCTATGTTGTCCAGGCTGGTTGCAGTTCTTAAAGAATTCGAAGACTCGAGTTGCTGTTGAATCAAACTGCTTGTCCCTGAACTTCCCTTGTGTAATCAGTGAGAAAATTACAAGTCTGATAAGTGGGGAGTGATTTTCTGGACATTTTACATTTCATTGGAAAAATAAATCAGAGAGTTAAGAGATTCCTCCAGGGCAAATGTAACTGTGATGTAAATCTGAGTCACCAAGAAACAGAGCCCTGGGCTAAAATAGATGCCAGGGCCTCATTTAAAAACCATGACAGACAACCCACCTATTCTCAGAACACAAGTATCATTTACTTCTTGGGGCCTGGAGTAAGAGTTTGTCGGTATTGGCTTTGCTTCCTAGCATCTCACATAATAACAAATGCTAGGATGGAATGATATTGGACACAGGTGCAGTAGCATGATTATGTTAAATTGAGAAAAGACTTTCAAAGGCTTTCTACAATCTTAATGATTTCCAGAGGGTCCTCTTTCAGCTTCCCTACATTGCCTCTGGTAGCCTAATTAACAGAGTGTGACTTTGTAGTTCTTGCCAAGTGCCAACCCAGCTCAAATGACAACTGTCAGGAGAATGTGGCAGATAACTGAAGAAACCTTTAGTTACCTAGCTATCTTTAGAAGACACTGTCTTTGGCTTAATGAGTGCTGTATTTTATAAGTAGCCACAGGTGTTTGGAACCCTGTCAGCGTTCTTGGGGCTCTAAATAGTGTTTGGTAAGTTTTCAGCCTTTATATAGGCATCAGCAGAGTTTGAATATCTGCCCAATATCATAGCAAAGTAGAAAGTTACAGAGAGAAAACAGAGCCTCCAGGGTGGCATGTAAACATGTAAACATGAAGGATGTAAACATGCAAAACAACACTACAGACAAAACCATTAATGTAATCAATTGCAAACCATGCAGAAATATTAATAAGGCTGAATATACTCTTTCAGGTGTGAGTCTTGATGAGTGAAAAATCTTAGGTTCTAGGTTCTATATGTGGCCTTGCCACTTACACGCTATTAATACCTAATTCCAATCACCAGATGTGAACGTTCTTCTCATTAATCGTCTCTTAACTACATCACATGCTTGTTTGCCAAATCAAGTTTTTGCAAATGAGATGCAGTATCTGGAAGTAATTTATAAGCCATAATGTGCTGAGCACATGAAATGTGGATTCATTTATTTATTATTTATTTATGTATTTTTGAGATTGAGTCTCGCTCTGTCACCCAGGCTGTAGTGGCGCAATCTTGGCTCACTGCAACCTCCGCCTCCCGGGTTCAAGAAATTCTCCTGCCTCAGCCTCCTGAGTAGCTAAGATTACAGCTGTGCGCCACCATGCCTGGCTAGTTTTTGTAATTTTTAGTAGAGATGGGGTTTCACCATGTTGGTTAGGCTGGCCTCGAACTCCCGACCTCAGGTGATTCTCGCCTGCTTTGGCCTCTCAAAGTGCTAGGATTACAGGCGTGAGCCACTGCGCCTGGCCTCAAAAATGTGGATTTATTATTATGTAGAGCCTCATTAGGTATCTGATATATAGGACACTGGATAATCCAGAGTTACCGCCTAAAGTCTCACTCACACCTGGCATAAATGTCCACTTGGCTGTTGATAGTGGCATCGGCGCCTCTTCTATTCTTTTCCTATCCTCAAACCGTTTGACTGACCTGGGGATCCAAATAAAGGTGTATCTAGGTATATGAAATTGTATCTACCAAAGCCTCGTCAAATACAGGCATATACCAAGAATATTCAGGGGCTACATTGGGAAACAGGTGGCCCGAAAATTTGACTCTGAGTGTACAGAACACCTGCAAGGATCAGAGCAACTATGTTAAGAAAGGGAAAATGCAAACCTGGCCTAAGCCAATATACAGATTACCAGATGGTGCTTTTCACTGGCTGTATCTTCCAGACATAGAAAATAAGATTTTCCTGAGGGTGGTATCAGATATGTGAAATAGCATTTTATTATGCAGACTTGAGAAACATTTTTGTTTTCTACAGTCATTAGTGAAATATAAATTTTTAGGTTTTTTGAAATTTTTCCAGGCTTCATTTTTTTTTTTTTTTTTTGAGACAGAGTCTCGTTCTGTCACCCAGGCTGGAGTGCAATGGCACTGAGATTACAGGCATGAGCCACTGCACTTTGCTGTGATTTCTTTTTATGTCTAACAGAATGTGAGTTAAAATGAAGCCTGGAGGCCGGGTGTGGTGGCTCACCCCTGTAATCTCAGCACTTTGGGAGGCCAAGGCAGACAGATCACTTGAGGCCAGGAGTTGGAGACCAGCCTGGCCATCATGGCGAAATCCCGTCTCTAGGAAAAATATAAAACTTAGCCAGGCATGGTGGTGGACACCTGTAATCTCAGCTACTTGGGAGGCTAAGGCAGGAGAATCACTTGAACCCAGGAGGTGGAGGTTGCAGTGAGCCAAGTTCCCACCATTACATTCCAGCCTGGGCAACAAGAGGAAAACTCCATCTCAAAAAAAAGAAAAGAAAGAAATCACAGTACAAGTGTATTTAATGTCTGCACTGAGTACCACAGATGGTCTAAACATTTGGCTACATGAGTTAATGATGGTTAAGGGATAGTTAACCCCCAAAATGGTTAATGAGGTGTGGTTTGGGATTATTTGTGACTTTTTTGTTTACTAGTGTGTGTGTGTGTGTGTGTGTGTGTGTGTGTGTGTTTTTGTGTGTATGTGTGTGCGTGTGTGTGTGAGTGTTTCCATCACTGCATCTGAGATTCTCAGTATTCAGCATTTTTGGTTTGTGCCATTTTATCTTTTCAACACAGCAGAGCTGCCTCTGTCCATTGCCTCATAGGAGTTTCGTGAACACGAGCACCTTCAGTGTTGGCTCCTTACCTTTGGGACTGAGCAGATACATTGGCCTTCTATCAGTTTTCCTGCTAGCTAATGCCCTGACATCTTTGCTTAGCTGTCCATTGTCTCATGGAGTGACCTGTGCACCAGCCTGAGCTATACCTGTCGAGAGCTGGCTGGATCCTGACAGCAGACAGAGCTTAGGCCACAGCCCAGCACCCTGCTGTGTACACATTCTGTGAAGAATAACATGTCTCTTCCTGAAGGAAGGGTTATGTAACATTTCTTATCCAGTGGAACTAAACACACAGACGGGTAGTCCAAATACTTCATATTAATAGAAAGGTGATGGCAGAAACATTCTGAAGTCCTTCTGTTCCACAGAGATGAGTATACAGCTATCAAAGGACCCAACATTAGAGGTTCAAGGTTTGCATTCCATACTGCACTATGATTTCTTTCTGTCCAGCCTGAAACAAAGATGAAATCCAAACCTTTATACGCACTGAGTGTCATTTACCGTAAGCCCCGTCCCCCACACACACTTTGGGAAATATGAAAGAAGAATGAGATAGTTTTTTACTCATCTAATTTGTAGTATAGTTGAAGAGAATTAATGCAAATAAGATTAAAGTAATACAAAATACTCTATCAGTAAACATGAGCATTTTAGAAAGTAGACCGTATCTGTCTACTTTCTAGAACACATCCTGGAAGAAGGCTGAGGCATTTGAGTTTGGTGGATAAATCGGAAAAGAGGGAGAGCACATTCTGAAAAGGGAGTAGCCTACATACAGGGAAGAGGCAGAAAGGAAGGATTGGGCTAAAGTTGAAAGAGGAAAATAGTGTTGGATAGGTTGAGTTTTAACATATTAAGGAGACTTTGACTGGTATACACACAATTCCCAAACATATAGAATACAACATTTCCACTTGGAAAAAACAGCACCTGTTTCAGTTACATAATCCTTGAACTCCAGAAACTGAGCCAGCATGAGCAGTTGTAAGCTATGCCAGGTATGCAGTTGGGAATCGATAAATGTGTTTTGGTTGAGAAATTTTTGCAAGCCCCTTAACTGAAAGCAGCCTCCGCCATAGCTGCAGATGTTCCCGAGAACACTTCTGAAGACTTGAAATATTTTTAAATCCAGAAAAACCTCGTCTATTCTCATGTTAGAGACATGCAACACTCAAAGCCTGTGGCACTTTGGCAGCCTCAGCCTCTGTCCTGTGAACTGAAAATAAACGATTGTAACCCTAGACAGTGTTTGTACAGCATGCTTAGCACAAGATTCACTTTAATGTGTTCATCCTTGTTTGGAAGCCCAAAGGAAATGAAATTTACTGTTTTGTGCTCCCTGGCCTTGTGGTTTGTGGTAGATCTTTTCAGTACAAAATGTGCCCAAACAGTTGATTCCATTTTAATCTTGTGAGTGAGGATTTATCCTAGAGGCTGTCAACCTAAAATAATAAAAAGAATCAGAATCTAGGGTGGTTTTTTTTTTTTTTTTTTTTTGAGATTGACTCTTGCTCTGTTGCCCAGGAGGGAGTGTAGTGGCCCCATCTTGGTTCACTGCAACCTCCACCTCCTGGGTTCAAGAGATTCTCCCTCCTCAGCCACCTGAGTAGCTGGGATTACAGGCACTTGCTACCACACCCAACTAATTTTTGTAGTTTTAGTAGAGATGGCGTTTCACCATGTTGGCCAGGCTGGTCTCGAATTCCTGACCTCAAGTGATCCAAATGCCCTGACCTGTGAAAGTGCTGGGATTATAGGTGTGAGCCACTGCACCCGGCCAGAATCTAGTTTAAAGAGTGTTTATTCAAAAAAGAAAAACAAACAAAAAAACACACACACACACAAAATAAAGAGTGTTTATTCAGGCTCAAAGTGTGAAGACGACAGCACTTGGCACTTCCAAATTGCTTTTACAGATTGGTCTGCAAAACAAAGAGAAGTTCACATGTTTAAAGAAAAAGAAAGGATGAACCAGGAAAGAGGGCAATGACAAAAGTTGTTCATCAGGAATTTTCATTGGTTTGCAGAAATAACATTGATTAGTGATTGGCTGGACACTGTTGAACTACAGGGTGTATGGCATTTTCTGGCTACTTAGCATCAGTCAATAGCCCACAAAGCAAGTGGCTTCAAGAGGTAATTATTTAGTTCAAGCAAGAGTGGTCTGTGACTGCTGTTAACCTTTTAAATGCCTTTCTAAGCCTGATTATTTACAGGGGCTCACATTCCTTAGATAAAACATTCTTATTTCTCAAGATTCATCAGGGTGTCCGTAAAAACCTAAGAAATTTGAGTTGAGAGATTTTAGAGATAAATCCAGTCAGTTTCCTCATTTTCCAGACCAGGAAGCTGAGGTCTAGTTGGGTGAGAGATCTCCCCAGGCTATGTTTCCAGAATCAGCAATGCACACTCTTCAGTTAGGTATCTGACTCCTCCCGGAGACAACACAGGACCTGGCTTCCATTGTTCCATCGAGGCTTGGACAATGGTCAAGTTGGCTTACCATGCCCTAGCTTCACCTGTGCATCCTTTTTCTTCCCCATCAAAATGGAAACAGCTTTAATATCTATCCAGCCCTCTTTTGCTTTTTCTTTTCTTTTTTTTTTTTGGAGATGAGGTCTTGCTCCGTCACCCAGACTGAAGTGCAGTGGCTTGATCTTGGCTCACTGCAACCTCCACCTCCTGGTTCAAGCGATTCTTCTGCCTAAGCCTCCCAAGTAGCTGAGACTACAGGCACGTACCACCACTCTCGGCTAATTTTTGTATTTCTAGTAGAGACGGGGTTTTGCCATGTTGCCCAGGCTGGTCTCGAACTCCTGAACTCAGGTGATCTGCCCACCTTGGCCTCCCAAAGTGCTGGGATTACAGGTGTGAGCCACTGTATCCACCTTCTTTTTTTTTTTTTTTTTCATAACACGATGTTGGCTCTGTTTCATCGCAGCCCCACTGGGTTTGCAACGTGTGGTGCCTAATCAGCATCATCAGCATCACCCAAGCCTTTTTTTTCTTTTCTTTTTTTTTTTTTGAGATGAAGTCTGGCTCAGTAGCTCATGCTGGAGTGCAGGGGCACGCTCTTGGCTCACTGCAACCTCTGCCTCCCAGGTTCGAGTGATTTTCCTGCCTCAGCGTCTCGAGTAGCTGGGATCACAGGTGCCCACCACCATGCCTGGCGAATTTTTTGTATTTAGTGGAGATGGGGTTGCATCATGTTGGCCAGCCTGGTCTGGAACTCCTGACCTCAGGTGATCTACCCGCCTGAGCCTCCCAAAGTGCTAGGATTATAGACCTGAGCCACCGCTTCCTGCTAACCCCTCAAGCACTTTGGAAAAATGCAAACCCTTGGCCCCACCCCAAACCTATTGAATTGCAAACCATAAGATGTGGTGCCCATCCTTCTGTGTTTTACAAGCCCTCCAGGTGATTCTAACACAGTCTATTTTTGAGAATTACTGCTCTCACCTTCTCTGACTGTAATAGTTGCAGCAGTCTGCAGATTACTTGGTGTGTATTTTTTATATTCCATGAGTGGATGGTATTTTAGTTATTATTCCGGGGTGCAGTGGTGTGATCTTGGCTCACTGCAACCTCGGCCTCCCGGATTCAAGCTATTCTCCTGCCTCAGCCTCTCAAGTAACTGGGACTACAGGCACGTGCCACCAGGCCCAGCTAATTTTTGTATTTTTTAGTAGAGACGAGGTTTTACCATGTTGGCCAAGATGGTCTCAATCTCTTGACTTCATGATCCGCCCACCTCACCCTCCCAGAGTGTTAGGATTATAGGCATGAGCCACCACGCCCAGCTTATTTTAGTTATTATTTAAATGATATTTTTATATTTGATCTTTCTGTATATTTTGTCTTTGTCTAAAATTGTCCCTGAGACTGTTTCTTCTCAGGGAAGAAGTTTTCAGTTTCGAGGGCTAAATGTTTCATTGTAATGCAGTGTGTTTCTCAAGAGTGAGTATAGTCTGGGTGTTTCCAGAAATGACTTGCAAGGTTGTCACAAACAGATTCTAGGCTAGCTCGCTCATCAGCGGGCCACTCTTGATTAAAGCACTACATGAGGAACTTATGTTTCCATAGTAGCGCTCAACCAATGTTCTGGTAGTAGTCAGGAGGTCAAGGTTTAAGTCTCATCTGGGAAAAGAGGCAAGTTATCTAACTTCTGTAAGTCTCCATTTTTCCAGCTGTAAAACAGTGATATTGGCAAGGACTTGAACTAGATTGCCTGACATTCCTTTCCAGTTAAGATAATTCAGTGATTTGGTTATCAGGTGGGTTGATACCATAGAAGAGATGAGGTTGATTCCAGCAAACCTCTCAGTGAGGAGTGGCCAAGCACTCTGTCTCTTGGACTCTTCTCTGCTTTGACTTACCAATCCACCAAAAGGGTTCTTTTTCTAATCCTTTAACAAAAGAGAACAGCCAAGTCTCTCCAGTAGTTGCCAATTAGTTTTTCCTTGATTGAGGACTTCATTTGTTTTTTTTTTTTTTTTAAAAAAAAGCTGAAATGCTACTTAGTGGCTTTTTGATGGTACTTCCAGCAAAATGTGACTCTCATTTAATCCTTACAGTAACTCTATGAGACATACTGTATTATTCCCATTTTACAGATAAGAAAGTGAAGGCACTGAGAAGTTGAATGCTTTGTGCAAAATTACACAGTGAATAATGAATGGGTGGTCGCTGGATTTGAACCCCAGCTGTCTAGCTCTACAGGTTTGCTCTAAGCGAATGGTGAATAGTGAATGAGGATGGCAGGAAGTTAATTTGCTAATGAATGCAACTGAGCCCCTTATCCCAACTGGAAGCTATGCTTTCTTTTCTTCTCTCCTACTTGTTGCCACCTAAATAACAACGATTACCTGCCATGTGCTTGATCTTGGAGACCAGGGTTGAAAGGCGGGACAGAGTGTATGCCCGGTTTGAGAACTAGTGTTGCAGGTGAAGAGCAAACACCTGTGTTTGTGGAAGGGCAGGAGTCAGGACACAGCATCGGATCCTCTCCTTACAGAGGGCACAGCAGGGACAGGGACCCAGATTGGAAGGAAGCAGATGCCACAGGACAGGGAGTGTGCTACCCCTATCTTCTACCAAGACAGCAAGGACTCGTGATACGGTAACCAGTACTGATCTGTTGAGTCACTCTGTCCTCAGCAAGTTCCCTGAAGCATTCTGGGCTTGTTTCTTCAGTGGTAAAATGGCAATTAGAGGCCTAATACTCCTGCGGCTGCTGTGTAAACAAATAATAATCTGTTTGGGAAAAAGAAAAAAGTCTTGGTGCTTATTGGAAAGGTACTTTGTAAACGGAAAGAGCACCATATTTCTGAGTTATCAGAGGGATAGATCGAAGGGAGATGTTGATGCAAACACTCGTTTCCTGCATTACTGGAGACCTCTTGGGAAAGAGCTCATGTGGAGGAAGAATTAAGTGAAAATCTCAAGTCAAAGACAATGAAGGCTGACTTAGGGACCTTCCCATTTTGACCCTGTGTTTACCTCCTAGCTCAAAGCTGAGATAAGAGATTGAAAGGACCTCCTGAATATTTATGCACACATCATTTAAAAGCATTCATGATATGTCCCACATGCAGTGGCACCAGCTCTTTGGAATGCTGCAACTCACCAACCCCATTTCCTGGATGCTCCACAGGAGTGTCATCTTAATCATACAGCATTGGCTTAATGCAAACGAGGACAATATGATGACTCTTGTAGTCACTTCTCTGAGCCCTATCTGTATTTATATTG
>NW_022436943.1:43389928-43412204 GCF_009761245.1 Sapajus apella
TGTGTGTGTGTGTGTGTGTGTGTGTGTGTGTGTGTGTGTGTGTGTGTTGTCCAAGACCAATTGCTTCTGGCTCTACAGATACAGAATCATCTGTGCTCTGTTTACACCAACCAGTTCTATATTCTTTCCTTCCTATATCTGTCGGTATTTATTCTTTTGTTCTGATCAGGTTGGGAGAATTCAAGCATTTTCTTGAAGCAAAACTACATGAAATGTGTATTATGATCCTATTTCACGTAAAAAAAATACACATATAAGCCATATGTATGCATATACATAGAAGATTTCTGTAAGAATACATAAGCAGCTGTTAGGTTCCTTTGGAAATTGGAGGTTGAGGAAATCCTCAAACATATGTGTGGCACAGTAGATAGAAACATATAGTGTCCTCCAATGCCCCCATCTCCCAGCTTCAGCAATGATCAGTTCATTGCCAGCTAACCCAGCTTAATAATTGTCAGTTCATCTGAACCAAGGAAAGAGACTTTTAATTTTCATTTTTATACATATTTGAATTTTTCCTACTGTGAGCATATATTATTTTGATAATTAAAAATCTGAATTAGAAAATAAGTGCAAATGTTAAAAGGAAATGCAGTATGTTAGATTTCATTTTTATTGTTTTTGTTTTTTTCTCTTAGAGTCTTTCAAGGGTGAGTGATAAAGAGTGACTTTCCCTGGGTTCTCAGCTCCCCAAGGACAGATATTGGCGGTTGCAGAACATCTGGAAAGGAGAATCGCTGTGGTTTAAAGCACATCTATGTCAGCGCTGTTGCCCAAATCTCAGGCTCACACTGTCAGCCCGGCTATTTGGCTTGCTGTGTTTGTTAAACTGTTTACTTTGGCTGAGATTTATGACGCTGTTTTAAAATGAGAATATGTGGTTTCAGTCTCCCCTTTGTTCCCTGAGTCCCACAATCTGCCGCAGTTCTCTGTAAGCTATTTTTGAAAAACAATTTCTACGCTTCTTATCAGATGGACAGTGATTTTCGCAGGTATTAGTAACACCCTGCACTCAGTAATGTTTGTTCTCTTAGGGCTGGAAGAGGAAATGGTCTGATGTAATTTCAGCAGCTGGTTAACCGGACAGGAATAGAACATTACAGAATCACCTTGAATCTAAAGCCTGTGAACCAGCTGTCTGAGATGAATAATAGGAAGGTTTTTTTTTTCCCCTTAATTTATATTCCATAGCCAGTGGGATTGAAAATGCAGCTAATATACAGATGGTCACTCTTCCCAATGGTTTAATGCAGATGGATTAGGACTCTGCTACTCAGAAAACTATTCCGTCTATGCTTCCCACCCTGCTGAATGCATAGTGTGTACTATTTAACTTTCACAGCGATGAGATTCTAGCCCCTATTATTTGCTATGCACTAGAATTGCAACGATAAATAAGCAACTCTCCTTTAGCATCCCTGATCTCATCTAGTTGTAATCCAGTGGGATGGATGCTTCACTGTTGGTGCTAAAATATTATGGGAGAATAGAGGAGAGAGAAGGCTGTTTTCTGGCTCGGAAAGGCTGGGAAAATGTTCACAGAGGAGGTGCCCTTGAAAAGCTGACCCTTAAAGAGAAGTAAATTTTTTTTTTTTTTTGAATTATTGAAGGCAGGAGGAAGGAGCATTCTCAGCAGAGGCATAGAGGGTGATTAGCATGTTCAGAGGCTGAAGAAGAGTTCAGAATGTTCAGGGTACAGAGCAGGAATGCCTGCGACTGGGAGGTGAGAGAGGCAAAGGAGCCCAAGAGGGGGCCTAGGGTCAGGGCAGACGGCCTCTTTAGTGCCTGGGTAAGTGGAGTTCTTTTGGATCCAGGGAGTTGAGGCCCACTCAGTCCCGGAGGGGATTGGTAGTGTCTTGGTTGTTATATGAGTTCACATGGCTTGGAAGAGGAACAGGAGGAAAGGGGCTGAGGAACTCCTGCAACTTGTGCCTCTTGCATCCTTCATGTATAGCGTCAGGGGCTTCCTGTTGCTTTCTTGGCCTCTCTGTGCTGGTGGCCCCACTCCCCTCTCCTCCCTGATGGTCCCATTTCCTCGATGACTTCTAGCCTTGAGTTGTTTGTTTGTTTTACCTTTGTTCCAGTAATTCTTTTTGAGATGGAGTCTTGCTCTGTCACCAGTTTGTGGTGCAGTGTCCCTGCAAACTCCGCCCCCCGGGTTCAAGTGTTTCTCCTGTCTCACCAAGTAGCTGGGACTACAGGCATGTACCACCATGCCTGGCTAATTTTTGTATTTTTAGCAGGGACAGAATTTCACCACGTTGGTCAGGATGGTCTCGATCTCCTGACCTCCTGATCCACCCACTTCGGCCTCTGTTTTTTGTTTATTTTTTGAGGCAGGGTCTCGCTCTGTCTCCCAGGCTAGAGGGCAGTGGTGCAATTTCTGTTCACTGCAACTTCCGCCTCCCGGACTCAAGGGGTCGGCCTGCCTAGTAGCTGGGAATACAGGCGGTGTGCCACAACACCCAGCCAATTTTTGAATTCGTAGTAGAGACAGAGTTTCACCATATTGACCAAGCTGATCTCGAACTCCTGACCTCAGGTGATCTGCCTGTCTTGCCTCCCAATGTGCTGGGATTACAGGTGTGAGCCGCTGTGCCCAGCCAAAAATAATACCATTTTTATCAGTGCCCTTATACATTCATTTGTTCACCAAATATTAAGTACTTGCTGTGCCAGGCAAAACATTTATGTGTATACAGTGTGAAATTTTTAAATCTTTTTATTGGAATAGTTTTTCTGGAATATACAATTTTCAAAGCTCAATTGTAGAAATCTGTGTTTCTGACTATAAAAGAAAAAAAGATAGTATCACATTTCTTATAGATTTTAACCCCTGGTGACATGTCTAAAAATACTGAGTTCTAGGCCATGTCCTGGATCCAAAATTATTTCCCTCCATCATACTCAGTTTTCTTGAACATGAAAATGCCCTAGGCCCCGGTGGGACAGTAAGGATATTGTGTAGTGCTCTCCTCTTCTACCCTTGCAGGGAATTGATGGAAATCAGAAATGTTCAAGAATTAGCACTAAGCTCAAGAGTCATGGAAGATGGAAGGATAGTAACGAAAAGGTTCTATTCTGTAGTGTTTTTGTTTTTTTCTTTTGAAACAGGGTCTCGCTTTGTCACCCAGGCTGGAATGCAGTGGCATGGTATCCACTCACTGCAACCTCTGCCTCTTGGGTTCAGGTGATTCTCCTGCCTCAGCCTCCAGAGTAGCTGGGACTACAGGTGCACGCCATCACGCCTGGCTAATTATTCTGTAGTAGTTAAAGATAAATAGGCCAGGCGTAGTAGCTCATGCCTGGAATCCTAGCACTTTGGGAGGCTGAGGCAGATGGATCACCTGAGGTCAGGAGTTCGAGACCAGCCTGGCCAACATGATAAACCCCGTCTCTACTAAAAATACAAAAAATGAGCTAGGCATGGTGGGGGGCACTTGTAATCCTAGCTACTTGGGAGGCTGAAGCAGGAGAATCGCTTGGACCCAGGAGGTTGAGGTTGCAGTGAGCCAAGATCGCGCCATTGCACTCTAGCCCAGGCAACAAGAGCGAAACTCTGTCTCAAAAAGAAAAAAAAAAGATAAATACTACCTAATAATTCTTTTAGGTTACAAAGTTTACAGGAACTAAAACTTTTCTCTTGGCTCATAATATATTCCTCCTCTTACTATATATACCAAATTACATAGTAGCTTGTTCCACATTTTAATTTCTAAGTAAATTGGTCTTCATTATTCTTGGATTCCTGACAGACATCACATCTAAGAATTAATATTTTGCATTCTGCCACTCTGAGCATGTTAAACAAATTACTCAGTGTTTTTGTCACTGCATTAATTAGAAGGATTCATGTGATGACTTTAAAACATCCTATTTTTTTTTTTAAACTAGGGCTTATTTTTTTTTCATTAATAATTACAACTCTACATAGGACATTTGTCATTTGTGGTTTTAGAACTCTCTTTCTCAGGGAGTTGTCGTGAGGTTTCATGACCATAAAGCAGTTCAAACTGTGCCTAGCACATATTAGATGCATAGATTATCTTCATTTTACCAGTGAAAGCTCTGATGCTCAGAGGTTGTAGAGTTATTGGCAGTGCCAGAGTGGGAACCAACTCTTTGTATTCCTAATCCTGTTTTTCTCATTATCCTCAGAACTGACATTTTGGGGTGAAATCTGTGATAGTCAGAAATGAACAAATCTGTGGAGTGGAAATGTACCAGGCCCTGGTGGGATGGTAGGGATAGTGTATAGTGCTTCTCCCCAGGAAGTGCTTCAGGCCCAGGAAGAGTTGGTGGGTCTGCACTTCCCGAAACATCATCCCAGAACGTGGCCTCGTTGTCAGAAGGAAGAACTAATCCTCATTTTCTTGCAGGGAAATACTCATGCCACCTCTTTTATTCTAAAGATCAGTGGTGCCTTCCCTGGAGCTGTATGCTGGAAGCTATTTTAGTTGGTTTTGTTTAGACTTATATATATTAAGGTAATACTATAAATTAATTTAGTGGCTTTAAAAATATCTCTGTATCTATTAACTTCTATCTGCTTTATTTATTTATTTATTTATTTATTTTTGAGATGGGGTCTCTCTCTGTTGCCCAGGCTGGAGTGCAGTGGTATGATCTCGGCACACTGCAACTTCTGCCTCCCAGGCTCAAGTGATCCCCCCACTTCAGCCTCCTAAGTAGCTGGGATTACAGGTGTGTGCCACGAAACCCAGCTAATTTTTGTAGAGACAGGGTTTTGCCGTGTTGCCCAGGCTGGTTTGAACTCCTGAGGTCAAGTGATCCTCCCACCTTGGCCTCCCAAAGTGCTGGGATTACACATGTGGGCCACCACGCCTGGCCTATCTGCTTTAATTGCTTTTTCTCCTTTGTTTTATTAAAGCATTTTTTAAATAAGAATTTCATTTTTCAGCTATTTGATTTGTTTGTCCAGACTGTTTATAATTTGATTGATAAACTGTCTGATATCCATTCATTTTCCAAGATCTTTATCTCCCTCTTGATAATCATTTTATCTTTGAATCCTTATTTTCCTGACTTTTTATTCTTTTAAAATTGTTTTTAAATTTTTTATAGTTCAGAACACTTTAAAGAAATTGTCTGTTTCTTGAATTGTGTTTTCTTTCTGACAGGGTTCTTCTTACCTACTAAATGCTCTCTTTTTCCCTTCCCTTCTGTTTTTCCCTTCTTTCCTTTTTTTTTAAACATTATTTATTTTTGCCTCACAGAGTCACATAGCTGTTTGCTTTTTCCCACGATGTTTATGCTTAATGCAGATGGTTCTGTCCATACTTTCTATCTGTCCATACTTATCTGTGCTTGGAAATAAAGACAGGTGACATCTCCTTGGTGCCTTCCTAAGTTATCTCAGAATGTCATTTCCCCCTCTGAGCTAAATGTGATAGCTAATTATTTGTTCCACCATTTTACAACTTAAGGGCTCGTGGTGATGAAAAGGAGAGAGTCAGAGAGCCTTGCTTCTGAGGTTTTGTTCAACTTCCTGCCCCAGGGTTCGTTTTACAAAGTCAGAGGTGGAGCCCGCTGCTGTGGAGGGATGTTTCCACCCCTGCAGTGGTCCCCAAATGTATTATTGAGCTTGGGAGCCTTCGCTGTTAGAAAAAGATCTAGTTCTTCATTTCCTTCATTGTACCTGTCTTTCCCCAGCAGCCATGTCAACTGTCTCCTAATCAGAAGATAGAACATTCAGTTATTTACATTTTTTTTTTTAATTCTCCAAACTTTGGGTTTATTAATGAAATTCTGAGGATTCATTGACTTAGCTACAAGGCTTCTGGGTGGTGAGAGTCTACGGGCCTTACCTGGCCACTCCAAAATCTCCTGTTTATTTTTTTTTTTGGCTGCTATTTTATTTATTTATATTTTTGTCTTTTCCCTTTATTCAAAAAGTTACACAGTGTCGTTGTTGTTTTTGTTTTTGTTTTTTGTTTTTAGATGTAGTCTGGCTCTGTCGCCCAGCCTGCAGTGCAGTGGCATGATCTTGGCTCACTGCAACCTCTGCCTCCTGGATTCAAGCCATTCTCCTGCCTCAGCCTCCCAAATGCCTGGGATTACAGGCACCCACCACTGCGCCTGGCTAAGTTTTTTCATTTTTAGCAGAGAAAGGGTTTTGTCACATTGGTCAGGCTGGTCTCAAACTCCTGACCTCAGGTAATCTGCCTGCCTCGGCCTCCCAAGGTGCTGGGATTACAGGCATGAGCCACTGCGCCTGGCCACAAAGCTTTTTTTTGGTCATTTCAATGGGGAGAGAGTGTTTTATGGCTATTCCATTCTATCTGTAATACAGGCCTAAATCACTTTCTTATATCATGATTCCTTTTATTTGTTTGTTTGTTTATTGACTTTTATTTTATTCTTTTCTTTCCAACCTTTACTTTAGGTTCAGGAAATACACATGCAGGTTTGTTAAATGAATAAACTGCACGTTGCAGGAGTTTGGTGTACAGATTATTTTGCCACCTGGGTAACGAGCATAGTAGGTAGTAGGTAGTTTTTAGATCCTCACTCTCCTCCCACCCTCCACACTCAAGTAGGCCCCTAAATTAGTCCATTCTCATGCTGTTAATAAAGGCATACCTGACACTAGGTAATTTACAAAAGAAAGAGGTTTAATGAACTCTCAGTTCCACATGGCTGAGAAGCCTCATAATCATGGCAGAAGATAAAGAAAGAGCAAAAGGACTTCTTACATGGCGGCGGGCAAGAAAGCTTGTGCAGCAAAACTCCCATTTATAAAATCTTCAACGCTGGGCATGGTGGCTCACACCTGTAATCCTAGCACTTTGGGAGGCCAAGGCAGGTGGATAACTTGAGGTCAGGGGTTGGAGACCAGCCTGGCCAACATGGCAAAACCCCATCTCTACTGAAAATACAAAAAATTAGCTGGATGTGGTGATGCACACCTGTAATCCCCGCTACTCAGGAAACTGAGGCAGGAGAATCACTTGAACTCAGGAGGCAGAGACTGCAGTGAGCTGAGATTGCACCACTGCACTCCAGCCTGAGCAACAGAGTGAGACTCCATCTCAAAAACAAGCAAACCAAAATAATAAAAACAACAACAACAACAACAAAACCCATCAGATCTCTTGAGATTTATTCACTACCACGAGAACAATATGGGGGAATCCACTCCATGATCCAACCACGAGTCAACCTGGTCCCACCCTTGACACGTGGGGATTATTACAATTCAAGGTGAGATTTAGGTGGGGACGGAGTCAAACCCTATCAGTCCCAATGTCTATTGTTGCCTGATTTCTTTTTGTTTGTTCGTTTGTTTTTGAGATAGAGCTTTGCTCTGTTGCCCAGGCTGGAGTGCAGTGGTGTGATCTCAGTTCACTGCAAACTCTGCCTCCCAGGTTCAAGCAATTCTTCTGCCTCAGCCTCCTGAGTAGCTGGGATTATAGGCGTGCACCACCATGCATGGCTAATTTTTGTATTTTTAGTAGAGACAGGGTTTCACTGTATTGGCCAGGCTGGTCTCGATCTCCTGACCTCATGTGATCCGCCTGCCTTGGCCTCTCAAAGTGCTGGGATTACAGGTATGAGCCACAGTGCCCTGCCTATTGTTCCCTTCTTTATGTCCATGTGCACACAATATTGAGCTCCCTCTTAGAAGTGAGAACATGTGGTATTGGTTTTCTGTTCCTGCATTAATTTGCTTAGGGTGCCACTTAAAAACATTTATCAAGTTAGGGTTTTTTTTTTTTTTCTTGTCAGGCTACTTCTAGCTAAATTTTTGCTCGTGGTGCGATCTTGTTTCTCTGAAACCTCTGCTTCCTCCACTCTCTGAAACCTCCTGGGTTGGAGCAATTCTCCTGCCTCAGCCTCCTGAGTAGCTGGGATTACAGGTGTGCACTACCATGCCCAGCTAATTTTTGTATTTTTAGTAGAAACGGGGTTTTACCATGTTGGCCAGGCTGGTCTTGAATTCCTGGCCTCACTTGATTCACCCACCTTGGCCTCCCAGAGTTCTGGGATGGCAGGCCTGAGCCACCATGGCTGGCCTCTTTTTATTTTTTTTTAAATTATTTTCCTTAATATGAAGAAAGGGAGATTCTGTGCTTTGGCTTCACTCCACCAATGTTACCAATTTATAATCTTTACAGTTCACATTTCCTACCTGGTTGTTGGCAAATGAAGGCTAGTCTGGCTCCAAGCACATGGGTAAAAAAGTATCTTCTGGAATACTTAGATAAACATAATGATTTAGGTGCACTAAAAAAATTACACAACTAGATTTCCCTAGAAGAGGAAGCCCTAAGGACTCACAGTGTCATCTGGCATCAATGTAGTTTCTTTTTTTTTTTTTTTTTAAGCATAAAATATTAATCCTAATGTACTAACCTTCAAGTTTAATAAAATATATCTCCCGTAAGGTTGTCAGAAAATGCAGGGTACCCACTAAAATGTGAATTATAGATACAGTATAATGAATTATTTTTAAAGTATAAGTAGGTCTCTTGCAATATTTGGGTCATGCTTTGACTACACAATTGTTGCTGTTTACCTGAAATTCAGATTTCACTGGGTTTCCTGGCTAGTTTTTCCTTCCTAAACCTGGCAGCCCTGTCTATCACCACCATCTTATGAGAATGTTTTCTGGGTCTGTTGGATACCTGTTCTTTAGTATTGTCCTGATATCACTGATATCCTCATCTCTGTTACTAGTGGATTCATTGCTATGTCCTTTCCTTAGCCAATCCTATAATATAATTTGACTCTTAAGTTTTACATAATAAATATTTGGGTGGAGCATGGTGGCTCATGCCTGTAATCCCAGCACTTTGGGAGGCCAAGGTGGGTGGATCACAAGGTCAGGAGTTTAAGACCAGCTTGGCCAAGATGGTGAAACCCTGCCTGTACAAGAAATAAAAAAAAAATTAGCCAGGCACGGTGGCAGGCACCTGTAATCTCAGCTACTCGGAAGGCTGAGGCAGAGAATTGCTTGAATTCAGGAGGTGAAGGTTGCAGTGCCACTGCACCCCATCCAGGGCGACACAGCGAGACTCTATCTCAAAAACAAAAAGTAAATATTTGCAGATGGTCGAATATTGTATAGCAAGCATCATTAACACTTATTCCCAATTATTTCACATTCAGATAAAGAGCAGTAATGAAGCACATAAGATAGTTTTGAGCGACCAAAATAGATGTCAGACATTCCATGCACAAAATGCTTATATTTCTTTCTTCTTAGATGTTCATATCAGGCTTTTGCTAAAAATATTTTAACTCTTAAATACTGACCAACTACTTAGCAGACCACAGCAGAACAGAAAGAGCAGATTAGGGGAACTGCTTGAGTTCAGGAACAAGGACAGCAGGTGCATATCACAGCAGGACAAGGGAAGGAGATAGGAGAGTGAAAAACAGACCACCCAAAATTCTGGAACCACTGGGTGCAGAGCACATAGCTCTGGCCATTTATGTGGTCTCTGAAGGCACCACTGTGGAAACGTTCCATGCCTTGGAGCCACAAGCTGGCATTCAGTTGGAGGGTGTATTGGGACAATATTTGTATTAGTAACAGGTTCCTGAATAAACTCACTAAAGCACAGGGAATGTATCGCTCATGTAATTTAAACCCAGGTTAGGCAGCTTCATGAACTGTTAGATTCAGGTGTTCAAATAGGGTTGTTTGTAATTTCTCTCTCTGTGTGTGTCTTTCATCTCTATCTCTTTATCTCTATCTGGTCCGATTTGCTCTGTGTTGGATTTCTTCCTAGGCAGGTTCTTCCTTTATGATGGCAAGATTGGTTAGTAGTAGCTCAGGGCATATTTTAGACGGAGTTTCACTTTTGTTGCCTAGTCTGGAGTGCAGGGCATGATCTCGGCTTATTGCAGCCTCCGCCTCCTAGGTTCAAGCGATTCTCCTGCCTTATCCTCTCGAGTAGCTGGGATTACAGGCACCTGCCACCACACTCAGCTAACTTTTGTATTTTTAGTAAAGACAGGTTTTCACCATGTTGGCCAGGCTGGTCTCAAACTCCTGACCTCAAGTGATCCTCCTGCCTCAGCCTCTCAAAGTGCTGGGATTACAGTGAGCTAAAGATATTTAATGACACTCTGATGCCTTTAGAACTTCTGTTATGCTATTACTGTCTCGGATTGGTTTAATAATTTGTGTCATCAAAATTTCCAAAATGATTGCTAATTTTTCTTCCAGGCTCAGGCTGCATGAAGAAAAGGTTATTAAAGATAGACGTCATCACCTCAAGACCTACCCAAACTGTTTTGTCGCAAAAGAACTGATTGACTGGCTGATTGAACACAAAGAGGCTTCCGACAGAGAGACGGCAATTAAACTCATGCAGAAATTAGCAGACCGGGGCATTATTCACCATGGTGAGTGACGTGGCGACAGTCAAGGTGACTTGAGAGAAAATGAAGGACTAAATCTTTTCATGAACATACCCACTTAAGAAAGAAAACATTTTGTTTTATTTGATCTCCAGTGTACCTCTCCCTGATTGCATTTCTTCCTCCCTCTAAGAGGCATTTGGGTTATTTCTAGGTATGGCTTTACACCTCTCTGTATATGCATCTTTAAGGAATATGTCACATTGTTTTAAAAGTTTTAAGTCATTATAGAAGTGCATATTTATTCTTTTGCAAATGTGAGATTGATTTATGTTGGTAGTATAGATCGTCTTTGTTATTTTTGCTATTGTATAAAACATGTATAATTATGCCACTGTGCATTTTTCTTTTCTTTTTTTTTTTTTTCGAAATTATTATCCTGCTCCTTCTGTAAAGCCACTGTACATTTTTCACTGGGCATTTACATGGTTTCCAAGTTTTTTGCTGTTACTCTCAGGCCAGGCTGGTCTTAAACTCCTGACCTCACTTGATCCACCCACCTTGGCCTCCTAGAGTTCTGGGATTGCAGGTGGGTTCAATGAAGACTCACAAACGTGTCTTCTTGGGATCTCTCATCCTGGGTTCAACTCAGTGGGTTCAATGAAGACTCACAAGTGTGTCTTCTTGGAATCTCTCATCCTGGGTTCAACTCAGTGGGTTCAATGAAGACTCACAAATGTGTCTTCTTGGAATCTCTCATCCTGGCCTCGACCTTTGCACATGCCACTGTTTTCCTGGAATACTCTTTCCCCTCATTTTTTGACCAATTTCTGCTCATTCTTCAGGTCTCCGCTTACATGCAAACTCTTTGGGGAAACTTTCTTTTTCCAAAGCTGTGTTCCTGGGGCAGTGGGTACTCTTCCTTTGGGATCCCATTGCACTCTCGCCTTCCCTCTGTAGCATTATCATGCCATATTTCACTTGTAGCTGGCATTCTCCTTACTGAACTAGATTCCACATTCTTTGAGGCTCAGGCATGCGCCAGTATGCTTTAGAAGAGTTTGTAGATTGCATGATGAATTGAATTTTGTGAACTTTCTAATACATGATGAAGATGATGGTGATGGTGATCATAATAACTAATACTGAGCACTTACCCTGTACCAAGTATCATGTCACTATTTTACATGTATTAGCTCATATGGTAGATACGCATGAAGAATTTGGTAGTGAAATCATTCTTAATCAGCATCATACTTCACTTGAGCAATGAGTGATTTTTTTTTTTTCTCATTTGCCTCTCTGTGTATGTTGTGTTTCAGTGTGTGATGAGCATAAGGAATTCAAGGATGTCAAACTCTTCTACCGCTTTAGAAAGGATGACGGCACCTTCCCGTTGGATAACGAAGTGAAGGCCTTTATGAGAGGACAGAGGCTGTATGAAAAGTATGTTCTGCATGCAATCCCCACTGTAATCTTGACTTGTAGAGAGAAGCAGGACTGTGCCAGTCTCGTTATGTTGATTTCAGCGTGGCTCTTCCATGTGGGCTGCTTACATAACTGTTCTTTCCCATATGAGAAAACTATCACCCATTTGCTTTCTCTTTGCCAGAATATAAGTCAATTTCATAAGATTCTTAATAAAGAATTTACTTAAATCTTATTTTCTATATTTAAGTCGATTCTACAAAGCTCCAGAAGTAATTTGTTTACCATCAAATGATGCGGATGCCCCTTTCCTCTCTTATTTTTATTTTTTAGTTTTTTGGGGGACCGAGTCTTAACTCTGTTGCCCAGGCTGGAGTGCAGTGGCATGATCTTAGCTCACTGTAACCTCTGCCTTTTGGGTTCAAACAATTCTCGTGCGTCAGCCTCCCGAGTGGGTGGGACTACAGGCATTAGCCACCATGCCTGGTGAATTTCAGTATTTGTAGTAGAGACAGGGTTTCACCATGTTGGCCAGGCTGGTCTCGAACTCCTAAGCTCCGGTGATCTACCCGCCTTAGCCTCCCAAAATACAGGGATTGCAGGTGTGAGCCACCGCACCTGGCCCCTTTTTTTCTTTTAAATACTGTTGTGTAACTTGGAGGTTCAGGCTTGTAAGTGACTGGAGAAGCAGCATCAAGAGGAGGGGAATTGGTCAGGCCAGGAGATGAGTAGTGAGGGAACTTCAGATAGCAGGATGTCTATGAAGAGTAAGCTTTCAGCTGTTTTGAAGAGATAAGTATAGTGTAGCACAGAAGTATTCAGTTGGTGGGTCTTGAATCTTCTGAGTGGCCGTCTCTGGGTTGATCTGCTACTTCTGTGGTCTTTTTTACATCCCGCCTTCCTCGTTTAGTTTTCTGGGGCAACCACTAGAAAAAGGGGTGCAGAAGCAATGGCACCTCCTTTGTAACCCTGTCTGCCTTACAATACTTGAGGGAATTGAAAAATACATATTTATTGGTCAGGTGTGGTGGCTCATGCTCGTAATCCTAGCACTTTGGGAGGCTGAGGTGGGCGGATCACTTGAGATCAAGAGTTCGAGACCAGCCTGACCAACATGGTGAAACCCTGTCTCTACTAAAAATACAAAAATTACCCAGGTGTCTGGGCATGGTGGCTCACGCCTGTAATCCTAGCACTTTGGGAGGTTGAGGCGGGCAGATCACAAAGTCAGGAGTTCGAGACCAGCCTGGCCAACACAGTGAAACCCTGTTTCTACTAAAAATACAAAAATAAGCTGGGCATGGTGGCGGATGCCTGTAATCCCAGCTACGAGGGAGGCTGAGGCAGGAGAATTGCTTGAACTTGGGAGGCAGAGGTTGTGGTGAGCCAATCACGGCACTGCCCTCCAGCCTGGCGACAGAGCTAGACTCTGCCTCAAAAAAAAAAATATTATCCAGGTGTTTGTGATGGTGCATGCCTGCCTGTAATCTCAGCTACTCAGTTGGCTGAAGTACAAGAATCACTTGAACCCCGGAGGCAGAGGCTGCAGTGAGTTGAGATTACACCAGTGCACTCCAGCCTGGGTGACAGAGTGAGACTCTGTCTCAAAACAAAAACAAAAACAAAACATATTTGTCACATAAAAGAGCCTGCTCTACAGTGGATAGGGGTAAGGGTCTGGTCGGGTGTCTGAGTGGTCAGATTAAGTGGCATAATGGTTAAGAGTCAGACGGAGTTTGAAGTGGAGCCCTGTCACCTTACGATTGTAAATCTCAGTGTCTGCATTAGTGACATTACAGCAGCGATAGAACCTACCTCCTCATGCTGTTGTGGGAATTAAAAGGATAACTGTGTCAAGTACTTAAGTATTTAGCTCAGTATCTCTGGGTTGTAGTAAGTCCTCACAGATGATAGCCATTCCAGATATGAGCACAGTACTGATGGCCACCCTGGACTGTGTCCTTCCTGTGTTACGCTTTCTGTCCCAGTTCTTGTCTGTGTCTTAAGGTGATACGGTCACCATTTGATGTCCTAATTTGTACTCATTCTCCTGTCACTTGCTTTCTATATTGAAATGGAGAAACTCTCTTATCTTTCTGACTCACATGAATTTGAATGGAAGGGATCCATCAGCACCTCCATTTGTATACTTGAGTATGTGCATTTGTGTTGTTGCTACTTTTAATTTCTTAGATGCTTTTGTAAAATTGTAACAGGTGTTAGGTATTTCTGTTACCACGACGGTTCTTTCAAACAATGATTCTGTGTTGCCCAAAACTTGTGTGTCATCTCTATGGAAGAAGGCCAGTTGATAATGTAACACTCCTCCTTTTTTCTTAATTAAAAAAATTTAACATTATTATTATTCTTTATAAAGACAGGATCTCACTCTGTCTCCCAGGCTGGAGTGCAGTGGCATTATCATAGCTCACTGTAACCTTCCATTTCTGGGCTCAAGTGATCCTCCTGCCTCAAATTCCCAAGTAGCTAGGAATACAGACTTACGCTACCATGTCCAGCTATGTTTTTTTAAACTTTTTTTTGTAGAGGTGGATCTCATTATGTTGTTCAGGCTGGTATCAAACTCCTGTCCTCAAGTGATCCTCTTGCCTTGGCCTCTCAAAGCATTGGGACTACAGGCATGAGCTGCCGCACCTGGAACACTCTTCTCTAGCTGCGGCTTATCTCTTGGGATCCACAAAACCACACTGTGGGGCAGGGATCAGCTATTAATTGATAATGTCTGGGCTGGGGCGCATTGGCTCTCGCCTGTAATCCAAGCACATTGGGAGGCTGAGGTGGGCGGATCACCTGAGGTCAGGAGTTCGAGATCAGCCTGGCCAACAAGGTGAAACCCTGTCTCTGCTAAAAATACAAAAATTAGCTTGATGTGGTGGTACATGCCTGTAGTCCCAGCTACTTGGGAGGCTGAGGCAGGAGAATCGCTTGAACCCAGGAGGCGGAGATTGCAGTGAGCTGAGATCGAGCCATTGCACTCCAGCCTGGTGGCAGAGCAAGACTCCATCTCAAAAAAAATAAAATAAAAAAATTAAATGGCGGAGAACTGTTATTGCTTAATGGGATAGTTATAATGGCAAGATAACAAGAAAAGTTAAAGTGGCTCACACCTTCTAGAAAGTAGACTTACTCCAGTCTCATATTCTGTTGCAGCTCCCCTTCCATCCTATGTGTCAGTCACCCTGCACAGTCTATCTCTGAGCACCTTCTCTCCCTGCAGGAGATGTATTAATGCATTAATTACTCAACAAATATATATCAAGCCCTTTCCACATGCTAGGCACAGCTAAAGACACTAGGAATGCCTGTAGCAAAGCCCCTGCTTTCATGAGTTGAGGCAGACGTTAAAGGAACAGACACATGAAGATGTGATATAGGAGAATACTGGCGTCGTGGGTGCTAGAAAGAAAAATAGATCTACTGAGGGTGGGGGGTACTTTAAATAGGGGGATCAGGGAAGGTGTTTTTGCAAAGGTGACACTTTAATAAAGGAAGCCTTGCAAATAACTGGTGGAAAAACATCCCAGGCAAAGGGAACGGTAAGGATAAAGGCTTTGAGGTGAAAATGTGCTGGACATATTTAAGAGCAGTAATAGGACCAGTGTGTCCAGAGGGCAGAAGTGAAGAGGAGAGTAGCAGCAGATGAGACGGGGGCAGTTCATAATAGGGCCCTTAAGACCACGATGAGAATTGATGATTTTTTTTTTCTTTTTAAGATGTGGTTTCACCATGATGGCCAGGCTGGTCTTGAACTCCTGACCTCAGGTGATCCACTCACCTCAGCCTCCCGAAGTGCTAAGATTACAGGCTTGAGCCACCACGCACGGCCAAGAATTGATGATTTTAAGTGTAATGGGAGGCTGTTGGAGAGGAGGGGTTAGGGAAATGGCAATCTGATACTTTCTGCACGTGCTGTTCCCTTTGCCTGGAGGATTCATGCTGTCCTCACTCCTTTCCCTAAATCACTGACTCCTGTGATTTCACATTAATTATGAGGGTGACTCAAGTAATGTGTAGTGGCTCATACCTGTAATCCCAGCACCTTGGGAGGCCAAGGTAGGCAGATCACCAGAGGTCAGGAGCTTGAGACCAGCCCGGCCAACATGGAGAAACCCCATGTCTACTAAAAGTATAAAAATTAGCCGGGAGTGGTGGTGGGCACCTGTAATCCCAGCCACTAGGGAGGCTGAGGCAGGAGAATCGCTTGAACTTGGGAGGCAGAGGTTGCAGTGAGCCAAGATTGTACCACTGCACTCCAGCCTGGGCAACAGAGCAAGACTCTGTCTCAAGATTTAAAAAAACCCACAAAAAACAAAATGATGTTTATTATTTGTAAGTTAAGCCTCTCAAAGCACTTCCTTTAGATTATTTTACCTAAGATTCTTTCTAAAATAGATGGAGCATTACTTTACTGGCCCGTTTTCAGAGGGAGACTCTGGGATCCAGTGCAGTTAAGTAATTTATATATGCCGTTGACACAGTTTTTGAGGGACAGGGGTGAGACATGAACCTGGGGTGGCAGGTGTTGGGGCCACTGCTGTCTCATCAGCTCTGAGGAGATGGGCGTATTGTCAGTATTTCTTTTTGCCTCTCTTCTTTCTTCTTTGTTCAGTGTTATAAATAGGACTTTGTGAAACTTTGTGGTTTCGGACTGAGGTTTTGCTGAACCGTGTTGATTTTGGGGAACACTGGCTTTCTTTTTTTATTTTTATTTTGAAGAGTCTCACTCCGTCACCCAGCCTGAAGTGCAGTGGCATGATCTCAGCTCACTGCTGCTTCTGCCTCCTGGGTTCAAACAATTCTTGTGCCTCAGTCTCTTAAGTAGACAGGACTACAGGATTGCACCACCACACCTGGCTAATTTCTTGTATTTTTAGTAGAGATGGGGTTTCAACCTGCTGGCCAGGCTGGTGTCAAACTCCTGATCTCAAGCGATCAGTCCACCTTGGCCTTGCAAAGTGCTAGGATTACAGGCATGAGCCACCCTGCCCGGCCTGGGTAGCCTGGCTTTCTAACCCGTAATGGTGTTTCTCAATCTGCTCATTGGTGGGATAAACCCAGGTCTCAACTACAATTTCAGTAACTGCTAGCTCTTAGTATATATGTCACTCTAGTATCTTACTTGAGCTGGAACAAATGCTAATGAAGAAGCCAGAAGCTGGCCTTTCAAGTTGTCCCAGTGTGAGTGAGGAAAGCTTTAGGGGAACTGGAGGCATGGATCCTTCTGCATAGTGAGTGACAATGGCCGAGTCACACAGCCCAGGTTTTCCATCCCAGCTTCACAACTTGCTTGCTTTGTGACCTTCAGCACTCTGCTTAAGTCTCTCTGATCTGCAGTCTACCGTGGAGATAAGGCTGGGACGCACTGCTGGAAAAGGCTATTGGAAGGATTGACTGAGCTCCATCTGTATAGTGCTGAGTGCACTACTTGATATGGACTGAGAGCCCAGGAAATGTCAGCTGCTCTTATTAGAGTAGTAAAAATAATACAAATACATGACACCTATTCTTCTTGTTTTCTCATATTACTTTACAATGCAGCCTAGCATAGCAGGTAAGAGCCCAGGAGCCCAGCTACCTGGTTGTGAATCTTGGCTCCATGCCTTGAGGCAAGTGGCTTCATCTCTCTATGTCTCCATTTGTCTATATTGTAAGTGGAGGTACTGACTGTGCTGATCTCGTAGACTTCTTGTGGGGGTAAAATGGACTAATGAGTGTTCACACAGGGCAGGGCCCACGTCAGAGTGAGTGTACGCTATTGCTCACCTCCTGCTGCCAACTTTGGGAGAGTATGAGAAAGAGGGCATGTGCTTATGGATTGACGCCCTGATGTTGTCATTTTGAGGAATTCGCCTAAGTGCATTCAGGGCACAATACACTTTCATCAATAAGCTCTAAGCTCTGTTGAGCCTTCATTATGGCCAGCCAATGGACTAAGGGTGTAAAGAATAAGGCATAGATTTTGTCCCTTCAAGAAGGGCTTACAGTTTTCCACCTAATTTTGCATGGGCACAAGTACCCAAGACACTCAACACATGAACATAAGTCAGATTTTCCTAAACAGTGCAATTTTTACTTCTCAAAGGAAACCTTTGTAAGCAGTACAGTACCCATAACTTAAAAGAACAATGTTGAATGTGTATATGCTATCTTAAGGTGGTAGAAGGATTTTGAGTGCATGTTCCCCACTGCAAAACTTGATTGGCAAAATAGATTTCTTTAAGAAAAAAGCTGGCCAGGCATGATGGCTTGCTCCTGTATACTTAACACTTTGGGAGGCCGAGACGGGCAAACCACTTCAGGTCAGGAGTTCAAGACCAGCCTGGCCAACATGGTGAAACCCTGCCTCTACTAAAAACACAAAACTTAGCTGAGTGTGGTGGTGTACACCTGTAATCCCATCTGCTTAGGACGCTGAGACAGGAGAATCACTTGAACTCAGGAGGCGGAGGTGCAGGGAGCCAAGATCATGCCACTGCACTGCAGCCTGGGCAACAGAGCAAGATTCCATCTCAAACCAACCAACCAACAAACAAAAAAGTTGACTTTAGGATTATCAAGTGCTCTATATACTAACAAATAGAATCAGCTATAAAAGAGAATATGCCCTTGAGGTATAATTTGGTCTTTTCTTACTAAACCTAGTAGTTGAAATATACATTTTAAACTAACCTTGATTTCATCTTCAGACTTAGAAAAGACTTCTGAAATTTAATTAAACCTCAGTCTTGATATGGAACTAACTCCCCTCTGAATCTGGTTCATAGACACATTAGTCTAGTTTTTTATCCAAGGGGCCTTGATTTTCTCAGCAGCAGGAGTTTCTCTCTCCAGCTACCATAGTCACTTTATGCTGCTTAGGAGTTTAGGCCTGGTTGAAAAATTGGCTTAACATGTCTGTATGCCATTAGATATCTATCGAATTGCCACTGCTTCCTTCAATCTCTCTTCCACAGGACCAAAGAGAAATAAAAGAGAGAAAGTATATGCAAAGAGGCAAAGCCCGTCTGTGTGCTTTATCTTATCAGAAGTTTCTCTACCCTGTGCCTTAGGATCTTTCTCCTGTTCTCTCCCAGTGCCTGGGACAATAAATATTTGTTGAACGAACAAAGGGCTCTACATGTTGTGATTGCTACCAGCGGCTGAGCCTGTACCATGAGAGCGCTACACAGAGCTTGCTTTTAATGACAAGCAACAATAGCCAGATATTCACCTTGTCTGGCTTCTTTAGAGCCCACAAAACATCATATACATTAATTTGTTTGATCATTTATACAACTCTGATTTATACCCAGCAGCCATAATTAATCCCTTTATAAAAATGGAGGACATGAGCTATACGGAAATGTTTAATGACTGAGATAGACGCTAGGTGTGGAACTGGAGTGGAAAAAAAAAGTCTTCAAGCTTTTGTCTCCATCTTGTTCTATTTCCAGTGTAGAGGTGTTTTGTGTGTCAGCACCCTGGCCAACAGGGTGAAACTAATAATTTTAAAATAAGGCCGGGTATAGCGGGTCATGCCTGTTATCCCAGCATATTGGGAGGCCAAGGAGGGCAGATCACTTGAGGTCAGTAGTTTGAGACCAGCCTGGCCAACATGGTGAAACCCCCATCTCTACTAAAAATACAAAAATTAGCTGGGCATGGTGGTAGGCACCTGTAGTCCCAGCTACTTGGGAGGCTGAGATGGGAGAATCGCTTGAACCGGGGAGGTGAAGGTTGCAGTGGACTGAGATCACACCACTGTACTCCAGCCTGGGTGACAGAGCGAGACTCTGTTTAAAAAATAATAATAAATAAATAAAATAAAACAAAAATAATTTTTTAAAGAGAAGTGTTTTTCAAACTGAGATCTTGAGTTTTACAAATTGCAAACTGTAATAAAAATATTTTCTGGCCAGGTGCAGTGGCTCATGCCTATAATCCCAGCACTTTGGGAGGCTGAAGCAGGCGGATCACGAGGTCAGGGGTTCAAGACCAGCCTGACCAATATGATGAAACCCCGTCTCTACTAAAAATACAAAAATTAGCCGGGCATGGTAGCATGCACCTGTAGTCCCAGCTACTTGGGAGGCTGAGGCAGGAGAATCGCTTGAACCTGGGAGGTAGAGGTAGCAGTGAGCTGAGACGTTGTCACTGCACTCTAGCCTGGGTGACAGAGGCTGCAGAAAAAAAAAAAAAAAAAAAAATTCGAATATATGCATATATATGTACTTTCACAGTTTACTTGTGTTGCCCAATTATTTAGTGGTTTGGTATAATTTTAGAATAAATGTTTCCAGCCTTCTTGGTCTATTTGAAGAATGTCCTAAGATTGCAGTGTGAGTGGGTTAAAAGTTACCTTTTGTAACTGTTTATTTGGGTGACCAGGTATGTGTATACTATGTAATTAATGTCAAGAACTATTAGGAGTGTGAGATTTTTACCTTACTTGCAAGCTCACAAGTTTGCTGCCAGCATGTCATGGATACTGGCAGAAGATAGAAGATCCTGGACAAAGACAGCTCATTACTCCAAGAGCAGCAGCTAGAATATCATGGATTTTAATGAATCAGTTCCCAAGCCAGAGTTCTTGCAAACAGCACAGCGAGGGGCAAGTGATACCTGCACATGCAGTGGACTGTGTGACACCAGGGAAACCTAAGCTTGAGGAACCTGAATATTTTATAATGGTCTTCAAGCAAACTTACCCTCTATCCCAGATAAGAAAGATGTTATACTGGCAGAAAACAAATCTGTCCTTTTGCTCCAGAAAGAAATACTTCTTTAAGTCTGTTCACTGTACAAACGTTCTTGAAAAGCTAGCCTGGAAGAATGAAAAAACCTGAGAGAGACCCACAAAGAATCATCTCCCAACAACTTCAACAAAATGGACAAGTTAATTGGATTCTGTAGCTGATCACTGGGCTAGCCATAATTATCCTCATCAGTCCTCTTATTTTGATATTTTTGGTATTAATCAAGACTACCTTATAGGTTTCTCTGTTTAACTTTTATAAGTAAATGTCATAGACATGAAATTTTAAAATGGATTTTGTGAAATATCTCAGAAAAGAATTTAGTTTTAAAAGTTTTAAACCTATGCTATTTTTAAAGGGCCATCATCTCTTCTCATAGGTTATTCAATAACTTTAGAACAAAGTTTAAGTGGTTTTGTTGTTCATGTGCAGCTTAGAGCCATAGGAAATTTTTCACCTAGAAATACATCTTTGTTGGATACTTCTAAAATCTTTACCTTTTTAAAAATTTTTTAAAATTTAAATTTAAATGAAATTTAAATTTTTTAAAATTGAGACAATCTGGCTCTGCCTCCTAGGTTCAAGTGATTGTCGTGCCTCAGACACCTGAGTAGGTGGGATTACCGGCATGCATTACCACACCTGGCTAACTTTTTATTTTTAGTAGAGACAGGGTTTTGCCATGTTGGCCAGGCTGGTCTCAAAGTCCTGGCCTCAAGTGATCTGCTTGCCTCGGCCTCCCAAAGTGTTGGGATTACAGGTGTGAGCCACCACACCCAGCAATTTTTTTTCTTTCTTTCCATTGTGTTCCTTCTTGCTCTCTCTCTCTCTCTCTCTCTCTCTAACTCCTGACCTCAGGGGATCCGCCCACCTCAACCTCCCAAAGTGCTTGGATTACAAATGTGAGCCACCGCGCCTGGCCTGCTCAATCAATTTTTTTTTATATAAGTTTAAAGTGAATCAATTTTTATATCATAATGGAGGAGAATGGATAATGCTGAGTACCTGCTGTGATAATCTTACAGCTTTTGTTTTGTTTTGTTTTTTTCTTTTCTTTTTTTTTTTTTTTTTAAAGAAAGAAAGAGAGAAAGAGGGAGAAGAACAGGAGTCTTGCTCTATTGTCCAGGCTGGAATGCAATCTAAAAATAGGTATTAAAAACCTCTTTTATGCCGATAATTGTGCCTAACAGCAGAGACAGGAAGGAATAAGGGAAGAAAATAACAAACAGCCAACCAACATTTCATTTAAGTCTGTAAAATGCTGTGCAAATGCTAAAGAGTGATTTACTTCCACTTATGTGGTCACTTTCAAAATAGGTGTAATATGATACCGAGAAAAATGTATGTTCTGTGGACCTAGGGTGAAGAATTCTATAAATATTCAGAGTTTACTTGTTCCAGGTCTGAGTTCAAATAGTAGATGTCCCTGTTAATTTTCTGTCTCGTTGATCCATTGAATATTAACAATGTGGTGTCAGAGTCTCCCGCTATTATTGTGCGGGAGTCCAAGTCTCTTTATAAGTCATTAAGAACTTGTCTTATGTAACTGGGTGTTCCTATATTGGGTGCATATATATTTAGGATCATTGACTCCTGTTGTTGCATTGATCCTTTTACCATTATGTAATGTCCTTCTTTGTTTCTTTTAGTCTTTGTTACTATTTAAGTCTATTTTGTCAGAGACAAAAGTTACAACTCCTATTTTCTTTTTTTTTTTCTTTTTCTTTTTTTTTTTTTTTTTTTTTTTTTTTTTTTTT